>NC_029786.2:79860009-79893184 GCF_000816755.2 Arachis ipaensis | reverse complement strand
GCAACTGTCACAGTTACGTACAAACTCTCAGAAATCTCTGTAGAGTGTAGGCCAGTAGAAGCCACATTGGAGGACCTTGGTGGCTGTTCGCTCACCTCCGAAATGACCTCCATATTGTGATCCATGGCAATGCCATAAGATCCTTTGTGCTTCTTCTTTAGGCACACACCTACGGATTATGCCATCTGCACATCTCTTAAAGAGATAGGGTTCATCCCACAAGTAGTACTTTGCATCAGTAATTAATTTTTTCTTTTGTTGCCTGCTGTACTCCTTGGGAATGAACCTTGCAACTTTGTAGTTTGTGATGTCTGCAAACCATGGTGTTTCCTGAATGGCAAACAAATGCTCATCAGGAAAGGTCTCAGAGATTTCAAGAGAGGGGAATGACGTCCCTTCTATTGGCTCTATCCGGGACAGATGGTCAGCCACTTGGTTCTATGTCCCTTTTCTGTCTCTTATTTCTATATCAAACTCTTGCAGAAGCAACACCCATCTTATGAGTCTGGGTTTTGAATCCTGCTTTGTGAGTAGATATTTAAGAGCAGCATGATCTGTGTACACAATCACTTTTGATCTTACTAAGTATGATCTAAACTTGTCAATGGCATAAACCACTGCAAGCAATTCTTTTTCTGTGGTTGTGTAATTTTTCTGGGCATCATTCAAAATACGGCTAGAATAATAAATGACATGCAGAAGCTTGTCATGCCTCTGCCCCAGTACTGCACCAATGGCGTGATCACTGGCATCACACATTAGCTCAAATGGTAATGTCCAGTCTGGTGCAGAAATAACTGGTGCTGTGACCAGCTTGGCTTTCAGCGTTTCAAACGCCTGCAGACACTCTGTGTCAAACACAAATGGCGTGTCAGCAGCTAGCATATTGCTCAGAGATTTTGTGATTTTTGAAAAATCCTTTGTAAACCTCCTATAGAATCCTGCATGCCCCAGAAGGCTTCTAATTGCCTTAACATTGGTAGGTGGTGGTAATGTTTCAATTACCTCTATTTTTGCTTGATCCACCTCTATTCCCTTGTTTGAAATTTTATGCCCAAGGACAATCCCTTCAGTCACCATAAAGTGACATTTTTCCCAGTTTAAAACCAGGTTGGTCTCTTGGCATCTTTTCAGAACTAGTTTCAGGTGATCAAAACAGGAGCTGAATGAGTCTCTATATACTGAGAAGTCATCCATGAAGACTTCCAGAAATTTTTCCACCATATCAGAGAAAATAGAGAGCATGCATCTCTGGAAGGTTGCAAGCGCATTACACAGCCCAAATGGCATCCTTCTATAAGCAAACACTCCAGATGGTTCAACCTTAGTTGCTGTAAGTTCATTTCCTACAGAAGTGGTTGAAGAAGCCTTTTTAGATGGGTTGTCATCAGCACATGTGTGTGTTTGATCCCTCACTGGCAATTGAATGCCAGAGTTAGAAGCTGGAGTGACGTTAGACGCCAGCTCCTCATCTGTTCCTGGCATTTGAACGCCAAAACTGTGCTTCTTTTGGGCATTCAACGCCAGATTCTTGCTTGTTTCTGGCGTTGAACGCCCGTCCTGAGCATGGTCTGGGCGTTCAGCGCCAGCCTTCCACCCAACTTCTGGTGTTTTGGTGCCAGAATTATTTTTCCCTGGGCTCTTACTGTCCTCAGATGGATTTTGGGTGGTTTGCTCATTTCTTGGTTTCCTGCTGCCTTGAAGTGGGGTATTTAGTGCTTTCTCACTTCTTAATTGAACTGCTTGGCATTCTTCTGTTATTTGTTTTGACAGCTGCTACTTTGTTTGCTTTAATTGTACTTCCATGTTTATATTAGCCATCCTTGTCTCTTGTAGTTTATCCTTGAATTCAGCTAACTGCTTTGTTAGAAAATTCAATTGCTGATTGAATTCAGCAGCTTGCTCTGCAGGACTAAGTTCAGCAGTTACTGTTTTAGCCTCTTCTTTCATGGAAGGGTCACTGCTTAGGTACAGATGCTGATTTCTAGCAACTGTATCAATGAGCTCTTGAGCTTCTTCAATTGTCTTCCTCATGTGGATAGATCCACCAGCTGAGCAATCTAGAGAGATGAAGTTTTGAAAAAGATATGATTTGAAAAAGATTTTAAAAATTTTTGAAAAAAAATCTGAATTTTAAAAATAAATTTCGAAAATTTGTTTTTAAAAATAGAGAGA
Organism: Arachis ipaensis; assembly: GCF_000816755.2. Classification (NCBI taxonomy): domain Eukaryota; kingdom Viridiplantae; phylum Streptophyta; class Magnoliopsida; order Fabales; family Fabaceae; genus Arachis; species Arachis ipaensis. The sequence continues at coordinate 79,891,009 of NC_029786.2, read as the reverse complement.
AAAGATATTTTTGAATTTAAAGAGGAAAGAGAGAAACAATAAGATAGCACAAGATTTAAAATTTTTAGATCTAATGCTCCTTGTTTTCGAAAATTTTGGAGGGAAAACACCAAGGAACACCAAACTTAAAAATTTTAAGATCAAGACACAAGGAAAACTCAAGAACACTTTGAAGACTCACAAGAACACAAGAACATGAAGAAAGAACACCAAACTTAAAATTTTTAGAAAACCCAAATAAAATTTTCGAAAAAAACAAAGGAAAATCAACAAGAAAACACCAAACTTAAAGTTTGGCACGAGATTTAATAGAAAAATTATTTTTTTGAAAAATTTTTTAAAAGAAAATAAAAGACTCTGACCCAAAAGACAAAAATTTCCTAATCTAAGCAACAAGATTCACCGTCAGTTGTTCAAACTCAAACAATCCCCGGCAACGGTGCCAAAAACTTGGTGCACAACTTGTAAATCACACTTTTTACAACTCGTACCACTAACCAGCAAGTGCACTAGGTCGTCCAAGTAATACCTTACGTGAGTAAGGGTTGATCCCACAGAGATTGTTGGCTTGAAGCAATCTATGGTTATCTTGTAACTCTTAGTCAGGAAGACAATAAAATAATTCACTTATCAAATATGATTGCAAGGAATAAAAGGGCAGAACACAAATTATACTTGTATGCAATGATGGAGAATAGGTTGGAGTTTTGGAGATGCTTTGTCTTCTGAAATTCTGCTTTCCTCTGTTTTCTGATTCACGCACGCACGTCCTCCTATGGCAAGCTGTGTGTTGGTGGATCACCGTTGTCAATGGCTACCATCCATCCTTCCAGTGAAAAGGGTCCAGATGCGCTGTTACCGCACGGCTAATCATCTGCAGGTTCTCAATCGTACTAGAATAGGATTTACTATCCTTTTGCATCTGTCACTACGCCCAGCACTCACGAGTTTGAAGCTCGTCATAGTCATTCAATCCCTGAATCTTACTCAGAATACCACAGACAAGGTTTAGACTTTCCGGATTCTCTTGAATACTGCCATCAATCTAGCTTATACCACGAAGATTCTGATTAAGAGATCTAAGAGATATTCATTCATTCTACGGTGGAACGTAAGTGGTTGTCAGGCACACGTTCATGGAGAAATGATGATGATTGTCACGTTAATCACATTCATATTGAAGTGCGAATGGATATCTTAGATAGGAACACGCATGTTTGAATGGAAAACAGAAATACTTGCATTAATTCATCAAGACACAGCAGAGCTCCTCACTCTCAACAATAGAGTTTAGAGACTCATGTCGTTAAAAGGTACAAAGTTCAGATCTAAAATGTCATGAGATCCAAAATAAACCTCTAAAAGTTGTTTAAATACTAAACTAGTAACCTAGGTTTACAGAAAATGAACAAACTATGATAGATGATGCAGAAATCCACTTCTGGAGCCCACTTGGTGTGTGCTGGGGGCTGAGACTTAAGCTAATCACGTGCATAGGGCTGTTTTGGGCGTTCAACGCCAGCTTTGGATCCTTTTCTGGCGTTGAACTCCACTTTGTAACTTGTTTCTGGCGCTGGACGCCAGACTGCAGCATGGAACTGGCGTTGAACGCCAGTTTAAGTCATCTATCCTTGAGCAAAGTATGGACTATTATATATTGCTGGAAAGCCCTAGATGTCTACTTTTCAACGCAATTAGAATCGCGCCATTTGGAGTCCTGTAGCTCCAGAAAAGCCACTTTGAGTGCAGGGAGGTCAGAATCCAATAGCATCAGTAGTCCTTTTTCAGCCTGAATCAGATTTCTGCTCAGCTCCCTCAATTTCAGCTAGAAAATACCTGAAATTACAGAAAAACATACAAACTCATAGTAAAGTCCAGAAATATGAATTTTGCCTAGAAACTACTGAAAATAACTAAAAACTAACTAAAAACACACTAAAAATTATATGAAATTAACCCCAAAAAGCGTATAAAATATCCACTCATCAGGACTCATTCCTTGTTCTTAAATTTTCTGTTTTTCGTTTTCTTATATTAAATGTTTATCTATGTTTGTATATTTATTACATGATCATTAGTGTCTAAGTGTATATGCCTTAAAGTAGTGAATATGAGTCCATTACCTCTCTTAAATGAAAAATGTTTTAAAAACAAAAGAACAAGAAGTACATGATTTCGAATTCATATTTGAAACTAGTTTAATTATTTTGATGTGGTGGCAACACTTTTTATTTTTTGAATGTATGCTTGAACAGTGCATATGTATTTTGAAGTTGTTGTTTAATAATGTTAAATATGTTGGCTCTTGAAAGAATGATGAACAGGAGAAATGTTATTTGATAATCTGAAAAATCATAAAAATGATTCTTGAAGCAAGAAAAAGCAGTGAATACAAAAGCTTGCAGAAAAAATGGCGAAAAAAAAAGGAAAAAGAAAAAGAAAAAGCAAGCAGAAAAAGCCAAAAGCTCTTAAAACCAAGAGGCAAGAGCAAAAAGCCAGTAACCCTTAAAACCAAAAGGCAAGGGTAAATAAAAAGAATCCCAAGGCTTTGAGCATCAGTGGATAGGAGGGCCTAAAGGAATAAAATCCTAGCCTAAGCGGCTAAACCAAGCTATCCCTAACCATGTGCTTCTGGCGTGAAGGTGTCAAGTGAAAACTTGAGACTGAGCGGTTAAAGTCAAGGTCCAAAACAAAAAAAGAGTGTGCTTAAGAACCCTGGATACCTCTAATTGGGGACTTTAGCAAAGCTGAGTCACAATCTGAAAAGGTTCACCCGTTATGTGTCTGTGGCATTTATGTATCTGGTGGTAATACTGGAAAACAAAGTGCTTAGGGCCACGGCCAAGACTCATAAAGGTGGATTTTCTGCAGCTACAGAACACCAAATGGCACGCTCTTAACGGCGTTGGAAAGTAGACATCCAGGACTTTCCAGCTATATATAATAGTCCATACTTTGCCCAAGTGTAGACGATGCAAAAGGGCGTTGAACGCCAGTTCTACGCTGCAGTCTGGAGTTAAACGCCAGAAACACGTCACAAACCAGAGTTGAACGCCAAAAACATGTTACAACTTGGCGTTCAACTCCAAAAGAAGTCTCTGCACGTGTAAACTTCAAGCTCAGCCCAAGCACACACCAAGTGGGCCCCGAAAGTGAATTTCTGCATCAATTACTTACTTCTGTAAACCCTAGTAGCTAGTCTAGTATAAATATGACTTTTTACTATTGTATTTATATCTTTGGATTATCTTTTGATCTATTGATCACGTTTGGGGGCTGGCCATTCGGTCATGCCTGGACCTTCATCACTTATGTATTTACAACGGTAGAGTTTTTTACACTCCATAGATTAAGGTGTGGAGCTCTGCTGTTCCTCATGAATTAATACAAAGTACTACTGTTTTTCTATTCAATTCAACTTATTCCGCTTCTAAGATATTCATTCGCAATTCAATATGAATGTGATGAACGTGACAAGGTCATGGTTCTACCTAGGTGGATTTCCAATGTAGTTGGCTTGTTCCTGATCATCCTCTGCTTCTTCATTCACTCCTTCTTGAGCCGCTGTTGAAGTGGTGATTACTGCTACTTGATTCCTCTCCATCTTCTTGGTAAGGTCAGCCAGCTGCTTGGTGATCATCTTGTTTTGAGCTAGCAGTGCATCCACGTTGTTCAGCTCCATCACTCCTCTAGTGTTGCCTCTTTCAAAAGCATAGAAATAGTCATTCTCAGCTACAGTCTCAATGAAATCTATGGCTTCTTCAATGGTCTTCTTCTTGTTCAGAGATCCCCTGGATGAGTGGTCTACTGCCTTCTTTGATTCATAAGAAAGACCTTCATAGAAAATGTGTAACTGCACCCATTCATTGAACATATCTGGTGGGCACCTTCTTGTCAAGTCTTTAAATCTCTCCCATGCTTCGTAGAGAGTCTCACCATCCTGTTGCCTGAAAGTTTGAAATTCAGCTCTCAACCTGTTGATTCTTTGAGGAGGATAGAATCTCGCCAAGAACTTATTCACCACATCTTCCCAGGTTGTTAAGCTCTCCTTCGGGAAGGATTCCAGCCATTTAGATGCCTTGTCCTTGAGTGAGAAGGGGAATAGAAGCAGTCTGTAGGTGTCAGGATGAACACCATTAGACTTCACAGTATCACATATCCTCAGGAAGGTGGTTAGATGTTGATTGGGATCTTCTTGAACACTTCCTCCGAATGAACAGTTGTTCTGAACAAGGGTGATGAGCTGTGGCTTTAGTTCAAAGTTGTTGGCATGTATGGTTGGCTTTTGGATGCTACTTCCACAGTTTCCTGGGTTTGGATTGATGTAGGATCCCAGAACTCTTCTCTCTTGCCCAGCATGCTGCACTGGGCCTTCTCTGCCATGGTTGTGAGCCTCTTCTTCATGATGGTTTTCCATATTCTCATCCATGTCTGGTTCAAAATACTCCTCCTCTTCCTCAGTACTAACGACTCTCTTTCCTCTTGCTTCCCTCCTCAATCTAAGGAAGGTCCTCTCAGGTTCAGAATCAAAGGAAGTTGAAGCCCTGCTTCTTCTACCTGTCATACAACCCACAAGTCACAAGCAAGAAAGATAGATGCAGACAGTACTCTCTACAGAAATGTTGTTAGTGTGAGTGATGCAATATATCAAACAATTAGTGGGTCAGTGAACTAAATAGTAAAAAAAATGTGCAGATAACACCACAAACGGGTAAAGGGTAAAGGGAAGGAAATAACTAAAACTGAAAGTAAATTACTCAAATGAAATTGAATCAAACAAAAAAAGAAAAAAAAGAAAAAGAAATGCTCAATCTAGTTATCCACAAATTTAATCATTGTTGATGCAAAATCAATCCCCGGCAACGGTGCCATAAACTTGATGCACGGAAACTTGTCTCTCAACAAATTTCCTTCGGCAAGTATACCGAATTGTCGTCAAGTAAAAACTCACAATAGAGTGAGATCGAATCCCACAGGGATTGATTGGTCAATCAACTTTAATTAGAGGAATGTTCTAGTTGAGCTAAGCAGAATTTGATGTGAGAGTTGCAGGAAATTAAATGGCAGAAAGTAAATAGCAAAAAATGTAAATGCTGGGAATAAAGAGCTGAATATAAATGACGAAAAGTAAATTGCAGAATCTTAAATGGGGAATGGGGAATTTAGCATGAAAGTAAATTGCAGAAATTAAAGAAAATGGGTAAGATCAGAAATGGGGGATTCATTGGGCTTAGGAGATGTTGCATTCTCCGGATCAAGTTCATTTTCATCTCTTCCTCAATCAATGCATTCATTGATCTCCTTGGCAATCTTAAGTGATTGAACTCCAATTCCTTGGTAATTCAATCTCTCAAATCTTGATCAATAGCCAATTCCTTGGTCCAATTGCTCATGAGAAGAGATGAAGCATGGTCACTAATTAAACCACATGTATTTCCAAATCAAAGTGTTGGTAGGATTATATGTCACTATATCCATCCAAACCCCAATTTGGTCCAACATGAGAAAGCATTTCTAGCATGATCTCTTCATTCCTCTTCCAAGGTTCTGAAGAGATCCAAGTATGAATAGCTTCTTTTCCAAGACAACTACCCAATTGGATGAAGATTGAAAGCTTTCTAGTAAAATCAAGAGAAAAAAAAAAGAAGAGGAATAATAAAAACTATTATTGATCCATCAAATTATAACAGAGCTCCCTAACCCAATGAAAGGGGTTTAGTTGTTTATGGCTCTGGGAATGGAAAACAAAGATGGAGAATGCATTCTGAAAGTAAAACTAGAAGTTGCAGAGAAAGTAAAATTATACAGAGAGTAGTTCCCTCAATCCCCCAAAAAGCTCCTCTCTAGTTCAAAACTACTCCTATTTATACTACTCTTCTGATCTTCTAGTTGGCTCTTCAAGTCTTGGATATGGGCCTTTGGATCTTGAGTTGAAGCAGTTATCATCTTTAGTGGGCTCAGCGTCACTTGCAGAGAAAGTGTGCAGTAGGCATGGACTTTAGCTTAGGGCGTTAGTGGTGTTAATGTTAAGTGAAAGTATGGGGTCGAGAACGTTAGTGACAATCACCTTTTTCATTAACGTTCCTACCCCAAAATGGTCTACGTTAACTTCAACATTAGTGGCACTAACGTGACCACTAATGTTGCCTCTTGGCCCTTCGCAAACGTTATTGGGGTTTACCTTTCCCAATAACGTTGAGAATACCCCTTTCTCCCTACGTTAGAGTTCACGTTAGTATAGTTAACGTGACCTTTAATGTAGGCTTGCCAAATCTTCGAGAGCGTTAGTGACACCTACCTTTTTCACTAATGCTCCAAAATGCCCCTTTCCCACGTTAGTGCCTCACGTTAATTACATTAACGTGACCACTAATGTGGTGTTGATTGCCATCTCCAACGTTAGTGATAAAAGTGAGTGTCACTAACGTTGGCTCATCATCTTTTTCCTCCACGTTAATGTAATTAACGTGGTAACTAACGTGGCTCATAGTGGCTTAGTCCAACGTTAGTGACAAAGGTGAGTGTCACTAACGTTGGCAATTCCATGCTCCTTCCACGTTAGAGTTCACGTTAACTAAGTTAACGTGGCTCTTAACGTGGCCAATTTCCCTTTTGGAGCGTTAGTGGTACTCACTTTTACCACTAACGCTTGGAGCTTCCTTTTCCTCCACGTTAACCACCACGTTAACGTGGTAATTAACGTGGGCTATGATGGCTTCGAAGACGTTATTGGCGATCACTTTTCTCATTAACGTTGCAAGCTAGCTCCCATTCCACGTTAGTGGTCACGTTAGTTAGACTAACGTGGCTACTAACGTGGCTTTTCCTTGCTTCTTTTGTCCTGAAATCAAACAAATAAAGTGCATCAAAGCTCTAATCCAAGTTATGAGTCATGCATCATCCAATTTGTCATTAAATTCATGCATAATTCTCATGAAATTATATAAAATTCACAATATTTGCTTGAATCAAGATGTAAGTGAAATTCTACCCAAAACTTGCTTATTTCCTAAGAAAATGCATGAAACTACCATAAAACAGTAAAGAAAAGGTCAGTAAAACTGGCCGAAATGCCATGGCATCAGCAGAATGGGCGTTAAACGCCCAGTCTGGCACCATTTTGGGCACTTAACGCCGGAAAGGGGCACAGAGCTGGCGTTAAACGCCAGAAAGGGGAGAAAAGCTGGCGTTAAACGCCAGAAAGGGGTAGCAACCTGGCGTTTAATGCCAGGATTGGCACAGGAAGGGGCGTTTACACGCCACATGGTGCAGGGATGAGAAATCCTTGGCACCTCAGGATCTATGGACCCCACATGATCCCCACCTACTTCATCTCTCTCTCTCTTCTTCACACCAATCACATCAATACCTCTTCCCCAAAAATCCTTCACCTATCAAATCCTACCCTCTTCTCCATAATCTCTTCACCAATCCACATCCATCCATCATAAAACCCCACCTACCTTACCATTCAAATTCAAACCACTTTCCCTCCCAAACCCAACCATACATGGCCGAACCCTACCCTCTCTCCACTCCTATATAAACCACTATTCACTCCTTCATTTTCACACATCATACACACCACACACCCCCTTGGCCAAACCACTAAACCCCTCTCTATCTCCTCTATTTCTTCTTCCTCTACAATCTTCTTTCTTATTTTGCTCGAGGACGAGCAAACTTTCTAAGTTTGATGTGGTAAAAGCGTTGCTTTTTATTTTTCCATAACCATTTATGGCACCAAAGGCCGGAGAAACCTCTAGAAAAAGGAAAGGAAAGGCAAAAGCTTCCACCTCCAAGTCATGAAAGATGGAGAGATTCATCTCAAGGGTGCATCAAGACCACTTCTATGAAGTTGTGGCCAAGAAGAAGGTGATCCCCGAGGTCCCTTTCAAGCTCAAAAAGGGTGAATATCCGGAGATCCGACATGAGATTTGAAGAAGAGGTTGGGAAATCCTCACCAACCCCATTCAACAAGTCAGGATCTTAATAGTTCAAGAGTTCTATGCCAATGCATGGATCACCAAGAACCATGATCAAAGTGTGAACCCGGACCCAAAGAATTGGCTTACAATGGTCTGGGGGAAATGCTTAGATTTTAGTCCGGAAAATGTAAGGTTGGCATTCAACTTGCCCATGATGCAAGGAGATGCACGCCTCTACACTAGAAGGGTCAACTTTGATCAAAGGTTGGACCTAGTCCTCATAGACATTTGTGAAGAGGGTGCTCAATGGAAGAGAGATTCAAGAGGGAAGCCGGTTCAACTAAGAAGGCATGACCTCATGCCCGTGGCTAGGGGATGGTTGGAGTTTATCCAACGCTCAATCATACCCACTAGCAACTGGTCTGAAGTTACTATAGACCGGTCTATCATGATCCATAGCATCATGATTGGAGAGGAAGTAGAAGTTTATGAGGTTATATCCCTAGAACTCTACAAGGTGGCGGACAAGTCCTCTACTTTGGCAAGGTTAGCCTTCCCTCATCTCATTTGTCACCTCTGTAATTCAGCTGGAATTGACACAGAGAAAGACATCCTCATTGATGAGGACAAGCCCATCACTAAGAAAAGGATGGAGCAAACAAGAGAGCCTATTCATGGACAAGAGCATGAGGAAATTCCTCATCATGAAATCTCTGAGATGCCTCAAGGGATGCATTTTCCTCCACAAAATTATTGGGAGCAAATCAACACCTCCCTAGGAGAATTAAGTTCCAACATGGGACAACTAAGGGTGGAGCACCAAGAGTATTCCATCCTCCTCCATGAAATTAGAGAAGACCAAAGAGTCATGAGGGAGGAGCAACAAAGGCAAGGAAGAGACATTGAGGAGCTCAAGCACTCCATAAGATCTTCAAGAGGAAGAACAAGCCACTATCACTAAGGTGGACCCGTTCTTTAATTTCCTTGTTCTTTATTTTCTGTTTTTCGAAAATTATGCTTTATATTTATTTATGTTTGTGTCTTATTACATGATCATTAGTATCTTAGAGTCTATGCCTTAAAGCTATGAATGTCCTATGAATCCATCACCTTTCTAAAATGAAAAATGTTTTTAATTGCAAAAGAAAAAGAAGTACATGAATTTTGAATTTTAAAATAGTTTAATTATTTTGATATGGTGGCAATACTCTTTGTTTTCTGAGTGAATGCTTGAACAGTGCATATTTTTGAATTTGTTGTTTATGAATGTTAAAAATTGTTGGCTCTTGAAAGAATGATGGAAAAGGAGAAATGTTATTTGATAATCTGAAAAATCATAAAAATGATTCTTGAAGCAAGAAAAAGCAGTGAATAAAGAAAGCTTGCGAAAAAAAAAGAGAAGAAAAGAAAAAAGAAAGAAAAAGAAAAAGCAAGCAGAAAAAGCCAATAGCTCTTTAAACCAAAAGGCAAGGGTAAAATAAAAAAGGATCCAAGGCTTTAAACATTAATGGATAGGAGGGCCCACAAGGAATAAAATTCTGGCCTAAGCGGCTAAACCAAGCTGTCTCTAACCATGTGCTTGTGGCATGAAGGTGTCAAGTGAAAACTTGAGACTGAATGGTTAAAGTCGTGGTCCAAAGCAAAAAGAGTGTGCTTAAGAGCTCTGGACACCTCTAATTGGGGACTCTAGCAAAGCTGAGTCACAATCTGAAAAGGTTCACCCAGTTATGTGTCTGTGGCATTTATGTATCCGGTGGTAATACTGAAAAACAAAATGCTTAGGGTCACGGCCAAGACTCAATAAGTAGCTGTGTTCAAGAATCAACATACTGAACTAGGAGAATTAATAACACTATCTGAATTCTGAGTTCCTATAGATGCCAATCATTCTGAACTTCAAAGGATTAAGTGAGATGCCAAAACTGTTCAGAAGTAAAAAGCTAATAGCGCCGCTCATCTAATTAAGACTGATCTTCATAGATATTTTTGGAATTCATTGTATATTCTCTTTTTTTTTATCCTATTTGATTTTCAGTTTCTTGGGGACAAGCAATAATTTAAGTTTGGTGTTGTGATGAACGGATAATTTATACGCTTTTTGGCATTGTTTTTAGGTGGTTTTTAATATGTTTTAGTTAGTTTTTATTATATTTTTATTAGTTTTTAAATAAAAATCACACCATAGATTAAGAGAGGATTCCATTCTTTCTTCTCCTCTTTCATATGAGCAGGAGTAAGGACAAAGGCATTCTTGTTGAAGCTGATCCTGAACCTGAAAGGACCTTGAAGAGAAAGCTAAGAGAAGCTAAAGCACAACTCTCTGGAGAGGACCTAACAGAAATTTTTAAACAAGAAGAAGCCATGGCAGCCGAAAACAACATCAATGCCAACAATGCAAGGGAGGTGTTTGGTGACTTTACTGCACCTACTCCCGACTTCTATGGGAGAAGCATCTCTATCCCTGCCATTGGAGCAAACAACTTTGAGCTTAAACCTCAATTAGTTTCTCTGATGCAACAGAATTGTAAGTTTCATGGACTTCTATTGGGAGATCCTCATCAGTTCTTGGCTGAATTCTTGCAAATCTGTGACACTGTCAAGACCAATAGGGTTAACCCTGAGGTCTACAGACTTATGCTCTTCCCTTTTGCTATAAGAGACAGAGCTAGGATATGGTTGGATTCACAACCTAAGGAAAGCCTGAACTCTTGGGAAAAGCTGGTCAGTGCTTTTCTGGCAAAATTCTTTCCACCTCAAAAATTGAGTAAGCTTAGCGTGGAAGTCCAGACCTTCAGACAGAAGGAAGGTGAATCCCTCTATGAAGCTTGGAAAAGATACAAACAACTGATCAGAAGGTGTCCTTCTGACATGCTTTCAGAATGGATCATCATAGGTATCTTCTATGATGGTCTATCTGAACTGTCCAAGATGTCATTGGACAGCTCTGCTGGAGGATCTCTTCATCTAAAGAAGACGCCTGTAGAAGCTCAAGAACTCATTGAGATGGTTGCAAATAACCAATTCATGTACACTTCTGAAAGGAATCCTTTGAATAATGGGACAAATCAGAAGAAAGGAGTTCTTGAGATTGATACTCTGAATGCCATATTGGCTCAGAACAAAATATTTACTCAGCAAGTCAATATGATTTCTCAGAGTCTATCTAGAATGCAAGCAGCAACAGACAGTACCAAAGAAGCTTCATCTGAAGAAGAAACTTATGATCTTGAGAATCCAGCAATGGAAGAGGTGAATTACATGGGAGAACCCTATGGAAACACCTATAATTCTTCATGGAGAAATCATCCAAATCTCTCATGGAAGGACCAACAGAGGCCTCAACAAGGCTTCAACAATAGTAATGGTGGAAGGAATAGGTTTAGCAATAGCAAGCCTTTTCCATCATCTTTTCAGCAACAGACAGAGAATTCTAAGCAGAGCCACTCTGACTTAGCAACTGTAGTCTCTGATTTAATTAAGACCACTCAAAGTTTTATGACTGAAACAAGGTCCTCCATTAGAAATTTGGAGGCACAAGTGGGTCAGCTGAGTAAAAAAGTTACTGAACTTCCTCCTAGTACTCTCCCAAGCAATACAGAAGAGAATCCAAAAAGAGAGTGCAAGGCCATCAACATAACTCACACGGCCAAACCTGGAGAGGAGGAAGAGGCAGTGATCTCCACTGAGGAAGACCTCAATGGACATCCACTGGCCTCCAAGGAGTTTTCTAATGAGGAACCATGGGAATCTGAGGCTCACACTGAGACCATAGAGATTTCATTGAATTTACTTCTGCCATTCATGAGCTCTGATGAGTATTCTTCCTCTGAAGAGGATGAAGATGTTACTAAAGAGCAAGTTGCTAAGAACCTTGGAGCAATCATGAAGCTAAATGCCAAGTTATTTAGTAATGAGACTTGGGAGGAAGAACCCCCGTTGCTCACCAAAGAACTGGATGACTTGACTAGGCAGGTATTACCTCAGAAGAGACAGGATCCTGGAAAGTTCTCAATACCTTGTACCATAGGCACCATGACCTTTGAGAAGGCTCTGTGTGACTGGGGTCAAGTATAAACCTCATGCCACTCTCTGTAATGGAGAAGCTAGGGATCCTTGAGGTACAAGCTGCAAGAATCTCACTAGAGATGGCAAACAATTCAAGAAAACAGGCTTATGGACTTGTAGAGGATGTCTTGGTAAAGGTTGAAGGCCACTATATCCCTGCTGATTTCATAATCCTAGACACTGGGAAGTGCATGGATGAATCCATCATCCTTGGCAGACCCTTCCTAGCCACAGCAAAAGCTGTGATTGATGTTGACAGAGGAGAATTGGTCCTTCAAGTGAATGAGGACTCCCTTGTGTTTAAGACTCAAGGTTCTCCTTCTGTAACCATGGAGAGGAAGCATGAAAAGCTTCTCTCAATACAGAGTCAAACGAAACCCCCACATTCAAACTCTAAGTTTGGTGTTGGGAGGCTACAACCAAACTCTAAGTTTGGTGTTGAGAGGCCACAACCAAACTCTAAGTTTGGTGTTGAGAGGCTCCAACCCTGCTCTGATTATCTGTGAGGCTCCATGAGAGCCCACTGTCAACCTATTGACATTAAAGAAGCGTTTGTTGGGAGGCAACCCAATCTTTACTTATCTATGTTAAATTTCTATTTTTCATTGTTATTTTATGTTTTCTGTAGGTTGATGATCATGTGAAGTCACAAAAACAACTGAAAAATCAAAAACAGAATGAAAAGCAGTATTAAAAATAGCACACCCTGGAGGAGAAGCTTACTGGCATTTAAACGCCAGTAAGGGTAGCAGACTGGGCGTTTAACGCCAGAAAGGGGCACAGAACTGGCGTTTAACGCCAGAAATAGGCACAGAGCTGGCGTTAAACGCCAGAAAGGGGCAGCAACCTGGCGTTTAACGCCAGGATTAGCACAGGAAGGGGCGTTTACACGCCATATGGTGTAGGGATGAGAAATCCCCACCTACTTCATCTCTCTCTCTCTCTCTTCTTCACACCAATCACATCAATACCTCTTCCCCAAAAACTCCTCACCTATCAAATCCTACCCTCTTCTCCATAATCTCTTCACCAATCCACATCCATCTATCATAAAATTCCACCTACCTCACCATTCAAATTCAAACCACTTTCCCTCCCAAACCCAACCATACATGGACAAACCCTACCCTCTCTCCACTCTTATATAAACCACTCTTCACTCCTTCATTTTCACACATCATACACACCACTCACCCCCTTGGCCGAACCACAAAACCCCCTCCATCTCCTCCATTTTCTTCTTCTACTCTTTTCTTTCTTCTTTTGCTCGAGGACGAACAAACCTTCTAAGTTTGGTGTGGTAAAAGCTAAAGCTTTTTATTTTTCTATAACCATTTATGGCACCAAAGGCCAGAAAAACCTCTAGAAAGAGAAAAAAAAAGCAAAAGCTTCCACCTCCGAGTCATGGGAGATGGAGAGATTCATCTCAAGGGTGCATCAAGACCACTTCTATGAAGTTGTGGCCAAGAAGAAGGTGATCCCCGAGGTCCCTTTCAAACTCAAAAAGGGTGAATATCCGAAGATCCGACATGAGATTCGAAGAAGAGGTTGGGAAGATCTCACCGACCCCATTCAACAAGTCGGAATCTTAATGGTTCAAGAGTTCTATGCCAATGCATGGATCACCAAGAACCATGATCAAAGTGTGAACCCGGACCCAAAGAATTGGCTTACAATGGTTCGGGGGAAATGCTTAGATTTTAGTCCAGAAAATATAAGATTAGCATTCAATTTGCCCATGATGCAAGGAGATGCACGCCCCTACACTAGAAGGGTCAACTTTGATCAAAGGTTAGACCAAGTCCTCATAGACATTTGTGAAGAGGGCGCTCAATGGAAGAGAGATTCAAGAGGGAAGCCGGTTCAACTAAGAAGGCATGACCTCAAGCCCGTGGCTAGGGGATGGTTGGAATTCATCCAACACTCAATCATACCCACTAGCAACCGGTCTGAAGTTACTATAGACCGGGCTATCATGATCCATAGCATCATGATTGGAGAGGAAGTAGAAGTTCATGAAGTTATATCCCTAGAACTCTACAAGGTGGCGGACAAGTCCTCTACTTTGGCAAGGTTAGCCTTCCTTCATCTCATTTTTCACCTCTGCAATTCAGCTGAAATTGACATAGAGGAAGACATCCTCATTGATGAGGACAAGCCCATCACTAAGAAAAGGATGGAGCAAACAAGAGAGCCCACTCATGGACAAGAGCATGAGGAAATTTTTCATCATGAAATCCCTGAGATGCCTCAAGGGATGCATTTTCCTCCACAAAATTATTAGGAGCAAATCAACACCTCCCTAGGAGAATTAAGTTCCAATATGGGACAACTAAGGGTGGAGCACCAAGAGCATTCCATCCTCCTCCATGAAATTAGAGAAGACCAAAGAGCCATGAGAGAGGAGCAACAAAGGCAAGGAAGAGACATTGAGGAGCTCAAGCACTCCATAAGATCTTCAAGAGGAAGAACAAGCCGCCATCACTAAGGTGGACCCGTTCTTTAATTTCCTTGTTCTTATTTTTCTGTTTTTCGAATTTTTATGCTTTATGTTTATCTATGTTTGTGTCTTATTACATGATCACTAGTGTCTAAGTGTCTATGCCTTAAAGCTATGAATGTCCTATGAATCCATCACCTTATTAAATGAAAAATATTTTTAATTACAAAAGAAAAAGAAGTACATGAATTTTGAATTTTAAAATAGTTTAATTATTTTGATGTGGTGGCAATACTCTTTGTTTTCTAAATGAATGCTTGAACAGTGCATATTTTTGAATTTGTTGTTTATGAATGTTAAAAATTGTTGGCTCTTGAAAGAATGATGGAAAAGGAGAAATGTTATTTGATAATCTGAAAAATCATAAAAATGATTCTTGAAGCAAGAAAAAGCAGTGAATAAAGAAAGCTTGCGAAAAAAAAGAGTAGAAAAGAAAAAAGAAAGAAAAAGAAAAAGCAAGCAGAAAAAGCCAATAGCCCTTTAAACCAAAGGCAAGGGTAAAATAAAAAAGAATCCAAGGCTTTGAGCATTAATGGATAGGAGGGCCCACAAGGAATAAAATCCTGGCCTAAGTGGCTAAACCAAGCTATCTCTAACCATGTGCTTGTGGCGTGAAGGTGTCAAGTGAAAACTTGAGACTGAACGGTTAA
Organism: Arachis ipaensis; assembly: GCF_000816755.2. Taxonomy (NCBI): domain Eukaryota; kingdom Viridiplantae; phylum Streptophyta; class Magnoliopsida; order Fabales; family Fabaceae; genus Arachis; species Arachis ipaensis. The sequence goes on along the minus strand of NC_029786.2, from coordinate 79,875,866 downwards.
AGTCGTGATCCAAAGCAAAAAGAGTGTGCTTAAGAGATCTGGACACCTCTAATTGGGGACTCTAGCAAAGCTGAGTCACAATCTGAAAAGGTTCACCAAGTTATGTGTCTGTGGCATTTATGTATCCGGTGGTAATACTGGAAAACAAAATGCTTAGGGTCACGGCCAAGACTCAATAAGTAGTTGTGTTCAAGAATTAAAATACTGAACTAGGAGAATCAATAACACTATCTGAATTCTGAGTTCCTATAGATGCCAATCATTCTGAACTTCAAAGGATAAAGTGAGATGCCAAAACTGTTTAGAAGCAAAAAGCTAATAGCCCCGCTCATCTAATTAAGACTGATCTTCATAGATGTTTTTGAAATTCATTGTATATTCTCTTTTTTTATCCTATTTGATTTTCAGTTACTTGGGGACAAGCAACAATTTAAGTTTGGTGTTGTGATGAGCGGATAATTTATACGCTTTTTGGCATTATTTTTAGGTAGTTTTTAATATGTTTTAGTTAGTTTTTGTTATATTTTTATTAGTTTTTAAATAAAAATCACATTTCTGGAATTTACTATGGGTTTGTGTATTTTTCTGTAATTTCGGGTATTTTCTGGCTGAAATTGAGGGACCTGAGCAAAAATCTGATTCAGAGGCTAAAAAAAGACTGTAGATGCTGTTGGATTCTGACCTCCCTGCACTCAAAGTGGATTTTCTGGAGCTACAGAAGCCCAATTGGCGCGCTCTCAATTGAGTTGGAAAGTAGACATCCTGGGCTTTCCAACAATATATAATAGTTCATACTTTGCCCGAGATTTGATGGCCCAAATCTGCGTTCCAAGTCAGCATAAAAATTCTGGCGTCAAAACGCCAGAACTGGCATAAAAGCTGGAGTTAAACGCCCAAACTGGCACAAAAGCTGGCGTTTAACTCCAAGAAAAGTCTCTACATGTAAAATCTTCAATGCTCAACCCAAGCACACACCAAGTGGGCCCGGAAGAAGATTTCTGCACTAATTACCTATTTTTGTAAACCCTAGGCTACTAGTTTTCTATAAATAGGACCTTTTGCTATTGTATTTTCATCCTTGAATCATCTTTTAATCATGTTTTGATGATTGAACCCTCTTTGGGAGGCTGGCTATTCGGCCATGCCTGAACCTTTTGTTCTTATTTATTTTCAACGGTAGAGTTTCTACACACCATAGATTAAGGTGTGGAGCTCTGCTGTTCATCATGAATTAATGCAAAGTACTATTGTTTTTCTATTCAATTCACGCCTACTTCTTCTCTAAGATATACTCTCGTACTTAATTCAGTTAAGTCAAAATGAAGGGGTGACTTGTGACAATCACCCAATCTTCGTTACTCGCTTAGCCAAGGTCGCGTGCCTGACAACCACAAAGCGATCTACATGATGTTCAACGTAGTCATTGGACGACAACTGGAGTATATTCTCTTGGGTTTCTAATCTAAGATTAGAACCTTCGTGGTATAGGCTAGAATTATTGGTGGCCATTCCTGAGATCTGGAAAGTCTAAACCTTGTCTGTGGTATTCCGAGTAGGATCTGGGAAGGGATGACTGTGACGAGCTTCAAACTCGTGAGTGTTGGGCGTAGTGATAGACGCAAAAGGATCAATGGATCCTATTCCAACATGATCGAGAACTGACAGATGATTAGCCGTGCAGTGACAGCGCATTTGGACCATTTTCACTGAGAGGACGGGAGGTAGCCATTGACAACGGTGAAACCCAACATACAGCTTGCCATGGAAAGGAGTATGAATGATTGAATGAAGGCATTAGGAAAGCAGAGGTTTAGGAGGAACAAAGCATCTTCATACGCTTATCTGAAATTCTCACTAATGAATTACATAAGTATCTCTATCTTATTTTATATTTATTTATCTTTTAAATATCAATTCTCCATAACTATTTGAATCTGCCTGACTGAGATTTACAAGATGACCACAGCTTGCTTCAAGCCGACAATCTTCGTGGGATCGACCCTTACTCACGTAAGGTTTATTACTTGGTCGACCCAGTACACTTGCTGGTTAGTTGTGCGGAGTTGTGACAAAGAGTTGAGATTACAATTGTGCGTACCAAGTTATTGGCGCCATTGATGATCACAATTTCGTGCACCAAAAGGTCCTAGCCATAACAGGTCTGGATCAAGAATGGATGACTCCCATAATTAACTACTTCAAAATAGAAACACTCCCTGCAGATAAGAAGGAGGCGAAGAGGTTAAAACGGGAGGCACAATACTACACCATCGTAAACAATACTCTATACAAGAGAGGGATTTCAACACCACTGTTAAAATGTGTGCCGACTTCCAACACAAAGGAAGTTTTAGAAGAAATACACAGTGGCATCTGTGGCAACCATCTCGGAGCACAAGCTCTCACAAAAAAAGTACTCCGAGTTGGATTCTATTGGCCGACTTTACAAAAAGAAGTAATAGAGTTCGTAAAGACATGTCCACCATATCAGAAACATGCTAATTTCCACATCGCCCCACTAGAGGAACTCATCAACGTAACCTCATCCTGGCCATTTGCAAAATGGGGACTCGACCTCCTTGGGCCCTTCCCTCAAGGATCAGGACAGGTCAAGTTCCTCATCGTAGGGGTAGACTATTTCACAAAGTGGATTGAGGCAAAGCCCCTAGCTAACACCACTTCTCAAAGAAGTCGAAAATTTCTGTATAGAAACATTGTCACAAGGTTTGGGGTTCCATACTCCATTACCACAGACAATGGCACTCAATTCACAGACGCATGCTTCAAAAAATTGGTGGCGGACATGAAAAGAAAGCACCAATTCACGTTCGTAGAACACCCCCAGGCCAATGGACAGGCAGAAGCCGCCAATAAAGTTATATTAGCCGGGCTAAAACGGAGATTACAGGATGCAAAGGGAGCCTGGGCTGAAGAGCTCCCACAAGTCCTATGCGCATATCGGACAACTCCACACTCCACCACAGGGGAGTCACCCTTCCGACTAGCTTATGGAATGGAGGCAATGATCCCAGTAGAAGTTGAATAAGGATCCCCTACAACGATCTTCTACAGTAAAGAGGCCAACTCCCAACTTCAAAAAGAAGAGCTCGACTTACTTTCAGAAATACGGAAAGAGCTCAGATCAGGGAGGAGGCGCTAAAACGTCGAATGGCCTCAAGATACAATAAAAAGGTAGTACAGCGAAGTTTTGCCAACAACGACCTCATTCTAATCCAAAATGATATCAGAACAAGTCGACCTGGAGAGGGAAAACTCACGGCAAACTGGAAGGGACCCTACCGAGTCAAAGAAGTACTCGGAAAGGGCTACTACAGGCTGTCCGAACTCGAGGGGCGAGAGCTGCCAAGGTCATGGCACGCCTGCAACCTAAGAAGGTATTATAGTTAGGAGGTAATAAAAGATCTTAGGATAAGGTGCACTCTTTTTCCTAGAAAGGTTTTTTAACGAGGCGCCGAGCCAAGATCTATGAACTACCTGACTTAGAAGGATAAAGTACCCACATGTATATATTTGCATATTTTCCATTTTGAATAAAGTTTTTTCAGATTTTCTACAAATCCTCTTTATCAAGACGCATTAATCTGAAACACAAGAATTCATCACCCGATTATAAAGCTACAGATCGGCAAAAGTGAAAATCAAAACTCACTGCTCGATCATGATAAAGCCGGTGAAGATGAAAACTAAATTCATAAAAGGTCAGGCCAAGTGAGGATTAAAATCAGCAAGATGAAAAGTGACAAAAACAAAATAATGCAAGAAGTTATAAAAAGCAATCCATGAATAGAGACCTGACGAGGTCTGAAACAAAAAATGGACTGCTAGAAATAACTTAGAATGAACCGACATAAAAAAAGTCGGACCAGATCAAAGCGACAAAAAGTTATAAAAAGTAACCCATAGAAAAGAGGCCTGGCCAGCCCTGAAAATGGATTACTAGAAATAACTTAGAAGGGATCGACATGATGAAGTTAGCCCAAAAAAACTACAAAAAGTTATAAAAAGTAATCCATAAAAAGAGACCTGGCAAGGTCCAAATAAAATGGATTACTAGAAATAACTTAGAAGAGACCGACATGATGAAGTTGGCCCAACAAAATTACAAAAGTTATAAAAAGTAATCCATAAAAAGAGACCTGACAAGGACCAAATAAAATGGATTACTAGAAATAACTTAGAAGGGATCGACATGAAGAAGTCGGCCCAAACCGATTAAAGCTACAAAGTTATAAAAAGTAATCCATAAAAGGGACTCAGCGAGGTCCAACTAAAAATGGATTACTAGAAATAACTTAGAAGGGACCGACGTAAAGAAGTCGGCCCAAGCCGATTAAAGCTACAGAGTTATAAAAAGTAAATCCATAAAAAAGAGATCCGGCGAAGCCTGATTAAAAATGGATTACTAAAAATAACTCAGAAAGAATCGACAAGCGAAGTCGACCAACGAAAGCTACAGATTTGACCGACAAGAGAAGTCGGACCAACGAAAGCTACAGCTCGGATCGACACGAGAAGTCAGACCAATGAAAAGCGTGCGCTAAAAGGGACATAGCTCCGCCCAAAAAGCCACGGCTTCACGACAAGGCTATCAAAATTATTTAGACTAACTAAAAAGGTTCTACCAAGAACACTAAAAAGTTGTCGGACAAGTTAGCCCCAAAGGTCATCCCGCCTAAACAGAAGACGGACTAAAAAAGATCTAATCAAAAAGAGGTCGGACAGCAAAGTACCAACACTCTATAAACATCTCACAAAGGCCAAGGAAAGGTCAAAAGACCAAAGCCAGAAGTGCTTCGCTAAAAAGTACAAAGTCTTGAAAAAAGAAACTACTTAAAAGACAAAAGCACAAATCAAAACGGCGCTAAAAAGTCATCCAAACAAACTATAAAAAGGTTCTCCATCGGAACACTACCTAAAAAAGTTGTTGGATTATGACTAAAAAGCCCGAGCAGTAAAGACAAACAAGTCGAAAGAAGGCTGAAAAGTCCTCTCAACAAACTAAAAAGGGGCAAATACCAGACTCGCACAAGGAGAAACTACTCAAAGTCAGGATGCTTGAGCACGACTTCCCCAAAGAGATCGAAGCTCTGAAAGCACAATCTCACAAAAATGTCTGAATTCAAGCAGGGGCACTGTTGATGCATTGGTTCGAGCTATAAAGGACCGGGTTGGCCGACCTCTTTGAAGGTTGGCCCATGACCGACCTCTTGGAAGGTTGGCCCATTACCGACCTCTTCTCAAAGAGATTGGCCAAATCGCCAGAGGAGCCCAAAGTAGGCCCAAACGAAAGAACACAGCCCAATCTAAAGGCATCCAAAACCCAGAAAGATAAAGGCGGTTCCCCTTAAAGATATGACAAAGATAAGATAAGATAACTATCTTATCTCCAGAAAGGTCACTCCACACTATTATAAATACACTGGAGCACCCAGGTATAACTCATACTCTGATTCTACAAAAAAACCTGCTTAATACCCTTGCTAACTTAAGCATCAGAGTCCCTTGCAGGTACCACCACCCTCCGGTGACAAAGGATCAGCAGCATCGCCAGTTCAACAAGTCAGACACGACAGCTCCGGCCACCGCCCACAAGTCGGACACGTCATCTCCGACCAGCATAGAAGATCTTGTCTGAGATCGACCTACAATTTTAGGTAACCCTCGGAACAGCTACCAAAACTGTTGGACAAGGTAAGAGGCATTGAACCCTTGTGAGATTATGTTTATATTGAGCCCTAGGTTGATTTATAATGATTTATGTATATATAGCTTGAATAATTGTGAGTTTGGGAGCTATTAGAACTTGTTGGTGCTTGTTGAAGTGGAATTGAAAGCTTAGATTGTGGTTGAGAGCTTGCTTGTGCTCAATTTGGGGTTAAAGACATATTGGGAATCGGCCAATGTATGGTTTCAGTTTCCTCTATGTAGTATATAATATTCCTGGACACTTAAGCTAATGACCTATAGGATAGGATTGAATTAAAATGGTTGATGAGTCATTAAATGTTGATGTTTGATGGTTTACGATGAGTTGATGAATTTTGAGTTCAATTATGATGATTGATAATGATATGATGATGTTGAATGATTGTGTGGATTGGAAAAGTGGTTTGTTATGATAGATGTGATGTTGAGGTTGATGAAATGGTAATGTGGATGGTAAATTTGAATGTGGATTGATCATAAGTGTTATATAGTTGATGTTGAGGTTGGGAATAATGAAATGTGAAGGAAAATGTGGTAAGATTGGTGTAATATGGCACAAAGGGTTAATCTTGATGAAAAATGGAGTTTGGAATGGTTTGGTATGGTTTTGATTGTGTATGATAAGGAAATTGTAAATTGTGAACTTTTGGTAAAAGTTGGTTTTTGGTGAACTTTGTCTGATCATAACTTATGCCTCAGTTTTCAAAATCGGTTGAAATTTATTTGAAATTAAAGCTTATTGAAAACTCTTCAAATCAATATAAAGTTTGCAAAAGTTGGATTTTTGTAGAGGAAGTTATGATCATTCAAAGATTTGTGTCGAAATCTGAAATTTTGTAAAGTTGCAGATTTTTATGATTTCTGGTATGTGCGCATGCACAGCCTTGTGCACATGCACAACCCTGCGAAAATTTAAACCTGTGCGCACGCACAGACCTATGCGTATGCGCAGGCAGAGAGAGGCTTTCTATTGTAGTGCTAGCACAGCTTGTGTGCGCACATACCCAATGAGGATTTACGATCTGTGCGTACGCACAGCCGTGTGCGCACGCACAAGTCGGGAAGGGTAGTCTGTTGAGGGTGCTAGCACAGCTTGTGCGAGTGAACATAACTTGTGAATTTTTGTACTTGTGCATACGCACACCTCTATGCGTACGCACACGTTTTAAAAATCTCCTGGGCATGCGCACGCACACGTCCTGTTTTTCAAATTTAAGTTTGTTTTCAACTATTTCACCTTCCCAACAAGATTGTAAGCTTCTATAACACCATTTTAAGGCTTTTGGACATAATTTTGGGTATGGGAACATGGGAAAGAACTTTAGAGATTTAGTTGATGTTATTTTGGAAAAATTAGAAAATGGAGGCTTAGGTTTCAAGCGTACTGAGGATGGTTTGACGGCGTGTGAAGGTAAACTGGTATGTGAAATGAGAACTGTTGAACTGTTGAGTTCGGAACAGAAATGTGGATTGACAGTAGTTGAGATGAGTCGAGGACTCGGAATGGAAATGTTGATTTACAGTGGTTGAGATGAGTCGAGGACTCGAATGTGCAATGATGAATCATTGATGTATTGAAAATATTTTTCTGAAAAACCAGTGAACTACTGTTTTATACTGAGAAATGATGAGACGCTATGCGTCCAGCAGGGACGGTGGTTGGATCCCGCCTGTCGAGGTAGCGGCGGCGGCGTAAGAACGGTGGTTAAATCCCACTTACGTTGATATTTGAGGTCTGTGGCAAGAGTATCCCGCTCGCATCCCTTCGGATCAATAGAGTGTGCAGGCACAAAATCCTGGACAGTGATCCGAGCACTATATCTTGGGGGTTCCCAATGATGATTCCGAAAGGCGACATCTCAATGGAGATGTGTTGGGTTGGCAGTTGAACTGACAATGTGATATCACAACCAATAGGGCAGGCATTCATCATGTGCATTTTATATCTGTTTGTATGCTTTGTCTACTTGTAATGGTTTGCCTATTTGTATAATATACCTAATTGCTTACTTGGATTACTTGTCTTATATGCTTCTACTTGTGTTTTATTTGCATTGTAATTAATTGTGATTTTTACTGGGATTGAGGAGGTTTGGAAGGCGGTGGCAATGAGATCGCATGGAGGATAGGTTGGTGAAAGCTGTGGGACAACGGTGTTTGGTTAGAATAGAAATCCCTTAAGATAGAGTACCCTGTTTATTTATGTTATGATTTATATATCCTGCTTTATTGTTTTAGTATGCCTAAGATGAATCTTGATCACATACAGCCTGCCATAGAAAAAATCTTTCACACTTGAAGAAGACAGTAATACCAGAGTTAATCTAGAAGGACAAAGCATCTCCAAACTTTAACCAATTCCTTATCACTGTTTACATTCCAATTTACAAAGTATTTTATACACTTTTCTTTATTTCATCTTCCAAATCAAAACCAACAACTCTTCTATCCGCCTGACTAAGACTTGCAAGATAACCATAGCTTGCTTCAAACTACAATCCTCGTGGGATCGACCCTGACTCGCTCAGGTATTACTTGGACGACCCAGTACACTTGCTGGTACAGTTATACGAAGTGTGGGGATTCGTGCACCAATTATCAATATGACTTAAATGACACCAGAAGCACTACAAATATCTTACATGGACTAATTATACCAAATCCAAGTCAATGAGACAAAGTGCATCACATTTAAATCTAGAATGCACTGAAATTACTTAGTGATGACGATGCACAAACTCAATTCAAAATAAACACATATTAAACAAGATTCAATCATCCACAAAAAATACATGCACGTTAAGTTTAAATCCAAAAAAGTCATCAATATGAGGTAGATAACACCGACCTAGCATAGTTATCACAAAATGAACACTATAAAAAAAATTACCATTCGTAATTTCTATTTTATCACGAGAACACAAGCTGAATATACTAAATACATAGAAATATGACTATCTAGTGTTTGTCGATAGTGAATGCGAGAGAGAAAGAAAAAAAGAACAGAAATGCACGACTTAGGTTTTGATTAACTAGGGGTGGCAAAACGGGTTGAACCCGCCAGGTCAAACCGCCAAAACTGCCAAAAAAAGACGGGTCGGGGCAAGGTTTTGAGCCCGCCATTTTTTAGAAACCCGCCAAATCTGCACTACCAAACCTGCGGGCTTTGACGGGGCGGGGCAGGCTGGCAAAAATTTTTTTAAAGGACATTTTGGCCATTTACACTATCATATATACATATGGAACTAACATGAGTTTAGGGTTTCATTTGAGAACACCCACAGCCACAGTAGCACTGCCTCCCTCTCCCTCTAGCCCTCTTTCTCCAGTCTTCACGTCACCACATAGTAGCCTCCGTCTCTTTCCAACGACATCCTCGTTCTTCCTCGCACCGGTGTGGCGGCATTGCTATCTCTGTCTCTCCCTCACAACTTGATTAGAAGGCGCGCTCTCTCTCTCTCTCTATACCCTGACCTAATCATTCCTAATATCTCCCTCCCACTGGCGGCAACGACAACTCTCCCTCCTGCCTAAAATGCACCATAATCCAGGATCACCGGCGGCAACGACGACTCGGCTCTCCCTCACTCGTAGTGCAGCCCAGAAAGCACCGGCGGGGACAACTCGGGTCTGCGACGACTCTTAATTTTTCTTTTATTTTTTGCTTGTGGGAGGCTGTTTGATGATTCTGTTTGTGGAACAACTGTTCTCTATTTTTGTTTAGTTTTTCTTTTATTTTTCTATTTCTGGGAGCGACGATTCTGTTCTTTGTTTGTGGGATGGATGCTTTGATGACTGATGGTTCTATTTGTGGAAGCTTGGGAGGGAAGATTTTGTTCTATGTTTTTGTTTTATTTTTTATATCTTTTTCTTACTAATTATTAATTCTGATCTCTATTCATTTCTCTATTATTTACTTATTGTTATTGATTTAGTTTGTATTAATATGTTATTCTTGTTATTTTATAATTGATTTAGTTATTGATCTGATTTTAGATAGTGTTATTTGTTATGTTATTTAAGGTTTCAAACTATTTATTGGGGCTAAAAAAAGGAAGAAAGGCGGGCCGGCCCGCCAACTCGCCAGTCTACCCTTTGGCGGGGCAGGGTAGCAAGTTCAGCCCATATCATTTTGGCGGGGCGGGCTGACCCGCCCCACTTTGTAGCAGACTTTGGTGGGGCGGATCCGTTTTGCCACCCCTATGATTACCTTCAATAATGAGTTTACGATATTTTTGTTTAAGATGTGAACCTAGCGTCGATAGTTTCTTTGAGTTTTTGCAGAGATTTTTGAGAGAGAAGTCGTTTGAAGTTTCTGTGTTGAGGTTATAATGAGTTTAGAAACCGTTTTTTCTACAATAGAGTGTGACATGCAAAACGTTAGTGAAGAGTTGGCACGCGTGTAACACTTTTTCACTAATGAAACTGATTTTTGTTAGGTTTAGACCAATTTGGTTGGATTTGGTTACAAAAAAGACTTAGATGTGTAATATAACTGTTCTAAAAAAATTTAGAGATCACATTTTGATGCAAATATTTTTAATTATTATTAGAAAAATAAGAACTTTTTACCCTTAAAATTTGATAATTTTATATGCAAGTGAATTTTTTTAAAAGTTATTTTTTTTTTAGATAATGTAAAGATTACATTTTTGTGCACTTTCTAAATATTTATTCAAATATTAGCACAAAAATTAAAATTAAATAGATAAATTATTTATAGACATTCCTACGTGATTCATAAGTAAAACTTTTAAACTTCTCTTACTCTTAACTCTTGAAAGTGCCACATATAGTTGGTCGTGTGTAAAAACTGGTTTGGGCAAGTACAATCCAACATGAGATAAAGTTTGTCACTGAGATTTATTAATTGTCATGGTTGGAAACTGTCTTCGTTGGAATCTAACTGGGATGGTTTCATTTGTTAGTACCATATTCGTTCTTAGAATCAAAGCAATATGAGCAACATTGTTACCCGTTAAGACTTCACATTCTATGACATGATTTCCAAACTTCCTAACTTGTAGCTTTGTACCATTACAAAGACCACTGGATTAGTCAATATTTCTCAGTAACATCACCAGAATACCAACCTTAAGTATTAATTTATGTGGAGGCAAACCAGAGTAATTTATGCTATTCAGTAATTCAGGACCATAGAGATCTAGTTGGTTCTCCATATTCCCTTCATCCATACAAATCGAATCTGAACTGAGATATAATTTTTTCCTCCAGGAATGATAGCCATCAGATGGTTGTTGACCTCTTCAACAATGTCCAGCGTGGGAGCCAATATAGTTCTTGCTTTGAAAAAACCCTTTGAGGACATGTTATCCAAAATATTTGGATAAGAAAAATGAACCAACTCATCAAATACCTGGTCCGAAGAAGGAATAATAATATCTCCTGGAAGACATATCTCAGATTCACCATCCATATTGTTACCTATTAGACCATCACCAACTTTCAATAACCACTCACCAAATTGCTCTGTCTCATCTTGATCTGAAGCAGTCATCCCTACAGAGAGTCTCATATTTTTTGTTAGTTTGAGCACCAGACAAAACTTCCAAAGGCAAGACGAATTCACGGTTGAATGAACGATATCTTGTCTCGATCCTCGTAGAATAACAGGAAGAAATTGTCTAAAGTCTCCACCTAGTACAACCACTTTTCCTCTAAAGAGCAAATCTTTGTTATATGTTAGAGAAAATCTCATGATATCACTCAAGTATTTAGCAAGCGCTTCATAGCAATACCTATTAACCATTGGAGCCTCATCCTAAATTATAAGTTTGGCTTTCAACAGCAGAATTATTTGAGGAGAACCAGGTTTGATGTTACATACAGAATCCTCAGTTATATTCAGCGGTATTTTGAACCTTGAGTGTGTCGTTCTTCCATTGGGAAGAAGTAAAGATGCAATACCACTTGAAGCAATGTTTAACACAATATCACTCCTTGAGCGAATCTCAGCAGACATAAGGTTCTAGAGAAACGTTTTTCCAGTACTCCCATGATCATACACAAAGAAAAAGCCCTTTCATCACAATATATAGCTGTAACAATTTTATCGAATGCATATTTCTGCTCAAGTGTTGCAATGGCTAACATGTCTGAGGCGTTTTTCTTTAAATCATCCCTGTTAAAATTTAGCTCTTCCCTGATAACTCTTTCGGTTAACAAAGAACTATCAACTTCAGTTGCTAAAGGCATAGGAGGATAGTCTTTCAAAGTTTTTATCATAGGAATGTAAGATCTTGTCTATATCTATTAAGAATAACTGCTTAATCTCATCATCTGACATAGTTAACTCTACATATTATACGATACTATAAAAATTCAATCAAACTAAAAATGATCAATAATGAAGAACTTTTATAATTGCAATTAATAAAAACTCACCCCTCATGTTCATCACGGTTCTCTGTCGATACAAAATATCATCTGAGAGTTCATGCTAACATCTATTTCAGACATGTTCTGGTCTTGAGATATTGTTGGATGTTAATAGAATGACAAATAACCTCCTAACATATGATCCTGAGGCTCATGAGCTTGCTTCCTTAATTGCATCCATGAATTCTCTGTCATCTTGCAAGAGTCTAAGGGTGAAGCATGCATCTCTATACGTAGCATAAATTGTTCCTCCTACTGTTCTTATATCTCGAAAATTCATACATCCTCTTTGAGTATTCAAGAGAAGTCGTTGGTAATATTCTTCGGTATTTGCTGCAAAAATCTTGGTTAAAATTCTACTTTTAAGTTGCTAAATGGATTAGGCTATGCGATTTCAATTATTATGATGACAATCATGCATGAGAATTAAGTCTTATTTAGAAAAAGGGTTAAGATTAATGACAAACATGCATATGTGTTAGTCATGCTCTTATTATGTTTCTCTCTTTTTTCCCTCCATATGCATCTTTGTTTAATGTGATTGATTTAGTCTAGAATTTTGAATGTTAAATCAGTGGAGACTATACTGCTTGGTTCCCAACAGTCAACACTACCTGGGGATGCTTGGCACAAACTTTTCTAATACAAACCTCTCTTGTTAGTTGTCACCCATCGGGAGGAGAAAATTTAAGTCTTTAAGATGAGAATAATAAACAAAGAAGAAATAATCTAATTCTCAATTTTGTTGTGATGTGTGTATTATTTCTTATCAAATATATACATTATGCTTTTTGTAGGATGTGAAAGCAAGAGTGACTCAAACTTTGTTGTTTTTGGTCGGGAAAAACTACCAAAAGTACCCATGAAGTTTACAAACGCTGACAAAAGTACCCATAAACTAAGGAAATTAATGCTGTACCCATGAAAGATGGGTTCCGTATGATAAAAGTATTCAAATTCTAATTTTTTGTTGATTTTTTAATAAAATTCCTAAACTACCCCACCATAATCCCATTCTACCGTCACTCCCTCTCTTCTCTTCTTCCTCTCTCCTCACTTATCCCTCAAAAACCTTCACAGAGTCACAGAAACTCTCCTCCTACCTCTTCATTGCTGTCTGCCACCTACCTACTCCATTACCGCCAATCTCTTCTCCTCTTACTGCTTCTCCCTCTCACTATTAAGGTGATTACAACACCTTCATCGCACACCTGTGACCCAACCTGAGGAGAATGTTGCCGTGGCGCGTCTGACCCAGCCGAGGAGAACACCGTCGTCGCATACCTGAGAAGAGAGAGGGGTCGTGGTACTATTGCATGCAGAAAGCGGGTTCGGTAAAGAGAAATCAGAGAAGAAAGGGAGGCGGCACTGTGGATGGAGGTTCTGCCATTGACGATGTTACAGTCAGCCGGCGAAGAAAAAGGTATTTCTTTTTTTTTAAATATTTTTATTTTATTTTTCTTCTTTTCAGAAATTGATGTAGTTACTACTAAAATGATACTGTTCTATTTTTTTTAAATCTGCTTCTATTTTTTATGAAGGCTGAGATTGATTTACAGAAGATCCAATTGATGGCTACTTCTACTTCTGATTTTTGCTGAAATAAATTTCAAATTGGATGAATGGATTTGTTACTTTTTATGGTTGATGGCTTTTTCTATTTCTAGTTTTGCTAAAGTGAATTGAAATTGGATGAATGGATTTGAAAATTTTTATGTTTTGAGTATTTTTTGGTGTTTGATTAATTTGGTTTGGGTATGGATTATAAATTTATGAGTGAATCGATTGAGATCCGATCCTCTACCACCACCACCACTACTATTGATTTCGATCTGGTTTGTTGTAGGAGTAGTTTTGGATTCCATGACAAGAGTTGGTGCAAATTGAGTTATGAAAGGTTGAAAAAGTGAGTTAAGGTTGAGTGTAGGGTAGTTTAGGAATTTTATTAAAAAATCAACAAAAAATTAAGATTTGGATACTTTTGTCATACGGAACCCATCTTTCATGGATACAGCGTTAATTTTCTTAGTTTATGGGTACTTTTGTCAACGTTCGTAAACTTCATGGGTACTTTTGGTAGTTTTTTCTTTTTGGTCAGCATAAACTCTTATATTCAATCTGCATTATTTAGTGATTATGTATCTTGGCATTAGTGCATGTCTTTGCAAGCTAAAATTTATAATTTTATATAACTGCATATGAAAATTTTGCTAAAAGTGCCCCAACACCTCTCTTTATTGGCCGAATACAACATGAGCTATATATTAAATCTGTTTTTGACTGCAGAATCTTTTTTTATGATGAAAATATTATGTTTTCTTGCAGGAAAACATAGAACTGGATTTTGTTTTTGTTCTGTTTTTAAATAAATAGTCCCAAGAAAAGCAGAAACTGTTGAAGTTGAAATTATGACAATTATGAGGGTGAGGATCATACAAATGTGGGACTAAGTGTATGAAAACAGAGAAATAATTGTGTGTATGAATAAAATTAGAAGTACCTGCTCATTCATCAACACAATTTCAATGGAGCTAATGGATTTGGGGTCTTTGAATCTCGATAAAGACCAAAGTCTGGTTACTTTGACATGAATCTTCCAACATTCTTTTGGCGGTACAATCATCTCCAACAAATCATATCGCCTAACCATTTTTTCTCTAGTAAAAAAAAATAAAAACAAACGTAAATTCTAGCAAGTACGTATGGTAAGATTGTAAGACCACACCTTTTAGAATTTTATAACAACTAAGAAGAGGTATATTTTTGGGTAAATCATTTTAAAATTGGAGTGCATCAAAAATCACATATCCTCCATAATCCAAAAGAAGAAAAAATCTGTCTTGATGATTTAAAAAACGAAAAAAGATTTGAGTTGAAAATAAAACACTTATTCTAAATCATAAATACTGACAAATCAAAATATAGTGAGTAAAAAAAAGGTATGAAAATAAGATTTGAATCCATGCCTTCCTTGCAGCAGCTCACCTCCATCAGTTATAGATAGAGAGCATTCCAATGAGACGGCGATCTGAACGACAACAACATCCGTGAAAGTCTCTTCTTGTCGGTCCGCTATCTAACCTCTCTGGTCACATTAGCATCTCCGATCATCGTCGATCTCCTCACCGGCACAATCCTGTCATCATCCCGTCGCCGTATGAGCAACCAGTCTTCTCGTCTTCGCTGTTCTGAAGTTGCCAATGCCAAGCCGCCGTTCTCCATTGCTGGTGTATATGCTCGCTTGCTGGGAGAGAGAAGACCCAAAAAGACTAAAAGAGGACTTTGGGTGCGGGTTGAAATTAGTTGTATGAGATTTGGATAGGTTTTCTATCTGCCCAACTTGAAATCGGGATTAGTCTCCGTAGGTCCATGTTTTATTAAGATACAATGGAGGCAAGCAAGTCGACATGATGTGGACCCTACTTTTTTATTTCCTTTTTATCACCATTCACAAATTCTATGCTTTGTTTGATTGTTGTATAAATTATAGATCCACATTGGGCCGTTTAAAAAATTAATTTATTTTGCTTACGTTTTAGAATGAGCTTAATTAATAATTTGTTATATAAAATTAGTTTATATTTTTAATAAATCAAATCTAATGATGATATTAGTTAATAATACATAGAATAATTTCGTTTAGAGTGAAGAAAGTTTTGCTTTATATTACTTTTGCTTACAGAAATATAAAACTTAAAATTTAACAATCTATGGAATATAAAAGGAGAAGG
>NC_029786.2:79832551-79857078 GCF_000816755.2 Arachis ipaensis | reverse complement strand
CTAATATAAGAAATTATAATTAATGTAGTAAAATTAATCAAGTATTATATACTATAATAAATTATATTTATATTTAAATATCTAATCAAATCCATTAGTTTATATAATTAAGTCATACCAAAATACTTAAAATTTAAAAATGCACTGTTCTTAATTTAATACTATCTATAGTATATAAACCACATTTAAATTCATTTTTCTGTGCGTATATAATTTAAAGCAATTTACAATTTATTTGATTGAATATTATAATATAAAATAATTTATAAATTAACGTTAATTCATATATAATATATAATTAAATTTAATGAATTTAATTAGAATAAACAATAAATTTTTTATTTTATTTTAGACTGCATAAATGAAAAAATCAATTAAGAGGTTGCGGGTTCGAGTCTCCTATCTTCCAAATTTTAAGGCAATGAGTAATAGCTCAAATGACATAGACTCCCCATACTCAATTAAGAGGTTGCGGGTTCGAGTCTTCTATCTTTCCAAATTTTAAGCCAATGAGTAATAGCTCAAATGGCATAGTTTCTCCATACTCAATTAAGAGGTTGCGGGTTCGAGTCTCCTATCTTTGTTAAAAAAAAAATGAAAAAATCAATTCACTAATATAACAAATTATAATTAATGTAGTATAATTAATTAAGTAATATAAATTATAATAAATTATATTAATATTTAAATATCTAATTAAATCAATTAATTGATATAATTAAGTCATTGTAATAAATTGAATTAAATGAGTTAAAATAATTAAATTGAAAAAAACTCTTATGTCACGTTAGCTCCATCATTAAGTACAAAAATCCAATTTTTATATAATAGAATAGATAGATGACTTTTCACCTTATTTATTTATTGGCGCTATAAAGTTGTGTGTTGTGTTCAATTGTGTAGTAGCTTCCGGCGGAGGTTGAGACGGCAACGACGACGAGCCGGCCGTTCCTAGCAGCCAGAGGGAACACCGGAGTTTGCAAGCTTGAACGTGCTAACACATTCCACTGTGACTAAAGTGGAGAAAAGAAGAAAAAAACAAGAAGACATCTTATTTAATGTCCAATTAGTTGGTCTGTTTGCCCATTCTTTCAGGCTCTCTAGCGGAGACAGCCAACAGCCACTCGCTGGGTGCGACGGGCGGGTGGAACAGCCATGTCAGTGGCGGTTCTTCTTCTTGTTCAAAGTGAGCAAAACTTCTCTCTTTTATTAACGGTTCCACGATGTTTGTGTTCATCTCTGAATGTGGTTCTTTGATAAAATTATGCAAAAGGGAAAAAAAAAATCTAAATTTGCAAAATGAGGCATTTGAGAGAGCAAAAAGAAAGCTAATTGAGAGTGATAAAGCAGTTTATGGTTTTCTCTTTTGGGGTGTCCATTGATATAATTTTGTTGTTTAGAAGTGTAAAACTGTAAATTTCATTACTTGCTTTGTGAAATGTTGAGCATGTATGGTTGTGGTGTTCTCCTTGGTTTCCTTGCTGCTGCAAGATGTCACTCAGAATGTGTATTGTTCCGTTTTCTTGGTGGATATTCCAACCACTAAAATGTTACTTGCTAGCAATATGTTGTTCGATGGAATGCAATTCAAACAAACCTCAATGATACTAAGTGCAATTTACTCAAAAGTCTTTTATATTATCATAAGCAAGTCTTTTTGTTTGTGTAATCTTTTCAAATATTTTTATTTATGTAATCTTTTAAGAAGTGAGGATAAAAAATTAAATTCTTTTATTATTACATGAATATATACTTTATAATTAACTAAATACATAACATGATGCGTTTTTTCCCTGGATTACATCCATATACTGTGTGTGTATGATTTTCAGGGGTATAAAATTCAACGAGTTAGTTCTCGCTTCCAATTCCTCTCAACAGGATACAATCCCCCCATCCACACTGCCCATTCAACTGCTTGCCTTTCCAACTCGTAACATCCTATGATTCGATCGCTATGAGAAGTCTTATGGTATTTCAAGGCAAGGAAGGGTGTTTGGCCTTTCTCAAT
Organism: Arachis ipaensis; assembly: GCF_000816755.2. NCBI lineage: Eukaryota > Viridiplantae > Streptophyta > Magnoliopsida > Fabales > Fabaceae > Arachis > Arachis ipaensis. The sequence continues at coordinate 79,855,067 of NC_029786.2, read as the reverse complement.
AGAAGAATGAGGTATGGTGCATTGTTTAATTTTAAGCTTAGGATAAGTATTCATATGAAAGTTGAAAAATCCTGGTTTGACTTGATGCTACCTATACTTTGCTGCAGGTGTAGTAGTTTTCTCTCTTTGAAATTTTCGAAAATATGTTATCGACAAAAGCATAAGTTGGCACAGAGGAAGTCTCCACAAATAGACCAACATGGTATAAAAAGCAGTTCAAAGTTTCATAATAAGGTAAATGAATGCTTGTGCATGCAACTGTCTGTTAAATTAGGTAATGCATTTTATTGCGTTCGATTGATGTTTTTGTTCCTGCCTTTTGAATCTTGAGTACTTTTTGCTTTCCATTATTAATGATCAAGATTTCTTATTGCTTGTTGTCTTGAAGTGTTCTAGTTATTAGATAGGGTTTAGGTACACATTAATGTTAAATCTGGCAATATCTGTGGTTGTTCATTTCTTTTAATTTCATAATCATGTTTGTGATGTTCAAATTATTACATAAACCATTATGAATGATATAATTGATTTGCTTATATATTTTGGCTAAGTCAAACTGGAGGTCTTTTTGTCCATGTTGTTTCACTTCATCAAATATATATTTCTATTAATTTGAATGATTAGTAGATTTAAATATATCAAACAACAGCATAGCGCCATAGCCTTTTCCCACAAGGCAGGGCATTCCAATATCTTCATTTAGTCACATGTACTATTGCATTAACTGTTGCTGGAAGTTGATGTTCTTATTTGGTGATCTTCATTCTTTTACAAATTTTATGTCATTGATAAAATCCATGTGTATGTAATAGTGAATTCATTTGAAAGCTTGACCAAATAAGAATGTTTTGATAATTTGTTTATACGTGTTATCTTTGAATAAACTCATTATTGGTACAGGTATTCGCTATAATGGATTATAACCTTCCTAATCTAACTGGCAATGGAAGTGGGATAAAAAAATCTGAAATGAACAAAAATGATGCTTTAGATGATATTGACATCTCCTTGATATGTAAGAGATTTCCATCAATTACTTTGGGTAGTGCTTCTCCAGTGGATCTGTATGATGGGACCACATTATACTCTGAAAAGGCAGGCATTATATCGCCAGAAGATCTCGAAGAATATTTTGCTGATTCTTCGGAGGGAAGGTGGGTGCAAAATACTGTCCCTGAGGCATGGCCTTCTTTGTACTTTAATGATTCTAGTGTATCAGCATCTGAGTTAAGTAAAGAAGATTCTCATACATGTCATTCAATGTCACCAACATATGAAGAAAAATTGGATCATCAAGTCATGGAGGAAGATTCTCAAAATAAAGTGGGGCAGCAGTCACAATCTAATCTTACACCTAGAGAGTTATTTCTTGACAAATCCTTAAACTACTTACCTGGGTTGAGTAAGAGGCATTATCGACAGCTAGATGACTGTGGGTTCCACACGGTGGGTTACTTAAACTGTTGAATTTGGAAGGCTAGTAATTCTTTGGACTTTTTTTTTTTGCTAAGATAATTTAAATTCACATTAGTGTCATTCCTTACATGTAGTTACGGAAATTGCTGCAACATTTCCCTCGATCGTATGCTAATCTGCAGAATGCACATGCCAAAATTGATGACGGGCAGTATTTAATTTTTGTTGGAAAAGTATTATCTTCAAGGTGACTATCCTCTATTTCATTTCTACATCACATTTATGCTTGTTTGCATTCTTTTATCTTGGCATCAGCAGTTTAGGTGTTTGCTTTATTAGTTGAATGAGGCTAGCTACATGACTTTGCTAACTATCAAGCTTTGCAAATACTGAAAGTGATCTTACACAGCCATAATGTATAATGAAGCAAAGTTTGATGATGAATAATAATATTAAAGATGAGTTTGGGATGGGTTTAGATACATTTGTCATTATTAAAATTTTTATTTTTTTGTTGTCTTTCAAGAAGCCCTTATTGTGCTTGCTAGAGTAGAGCATATTGAGAACATGGGAAATTGATAATGAGTTACGTTTAAGTTCCTATCATAAGGAAAATGGATTGCATATTGTCTTCCATCTTTCCTTTTATCTGGTATCAAGCATGTCTGAAATAATTTTGTTCCATCTCACTTTGCACTTGTACTACCAACGTTCTTAGTTAGCACATACATATAATTATTATAGGATTAAAAGTTCAACTGTAACAGTACCATTATTAAATCATTACAGTCCTCTCTTAGCTTCAAATGTTGCCAAAGCTATTTTTGATATGCACTAATCACATATGAACCAACATAAGCTGGGAGACATTGGATGCTCTCTTCTCTCTCCATTGGATGCTCTCTTCTCTCTCCATCCCTTTTCTACTTGAGAGGCTTGTGATCCTTCATTTCGGAAATTAGTTAACTTGATTCCTTGATTGTACTTTGCTAGTTAATAATGCTCAAACTTTTAGATCATTATTTTCATTACTCCTACATTGTGTTCTGCATGTTCCCATGATGTAAATCTGCATAAAAATGGCAATTTGTAATAAGTTTGAATCAGGTGGATATTGACATGATTTAATATCACTTTTGCAGGGGAGTCAGAGCTAATTGTTCATTTTCATTTCTTGAGGTGATTGTGGGTTGTCAGGTTGCAGAGAATGAATCAGTTTCAGAGCATGTGACTAGCAATGCTATTGGTGGGCAAGAGAAGACAATTTACTTGCATCTAAAGAAATTTTTTCGTGGCACACGTTTTACTTTTAAACCTTTTCTTAAAAGTCTTGAAGAAAAGTATCAAGTGGGAGATATAGCATGTGTTAGTGGCAAGGTGAGTTTGTCAACTACCAAGCAACACCAAAGTATCCTTATCCATATAATGCTTTAAAAGAATGGGGTTTGTTAGCTGTAATTGTGTTTGGTATTATACAAATTGAGCTATTTGTGCTGTGGCTTGGGTTTGGTGTCGGTTAAGCTTTTAAATAGGTTTCCATACAACTTATGATAGGTTGAGCTAAACCTTTGACCTCTCTCTTTTTGAGACCATGTTTGTTAGGGATCCATGGAACCTAACCACCTCGTCGATGAAAATTGCTGCCACCTCTCTAGCTTTGTATGGTGGGGAAGGTGTATAAAGAGGGCATATCTGGTGAGGTGATCCACAATGATGTTAATAAAATCAACCCCATAAGCATCATGAATCCATAGGCATGGTTGTGGATGCAATAACTCAACAAATGTCTGACGTCTAAGGCCAAAGATGATAGAGATTCTATCCCATCCCTGGTTGAAGTTGCCTGAAGACTTCTGCATGTACTTCCTACATGGGGAAATAAGTATATTCTTCCTTCCATTGGTACCAATCATGTTCTCTCCCTTGTAAAATTCCCATCCCCATTTCCAACTTTTCTTGCATCTCACTTTGTTAACCTTGAAATATCTCTTCACTCTACTTACCAGCATGCTCACCTGAAAATACAGAAACTCTGTTCCCAAGCCCCTCACATGAAAATAGGGTAACCTTCTAGTTTAGCACTACTACCTATGTTATGGTGTGTCATGCCCTATATTTGTAATATTTCAAATTTATATTTTGTTGGTACGTTTGCTTTTCCTTATTTGAACATTGATAAACCCTTTTTCTTCACCCCGTTTTATTTTGATTTAGAATTTTGTAACACCAGATATAATTGTTGGCTTTTAACGTAGGTCAGGACTATGCGTGCTAAAGATCATTATGAGATGAGAGAGTACAATATTGATGTTCTTGGTGATGGAAATGATTTCTCCTTTTGTGTTAAAGAGAGACCATATCCTATTTATCCTTCAAAGGGTCGTCTGAAACCAACTCTTCTCAGGGACATTATTGCAAGGTTTGTGCTTCAAATGCTTGTTACAATCTTATCCTTAAAAGTTATTTTTTGGTAAGCAATATATACTTATTCTTCCGTAAAAAATTATTAACAATAAAAGGAAAAGATACAAATATAGAAGATCAAGTATTTTAAGAAACAGTAATCAAAAGAACACTAGTAGGTCTCAAAAGATTGAGCCATATAAATCACATGCCTGTTATTGGTTTAGGTTGCTTCTGCTCAACAATTCATATACCAACTCTACCATTCCTATCCTAATTGAACTACTTATCATGTAGCTCTCTTGTTTTAAATAAAATCTTTCCTTAAACTTGTATACCTAGTATTTTGACCAAGAAAATGTAGCATGAGCATCTATTTCTTTTTCTATTTTGCTCCTAAATTTTATCTAAGTTAGAAGTATGGTTTATTCCAATGTTCTATCCAAAGAAGTGACATTAAATGCTTTGTAATGATATGTTAAATGGAATTACATTTTATTTTCTTTTGTTACAGAGCTTTACAAGCCTTACCTAGCAATATTGATCCAATTCCTGAAGACATAACAAAGCAATTTGGACTGTTAAGTCTTCATGATGTAAGCATTTGAATTCTTTATTCAATTAAAATGTATTATTTTGAGTTTGCTTTGCTGCCATACGGAAATCTGACTTTAGGCACCTCTAGGGATTTGATTTATATTCAGCAATGCCTTCTGATAAATTGTGTTATTGTTCTTTTATGGATAAAAAATTATCATATAGGAAAATAAGTATAGAGAAAGATGAAACGTGATGTTGGGAGAGAGAAAAGCATGTGCTGAACCTGTGTATTCCAACTAAGGTTGAAAATATGGTTTATGTATTCTTGTACGGATTTTATGTAGTTTTGATAATAGGGTTTACAGTTCTCTCTATTTTCTGTATTTTATGTCGTCTTGTGCTGGTTTAGGTTTGGAAAGGAGTGTCCATATGTTCTATGGTTTCTTTATTTGAAAAATAACAACTGGTAATTAGTTTCTGCTTTCTGATTTATTATGATCACATCTGTTCTTCATATTTTGGTTTATTTGAAATTTATTAATGTTAACAATGTAGGCATATTTTGCAATCCACAAACCGAAAGATATAAATGAAGCTGATTTGGCCCGCAAGAGACTTATATTTGATGAATTTTTTTACCTGCAGGTGAGGAATATAATTATATGTTTAACTTTATTTCCAGTATTATTAGTGGATAGTTCTAGAAGTATTCTCTTGTTTTGGTTACATTTTACCCCTGGTTGTTTTCTACTTACAAGAAATAATATCTAAATAATTATTGCGGTCACTTGTAAGTTACTGTTATTCTTGGTGGGTGTGTAGCATGGCATGTCCACACGTATGGCTATACATCTTTTCCATGCTTGAAATCCCATAATTAACCAGCTCTGCTTCTTTGCTCTTTGCCAGATAGTTTTTGCTCTCTATTTTGATTTCTTGTTATATTAAATTGCTTGCTGTATATGTTATTTTCCTTTTTTTGGCTTTAACTTATTGTCTTTTGTCAGTTAGGACGCTTGTTCCAAATGCTGGAAGGTCTTGGTACACAAATAGAGAAGGATGGTTTGCTAGATAAATATAGAAGACCAGAAAGTAATGCTGTGTGTACAGAGGAATGGTCTGATCTCACGAAGAAATTTTTGGAAGCCCTTCCTTATTCTCTTACATCTAGTCAATTACATGCTATTTCAGAAATTATTTGGGATCTAAAAAGGCCAGTTCCCATGAATCGGCTACTTCAGGTTGTGATTTTGATTAGCTTGCTTTTGTATTTGAACAATATTATATCCCCTTATAACTGTTTCATTTTTCATTTGCTTCCTGTCCTATTAACACATTTTAAGTACCTTTCCTCTTTTCAAGCTGGCATAAAACTGATTTAGGACGGCAGAGCAGTGTAATTATGCATAGTTCCCTAGTTTCTATTCCATTTGTGTTGATATGTTCTGATTGGCTAGTTATTTTTGTTTTATCTCTCTAGTTAGGAAAATATTTACTTTCTGTACTTGGAGTGGCCTATTATGTTTTAGGAGGTTCATTGTCTTGACATATTTTCTCCTTTCAATATTTTCACCTACACTGAATCCCCTCAAACCAACTGTTGATTTTAAGTTGATAGTTCATTGTCCCGATTTGAAATGTAACATTCTTTTTGAAAAATAAGTACATGTTAGACTATGAATGGTGTTTTCTTTTTTAAAATATTGTAATATCACATAATTCGACAACAGTTACATTGATCAAGTTGTAGGAGTGTGTGTAGTGGTGTACAAGAATTATCATAGATTAAGTGGATTCTGATAGGAACTGAGATATAGCAGAATTAGGGATTTTATTGATGAACTAGGGATTGTGAATCACAATCCCCTTATTGACGTACATTCTTGGATCTAACCAACTCTAGAGAGAATTTCCCTCTCCTAAACTAACAAACTAAACAGATTTTTCTAACTTACTAGAAATAAACTAACCCCTAGTATTTATAGGCAGCAGCTAGGCCTAGCCGTACTGCTCCTAAACCTGCTAAACTAGCTTAGAAGGAACAAACAAACAAACCTGTTTCTACCATTACTCCCCCCTGGACAACCACCTTGTCCTCAAGGTGGATCTCCGGAAAGGAGCTCCAATTGCTCCCACTGCATCCGGGACGGCTTCGTGCTCCAACCAACCCTCCTCCTCAGCCTCAGGTTCCATAACCAGCAATTTTCCGGAGATCCACCTTGAGGACAAGGTGGTTGTCCAGGGGGGAGTAATGGTAGAAACAGGTTTGTTTGTTCCTTCTAAGCTAGTTTAGCAGGTTTAGGAGCAGTAAGGCTAGGCCTAGCTGCTGCCTATAAATACTAGGGGTTAGTTAGTTTCTGGTCAGTTAGAAAAATCTGTTCAGTTTGTTAGTTTAGGAGAGGGAAATTCTCTCTAGAGTTGGTTAGATCCAACAGTGTACTTCAATAAGGGGAAATCACAATCCCTAGTTCATCAATAAAATCCCTAATTCTTCTATATCTCAGTTCCTATCAGATTCCTTTCCTGATGGTGTACAAAGCTAGGGGTTCTCGAATACTGGAATATGAGAAAGGTTGATTCAGATAGCTTAGGAAAGAAACATCCTCAATCTCCAAGCATGTATTCATTGGTCACATAACTACAATATCTAATGAAAAGGTGAACAAATTTGTGCTAGAAAATAAGTAAAGACCACAATCTGATATGTAGATGTATTAAAGGAGCCTTGCCCATTCCTAATATTGCCTCACCCATCATCCAAGTTCCAACCAAATTAGAAAATTCTCTCTTCTTTCTAGCTTTGCCTAGCCTTGCTGCAAAATCTGTTCTCCATGCTCCACTCTTGTTAATAGCTCCCTTTCTTCTTTCTCATGTATATGTTGCTTAAGATGATATATTATTACCTAAGGTAGCATTACTAAGTGAATGAGAATCAATAACTGTAGTGTTGCCAACATTTGGTGCAATAACAGCATATATTATATTAATTCTAAACAGAAGCCTTTTTTATTGATTTGCGGAACAGATTATTCAATCTGTTAATATCTTCTGACATTTTCAGGGTGATGTTGGATGTGGGAAAACTGTGGTAGCTTTTCTAGCATGTATGGAGGTTATTGGTTCTGGATTTCAGGTAGGTCACCTTTGTCCTTTTGCATCATACTTGTTAGATTTACACTGTATCATAATTTTGGTTGCTGGCTTTCTGTTACTTGTAGGGTTCTTCCTGTTTTGTTTATAATTTATAGAAAATTGTAATATTTAATACATGATAATATCTGGCCTTTTCGTCTGATAACTAGGCTGCTTTCATGGTTCCAACTGAGTTGCTTGCAATCCAGCATTATGAACACATGCTTACTTTGTTAGAAAACATTCATGAGGGGAACTGCAAACCAACCGTTGCTTTACTCACTGGTTCAACCCCACTGAAACAATCACGGATGATTCGCAAGGTTAGATTCTTTTTGGCTTTTTCAAATTCAATTTACTTATGTTGTGATCCAAACCTTGTTGCTAAGTTTTTGAATTCTTATTAGTATATCTTGAGTTATGGTGTTGCAGGGTATCCAGGATGGGGAAATCTCAATGGTCATAGGAACCCACAGTTTAATAGCAGAAAAAGTGGAATTTTCAGCCTTACGTATTGCTGTGGTGGATGAGCAGCATCGCTTTGGCGTGATTCAAAGAGGAAGGTTTAATAGTAAGGTGGTTCAATTCTCACCATTCTGGATTTTATGATGGTTATATTATCCGTAGTTCTTTTCACAAATAACAACCACCCCCTTGAAGCATTAAGAATTTACTAAGTAGGAGTGCGTTACAAGTTAGTATGGATATTATCCTTAATCAAATAGAATAGGAGGTGGTGTTGTTAACTACAAAACAATTTATCTTATCTTGAATACTCTCTCTAATTGGATTAAGCTATTAGGTAAAGACACAAATCATTTTTATATTCAACAGTTTTTACCTTCATGGATTAACGTTATTGTTGTGGTCTCCAAACCTTCTCTCAGTTATATGTATCTTCAATTTCGAGCATGGAAGAAGCTGTTACAGATGGGTCCTCAAAGAGTGATGTTTATATGGCTCCTCATGTTCTTGCCATGTCTGCTACTCCTATCCCAAGGACACTTGCACTTGCTTTATATGGTGATATGTCTCTGACACAGGTACTTTTTGTCTCCGTTATTGGTATTCTCTCAATCATCCCGAACAACGACCCCTTTTCTTGAATTTGTTTGAAATATCTATAGACAATATTTATTCCTGTTAGATGGCGTTAGTAGATACCATTTACTGTGATGCGGCTATTCCACATGGCATAGGGTATCAGGCAACGTTAGTGACAGTTTAGCAATTAATCTGGATTAGTCACAATCGATTGCAAACTTGCAACATATTTCATTGCGGACTAATCATATATTGTGTACTCTAATTTCTTGGAGTAGAGTTCACGTTCTCATCATAAATAAATTTTCAAACATCAGTTTGTCTCATATTCTCTCTCCCGCACAAACATTTTGTTGCACCTTATCACTTCCTCGTACCAGTTCTATATTTCATCTTAATCTTATGAAGTTCATGGGCTTGGCTATTATATTTGGGGTAGATTTCGGATTTTAATCTCTGTTGTCAGTTTTGAAACTACTGTGGGGTTGTAATTGTACTCAAGTCTGAATGATCAATTAAGGTGTCACTCTGCGTTTTACTATTTGTTTTGGGAAGCTATTATTTCTAAACTGTGTTTGTGTCATGTGATGCTGAGTATGGGGCTAAAAGATTTGTGAATCAGGTCTTACTTTTACTCTTACCTTATCCGTGTTGATGTTGTATATTTTTGGTATTCCCTTGAATTCATCCACAATTTTATTACCCAATGGAAGTGATATAAAATCGAGAAAGGGGCCTCTAGAAAAATGATATGTTGTCTTAGTTTTTGTGTAAAATTACTTTTTGTTGCAAACTTTAATATCTTTCCTTCTTTTATCATAGATAACCGACTTACCGCCAGGACGAATTCCTGTTGAAACGCATACCATTGAAGGAAATGAGAAGGGATTTGAAGATGTGTACAAGGTGACTGCGAAGCTTTAATAGACCTTTATCTGATAAGGTACCGGTGTCTACTTCATAGATGAAAACAAGTTCTTCCACACAATATGAAATCAGATCTTTCTTTTTTGTTCACTCTAACTATTGAGCTTTGCTATTGGTGCAAAATTTTCTGACGATGGATCCCATTAAGTTTAGCTTAACTCCATTTGCTATCAAATATGCTTTATATCACTGTAGTGTCCCATCTTAATCATACGTCTCATTAAACACCTATTGCAGTACACAAGACTCTGCTTTAGGCAGGTTAATTACATCCCAATTCTCTTTTTACCCAATTTTTTCATCTTCTCAACTACAAATTCCTTCAACTCTGGACTATTTAAGGTATCCTATATAGTCTCCAGAATTCTCACACTAGAAAAATGAGATAAAGTCATAGAATAAGGGTTTTCTCCCAAGTCCCTAAAATCTTAACCCTTCATTAGCTCTATGATATACTATGATCAGGTCCACTATTTTTCAGAAGTGTTTCTTGTCATTTATATCACAATGCACCCTCAAGTGTATCCTATTTTCAATTAGTTGTAAAATACATTTTTATTTCATATAACATAGGCATAATTGGTTTGATTACAACAGATGATGCTTGACGAGTTGGAAGATGGAGGGAAAGTTTATCTTGTGTATCCAATTATTGAACTTTCTGAGCAACTTCCTCAGCTTCGTGCTGCTTCTGCTGATCTTGAAGTTATATCAAGCCGATTTCAAGGATATAATTGTGGTTTATTACATGGAAAAATGAAAAGTGATGAAAAGGAAGAAACACTACGAAAGTTTAGAACTGGAGAACTGCAGATACTTCTTGCAACTCAAGTTATTGAGATTGGTGTTGATGTTCCAGATGCATCCATGATGGTTGTGATGAATTCTGAGAGGTTTGGAATCGCTCAATTACACCAACTCAGAGGACGAGTTGGACGTGGTACGAGACAGTCAAAATGTATACTAGTAGCGTCAGCTGCTAGTAGCCTAAATCGCTTGAAAGTATTGGAGCAGTCATCGGATGGCTTTTATCTTGCCAATATGGATCTTATATTACGCGGACCTGGCGACTTGCTTGGCAAGAAACAATCTGGACATCTTCCAGAGTTTCCCATTGCTAGATTGGAAGCTGATGGAAATATTTTGCAAGATGCACACCTTGCAGCACTGGTAAATATTTGTTTCTTATGAAACCATATTTCTTGAGTTATTCGTGTTTTTCGGGATATGCTAGAGTTGCGGCTTAAACACAGTAAAATTGATGTTATCAATAAGATAGCTGGGAAAGAAGGAAATAAGAATAACAAAAATGGTTAGTAGCATAAATCATAGTGAGTCACTCACACCAGGAAGGTAGGGCACCTATCCTTTAATATAATATAGTAGCTGACTGCCTGACTTAAAAGTGCTATATTTGCATTTACCTATGTGGTTACAGTCTTTTAATTTTCAGTTTGTGAATTCTGATCGTTTGCAGAAAATTTTAAGTGCTTCCCATAATTTGGAACAATTTCCTGCACTCAAACTGGAGCTTAGCATGAGGCAACCACTTTGCCTGCTTGGTGATTAAGTGTTGTTTTCATATGTGAATGTTTTTTGTGATAATGTAATTAATGTAGTTAGTTTTTGTTTTCTTTTTCTTTTTAAGTTTTTTCTCTTCTTTTGGTGGTTGGGTGGTGTTGTAAAAACTGCTCATCCTGAAAGCCGAACTTTGCATATTGAAACTGTTAACATCCCTTTCTTCACAGAATATGTTGTGTACCATCCTTTTGGTTTTTTTAATATTTTCCTTGATTTATTCAACTTGCTTCTAACAAGTACTTAAAATTTTGATAAACAGTTATAATGTTTAAAGTACTAACTTTTATTTATCTATTTTTTTTCCAATCTTAATTCAACAAAGAAATTTCTTAAAGCTAATAGAACTTAAAACATAGCATATAAACTATAACAAAGCAACAAGAAATTTTGTATAAATAAGATAGAAACATTTGAGGAGGAATAAAGGGGACAAATTGCATAACCAAGGAGAAGGGAAAAAAAAACCACTTATTCACTTGGTACTATTGGTATAAATGTACATAAACAAAGTTAAAAATTTGTTATCCTAATCTCAATCTAAATTATAACTTGCTTGTTTCCTCTCTTTTGTCTCTGGATATACCTTATATCTTTTTTTTCTTTTAATTATTGTTAGGAATCTCGACTCAAAGGAGAGGATTGTTCAGATAAATTACAAACAACTCATAATTTCAAAAAGATTATCTCCTAACACATATTATACTTAATCACCTAAAGAGACATTTTCCTTCACTCAAACCACAACCATTTCATTAATCTCCGTAGTGTCCCTTGGTACTAATTATATACAACACACCATTACTAGTTATACCAAATCACACAAAATTCATCACTATCTTTTGCTATTTGTCTCCAATTCTCAATCAAAGAAAATTCCTTGGCCTTTGTCAATATAAACTTGATGTTTCTAACTTCTTGCAGCAAATTCCTTAGCTTATTTCTTTCAAAGTTTTGTGTCCAGCAACTCCTAGTATCCTCCCTTTGCCATTTGATGATATTTTCTTCTATAGTTTTTATTATAAGTTCCTCAGGTTGTCCTAGTGATTCTTCAATAACAACTTGTACAACGACTTCAACGCCATGGACAACTTCCATTATCCTGTTACCTACACATATTAATTCACTTACAATGGCCAGCAACTTGTTAGTAGTACCAAGAACATTCCGCCTACTGCATATCTCTATTTTTCTGGAATAAATTCAACACATAACCACCAATGTAGTTTATGAGCCAATTGTGGTATATGAAGAGAAAGAGTTGGACTCACTTGATTTTTTGTACACACAAACCTCTTACTTTGAACCTTTTTCCACTCCTTCCAATGACTCAATATCTCCTCCCATGCCTCCTCTTCCTTCGTTTCTTTCAGCTCAAAGACTCTACGATTTCTAATCTTCCATGTCACCCATATGATTGCAAAGAAAAGATTAACCCATTTTCTAAACCCATGGCCATACCCTTTTACACACACCAAGCTTCAAAGAACTCTCTAATACTACTCGGATTTACCCACACCACACCCCCCAACATTAAAGCTAAACACCACAACTTGTAAATGAATTTACAATGCACAAACAAGTGATCCTCAACCTCTTCATCTGCATTACACAGAATACATTTAGATTCATCTCTACTTATAATATTAATCCCGGCTAGCCTTCCTTTTGTATTTAGTTTACCTAGTAAAGCAAACCACCCCATCATCTCCACTCTAGGTGGTACCATTCCTCTCCAAATGTTGCCAAAAAAATGCTTTCATTCTGCCACCCCTAACTTTTCTCCTATGGCGGTACTAATCAGTGACTTCATCGAAGAGCACCCATCCTCAGAAAGAGACCAGATAGTATCATCTTCAGTACCTGCATTAAGAACAACATTATGTAAAATGGTGTGTAATTCCTAACAGTTACTCTCCCACTCAAAGAAACGCCTTCTGCATACAAGGTTCCAGTTCCAACAGAGACCATCCCAGAAGCCACAATTTGAGATCAACTTGGATTTTTGCAAAGAAATAGAATACAACATTGGAAACTTATTTTTCAGACACCGTTCGCCCACCCAGACATCTTCCCAAAATTTTGTCTTACCCCCATTTTCCACACACATTTTGAAGTCTTTCATTGCTATTTCTTTAAAAAGGTTGTCTTCATTTACCACTTGTACAATATCTCTCCACGGTCCATTCGATTTTGGAAAACTACTTTCCACCACATGGTTATTCAGATGTCCCTCATTACAAGAGATAACAATCTTTTTCCATAGTGGTTTATCTTCCTTTACAAACCTCTACCACCATTTGAACAATAATGCTGCATTCTTTATGGTGATATCAACCACCCCCAAACCGCCAAACTCCTTTGGTTTTTAAATGTCTCTCCACTTTATTGTTGGCATCTTCTTCCTTCCATCTTTAGAACTGATGCGTGAGCATCTTTCCTATCTTTTCTTAGTAAATTTGTATTTAATTTATTGAGTTTAATCAAGAATTAATTATCTTTTAGCCACTATGGATGCTACTTTAAGTCTTGTGCAATTCTGTTTATTTTAGGTAGCATTTGGTTGAATTTGATGGAGCTTCCGCAAAAAAAGAGAAGAAGGCCATATAGAGCAGGAATGGCCTAAAGGATGGAGAGGAAGCTTGCACAAATGGAATTAAGCACAACAATTAAAGGAGATGACAGCGAGGAACGACGCGTGCGTGTACCTGACACGTGCGCATGATTTAGAGCTTTCCATGGCGACACGTGCGTGTACCTGACGCGTACGCGTGAAAAGCGAAGATTTCTCAGCAGACGCGTGCGTGTACCTGATGCGTACGCGTGACACACGAAGAAGACCATCGACGCGTACGCATGAATGACGCGTACGCGTGACAAGCGCGAAGTGCAGAAAACGCTGATTCCTATTAATTCTGATTTAAAACTTTATTTTTATTTTAAGATAGAAAAAGATATTATTTTAGTTTTAGAGAGTAGATTTTAAATTAATTAGGATTAGACATAAAAGGCAAAAGAAACTTCCCTTCTGGGGGATTCCATTCCACCTCAGCCAAAATACATTTTATCAGAATCCTTATTTTCTCTTTGAACCATGAGCAACTAAACCTCCATTGTTAAGGTTAGGAGCTCTGTCTATTGTATGGATTGATACTATTATTTTTCTATTTTAATTCATGTACTGATTTATAATTTAAGAATTATTTTCGTTCTTTATCTTATGAATTTGGGTGGAACGGAAATATAACCCTCTTTCTAATTGAGTTCTTGTATAACTTGGAAAAGCTCTTTACTTGAACAACAGCTTGAAAACATATTCTCCTAAATTTCTAGTTTATCTGAATTTAACGGATTACGTGACATATAATCCTCTTATATTTGGGTAATTAGGATTTCTGTGGTATATAACCAGAATTGAACTTCACCCTCTAATTGGAATTAATTGACCAAGGAATTGGCGATTGATGAAAGTTAGAGGAGACTAGAAAGGTATAAGGAATTAGGGTCTAGTCACATATAGTTGCTATAAATTAAATCTTGCATGATTAAATTAAATTAATAAGAAAAGTCAACCCGAAAAATAGATAACTCTAAAGCCTTAACTGTTTCTCCATATAATATTTCACAACCAATTTATTGCTTGCCATTCTGATTTTCTGAATTACTGTTTAATGCTTTTGAACTCTCAAACACTATTTTTTGTTTGCCTAAGTAAATCACTTAACCATTGTTGCTTAGTCCTTCAATCCTCGTGGGATCGACCCTCACTCACCTGAGGTATTACTTGGTACGACCCGGTGCACTTGCCGGTTAGTTTGTGGTTATAAATTCCGCACCAAGTTTTTGGCGCCGTTGTCGGGGATTGACAGTGACTAACAACTATTCGTTGTTTGATTTCTTAGATTAGGCGTTTTAGTTTTAATTTTATTTAAATTTTTCTTAGTATTTTCGAAAAATTTTTTTTAAATAAAAAGCACTAATATTTTTCCTTAATTTCTGAAATTAAGTTTGGTGTCCTTTATTTATTTTTATTTTTATTTTTTCTGTTTATTTTTTTATTTTTATTTGGTTAATTTAATTTTATTTTATTATTTTACATAGGTTACCTCACAGAGACTTCTCTACACTCTGACGTAGAGAATCCCATCTTTTCTTGTCTTCTATTTGTTTATGCGCAGGAACAGAGACAAAGAGCATCTCTTAGACTTTGATCCTGAATCTGAAAGAACTCTCAGGCAACGTTTGCAACAAGCAAGACTTTGCAAGGCTGCAGAATCCACTATGGATCACAATAATGCTGTTAATGCCAATGTGACAAATCCGAATGGGGATGATCTACAAAGGAGAGTGATTGGCTCTTACTCTGCTCCTACTGCAGATCTTTATGGAAAAAGCATTATGGTGCCTCCTATAGCTGCGAACAACTTTGAGTTAAAGCCACAATTGGTCACCCTGGTGCAACAAAACTGCCAGTATCATGGTCTTCCCCACGAAGACCCAAATCAATTTATTTATAATTTTCTGTAGATTTGTGATACTGTGAAGACAAATGGAGTGAACCCAGAGGTGTACAAACTCATGCTCTTCCCGTTTGCTCTGAGGGATGGAGCAAAGCTATGGCTAGATTCCCAACCCAAGAAGAGTTTGGATACTTGGGACAAGGTTGTTACGGAGTTTCTTACTAAGTTTTTCCCACCAAAGAAGCTGACTAAGCTTAGGGTGGAGGTTCAGACCTTCAGGCAGAGGGATGGTGAAACTCTTTATGAAGATTGGGAGAGGTACAAGCTATTGATTAGGCAATGCCCTCCGGACATATTCTCTAAATGGACCCAACTAGACATCTTTTATGAAGGCTTGGGTGAAATGTCCAAGATGTGCTTAGATAATTCTGCAGGTGGTTCATTGCACAAGAAGAAGACACCGGAGGAGACTATTGAGCTGATTGAATTGGTTGCTAGCAACCAATATTTATACTCATCTAACAGGAATCCTGTGGACTCTGAGGCTCCTCAGAAGAAAGGTGTTATGGAAGTAGAAGCTCTTAATGCTCTTCTTGCTCATAATAAGTTTATGTCTCAGCAAATAAGTCTACTTACTCAACAGATGGGTGGCATGCAAGTCTCAGCTATCAACACCCAAAACTCACCTCAAGAGGTCTCTTATGACATGACAGGTAATTTTGTGTAAATGATAATTATGACTATGCTCAATTCTCTTCTGAACAGGTCAATTACATGGGGAGTGGTCCTAGAAATCCCAACAATGATCCATATTCTAAGACATACAATCAGGGGTGGAGAAATCACCCAAATTTTGGGTGGAGGGACCAACCTCAGAGACCTCAGAATTTCAACAATATCTCCCAGGGCGGCTTCCAACAGAACAATCACAATAACCGCAATTTCAGTCTCACCAACAACAACCACCTCCACAGGCAAATTCTAAATCCCAAGAAGATTCTAATTGGGAGATGATGAGGAGTTTTATGCAGGAAACCAGAGCCTCCATTAAAAACTTGGAGGTGCAAATGGGCCAACTGAGCAAGCAAATACCTGAGAGGTCTGCAAGTACATTTCCAGGTGATACAGTGGTGAACCCAAGAGAAGATTGCAAGGTTATTCAATTGAAAAGTGGTAAAACAGCTGGCTCTGAGACAAAGGCCAATAAAGAGCTAGTTGAAAAGGAAGCTCCAGAGGAGAAGAAGAAAGAAGTGGAGCGCGCCCTTCCAAAGTGTGCAGACAACCCATTCCCTGACTCTCTTGACACTTATCCTACATTGCCAAAGGCTCCTGAATACAAGCCAAAAATGCCATATCCTCAGAGGCTTCAGAAGGCTTCCAAAGAAAAGCAATTCTCTAAATTTTTAGATGTCTTCAAGAAGCTACATATCAACATTCCTTTTGTAGAGGCTCTTGAGTAAATGCCCCTTTATGCTAAATTTATGAAAGAATTGTTGACTAACAAGAGGAATTGGAAGGAGAAAGAAACTGTGGTGTTAACTAAGGAATGTAGTGCTATTATTCAACATAAACTTCCTGAGAAAATGCAAGATCCAGGGAGCTTTATGATTCCTTGCACCATTGGAGATGTCACCATTCAGAGAGCTTTATGTGATCTTGGAGCTAGCATCAATCTCATGCAACTTTCAGTGATGAAAAAACTTCAAATTGAGGAGGTAAAATCCACTCGTATTTCTCTTCAACTTGCTGATCTTTCTATTAAATTACCTGTGGGTGTTGTTGAGGATTTACTTGTGAAAGTAAGACCCTTTATTTTTCCTACTGATTTTGTTATATTAGACATGGAAGAGGATGTAAAATCCTCTATTATTATTGGTAGACCCTTTTTAGCTACAGGAAGAGCTCTGATTGATGTGCAAAAGGGTGAATTAACCCTAAGAGTAAATGAAGAATAGGTGGTCCTTAATGTTTTTGAAGCTCTCAAGCACCCTAATGATTTTGAAGGGTGTATGAGAATTGATGTTGTTGAACCACTTGTTCAAGAAGTACTGGAAGCTGAGGTACTTGATGACATTCTGGATCCTATTTCTGAGTATGAATTAGTTGAAGTTGATGATTCACCACCCCAGAAGGCTATGGTTCACACGCCTAAAGCAGAGGAGGAAACCCCCAAGATTGAGCTCAAACCTTTACCTCCTTCTCTGAAATATGTGTTCTTGGGTGAAAATGACTCCTATCCAGTGATTATTAGCTCTTCCCTGAAGCCTGAAGAGGAAGAGGCGCTTATTTCAGTGCTCAGGAGCCATAAAACAGCTCTTGGATGGACCATTAGTGACTTGAAGGGAATTAGTCCAACCAAGTGCATGCACAAGATTCTCCTTGAAGATGATGCTAAACCAGTTGTGCAACCACAAAGGAGACTCAATCCAACCATGAAAGAGGTGGTCCAAAAAGAAGTAATGAAATTATGGGAAACAGGTATTATTTACCCTATTTCTGACAGTCCTTGGGTAAGTCCTGTGCAAGTAGTTCCCAAGAAAGGAGGGATGACAGTGATCAAGAATGAACAGAATGAGCTTATTCCTACAAGAACAGTCACAGGTTGGAGAATGTGTATAGACTACAGGAGGCTCAACATTGCTACAAGGAAGGATCATTTTCCCCTGCCTTTCATCAACTAGATGCTTGAGAGGTTAGTTGGTCATGCTTTTTACTGTTTTCTAGATGGATATTCTAGATATAATCAAATTGCAGTGGACCCTCAAGATCAAGAGAAGACAACATTCACCTGCCCCTTTGGAGTATTTGCCTACAGGAGAATGCCTTTTGGAATTTGTAATGCTCCAGCAACTTTTCAGAGGTGTATGCTTTCAATTTTCTCTGATATAGTTGAAAAGTTTATTGAGGTATTTATGGATGACTTTTCTATTTTCGGTAATTCTTTTGAATCCTGCCTTAAGCATTTATCTCTTGTCTTGAAATGGTGTCAAGAATCAAACCTTGTTTTAAATTGGGAAAAATGTCATTTTATGGTTACAGAAGGTATTGTTCTTGGACACCGGATTTCAAGTAAGGGAATTGAGGTTGATAGAGCAAAGGTGAAGGTAATTGAAAAATTACCTCCACCAGCTAATGTTAAGGCAGTTAGGAGTTTCTTGGGTCATACAGGATTTTATAGGAGATTTATAAAGGACTTTTCTAAAATTGCTAAATCATTAAGCAACCTATTGGTTGTTGATGTTCCTTTTGTCTTTGATTCTGATTGCATGCATGCTTTTGAAATTCTGAAAGCAAACATTACCTCTGCCCCATCATAGCTCCCCCTGACTGGGATTTACCATTTGAACTAATGTGTGATGCTAGTGATTTTGCTATAGGAGCTGTTTTAGGACAGAGGCATGGTAAGCTTGTACATGTCATTTACTATGCCAGCCATGTGTTAAATGATGCCCAAAAGAATTACACAACTACAAAAAAAGAATTATTAGCTATTGTGTATGCTGTTGATAAGTTTAGGTCTTATTTAATTGGTTCTAAGGTTATTATTTATACTGATCATGCTGCTTTGAAGTACCTTCTAACCAAATAGAATTCTAAACCAAGATTAATCAGATGGGTGTTTCTCCTTCAGGAGTTTGATATTGAGATAAAAGACAGGAAAGGGTCAGAAAATCAAGTAGCTGACCATCTCTCCAGAATTGAGCCTGAAGCAGGAGTACAACCACCCACAGCTGTGACTGAAATATTTCCGGATGAGCAATTGTTCCTCATTCAGCAGGCCCCATGGTTTGCAGACATTGCAAATTATAAGGCCATGAATTTTGTTCTAAGGGAGTACAGTAGGCAACAAGTAAGGAAGCTATTGACTGATGCAAAGTACTACATTTGGGAGGAACCGTACCTTTTTAAAAGGTGCTCAGATGGTATAATCCGGAGATATGTCCTGGATGAGGAAAAACAGCAGATTCTTTTGCACTGTCATGGTTCTGATTATGGCTGTCACTTTGGTGGTGAAAGGACAGCTACAAAGGTCCTTCAGAGCGGATTTTATTGGCCGACTCTCTTCAGGGACTCAAGAGCATTTATGAAGCACTGTGACAGATGTGAAAAAGCCACGAATCTCCCTGCCAACCATGAAATGCCATACCAGGGAATTCTTGAGGTTGAGTTATTTGATGTGTGGGGTATTGATTTCATGGGACCTTTCCCACCTTCACATTCGAACAACTATATTTTAGTGGCAATTGATTATGTGTCCAAGTGGGTGGAAGCAGTGGCTCTACCCACCAATGATGCCAAGGTGGTAATGAGCTTTCTTCAGAGATATATCTTTAGCCGGTTTGGTGTCCCAAGGACACTCATTAGTGATGGTGGAAGCCACTTCTATAACAGACAGCTGGACTCCCTTCTACAGAGGTATGGAGTCCGTCATAAAGTAGCAACCCCCTATCACCCTCAGACAAATGGACAGGTTAAAGTTTCCAACAGGGAACTTAAGAGGATTCTAGAGAAGACCGTCAGTGTTTCAAGAAGGGACTAGTCTAGGAAGCTTGATGATGCTCTCTGGGCATACCAGACAGCTTACAAGACTCCTATTGGCATGTCCCCTTATCAGTTGGTCTATGACAAAGCCTGTCACTTGCCAGTTGATCTAGAACATAAAGCTTACTGGGCAATCAGGTATCTAAATCTTGATTCAGAAGCTGCAGGAATTAAGCAGATGCTTCAGTTGAATGAGCTTGATGAATTCAGATATTCAGCCTATGAGAATGCCAAGTTCTATAAGGAGAGAACTAAGTTATTGCATGACAAGAAGATTGCCATCAGAGTCTTTGAGCCAGGACAGAGAGTGCTTCTGTATAATTCAAGACTCAAACTCTTTTCCAGAAAGCTGAAATCCCGGTGGTCAGGAACGTTTGTGGTTACTAGAGCTTCACCATATGGTCATGTGGAAATATAGGAAGAGAATTCTGACAGAAAATTTATAGTGAATGGCCAGAGGTTGAAGCACTATCTTGGAGGCGAGATTGATCGCCAGAGGTCCGCTCATCTGCTGAATTAGCAGAACTGACTGTCAAGCTAGTGACGATAAAGAAATTCTTGTCAGGAGGCAACCCAATAGTTTCGTATCCTTAGTAATTTTCGTAGTAGTAGTTTTCTTACTTATTTGATATTTATTGAGTTTTACTATTTTTCTGATCATGCAGCTATTTTAGAACAGGAACCGGATATTTCAAAAAAAAAAAAAAAGAGAGCACACGACGCGCAAGCGTCAATGACGCGTACGCGTCAATGACGCGTACGCGTCATATGTGTGTGCGTGAAAAATAGAAGTGAACAGAGAGTTGAGCGGGAGTGGCGCTGGAAACATGTTTTGCGCACAAACAAGCCCACGCGTACGCGTACCTCAAGCGTGCGCGTCCCTGATGCGTACGCGTGACCCTAAAAAATGGCGTAAGTGGATGTATGGCTAGAGAGTTATGATAGTGTGGGGCTGGAATGGTGCTGGGAGCACAAGTCCCATCACGCGTACGCGTGTCTTACGCGTACACATCGCATGCGACGCCCAATTAAACCATATCAGCACCTGATTTCAAATCATCCACCCTCCAATCCTAATTCTCTCTTGTTCTTATATCCTTTTATTCTTCTTTCATCATACTATTTGTTTTTATTTTCAGTTCTTCTTTGCTTGAGGACAAGCAAACCTTTAAGTTTGGTGTTGATGTCGCTACGCTTATGGCTTTTCTGCTTATTTTAATAGCACCAAAGAGAGATGAATGTTCTTCATGGAGGAATGAGATGGCCACTAGCATAACTGAGGTGGTTGAGTTCCTTTCATTCTATTTCTCTTCCGTTCTTATTTTGTTATTTTTTGTTTTCTGTTACTTTGATTGCCTGCATGATCTTTAGTACTTTCAGTTCTTAGAATTAGTTCCATTCTGTTATTTGTCTCATGTACCGCTCACTGAACTTGAATCTAAAAAGAAAAAGAAAAAGAAGTGATATATTGCATGAGAAATTGAGTTTATATTGAAGAGTAGTCTTATTCACTTAAATGTGGTGGTATTTTCTGTAACTCTGAGTGCATGACATGAACAGTACATATTTAAATTAGAATTAAAGAATGTTGATGTAAAAGGAACAGGAATTTAGAGAATTATTATGAAGTCTCTACAATAAGTAAAAGTTTAATCCTTGAAGCAAAAGAAACAGCAAAAAAAAAAAAAGATATAAAAGCAAGGTCCAAGGCTCTGAGCATCAATGACTAGAGAGGTCAGACATGATTAAAAGCTCAAAGAGTTGTTTCTCTAGTCACATGCTTGTGGTGTTCTTGTGTCAAGTAATCCTTGAGACAAAACATTTAGAGTCGAGATCAATTGCAATTAGCAGAGTATGCCAAAGGCTTTGAGCACCACTGTCTGGGAATAGCTGAAAGAAAAATCAGAACTTCAAAAGAGTTCCCCAGTTAAGTGCTTGTGGTGTTTCTGTGTCAAGTAAAAGTTGAGACAAAACATTTAAAGTCACGGCTAGGCTCAAGGTGCAAAGCACCAAAGAAAAGAAAAATTGTTGTGTTCAAGGGTTAAATTGAGCTACAAAAGATCAGAGAATTCATAATATTATCCGGATTCTAATTCTGAATAACAGTGACATTCTTCTGATTCAAAGGAGAGTGAGATGTCAAAACTATTCAGGATTGCAGTTGTAAATCCCACTATAAGAAGAGACATGAGCTTAATTGAACTCTCCCTCTCATGCAAATTCACATTCTAAGCCTATACTAGTTTGGTTGCTTGAGGACAAGCAACAATTCAAGTTTGGTGTTGTGATACGTGAGCATCTTTCCTATCTTTTCCTAGTGAAATTGCATTTAATTTATTGAGTTTAATCAAGAATTAATTATCTTTTAGCCACTATGGATGCTACTTTGAGTCTTGTGTAATTCTGTTTATTTTAGGTAGCATTTGGTTGAATTTGATGGAGCTTCCGCAGAAAAAGAGAAGAAGGCCATCCAT
>NC_029786.2:79790187-79828988 GCF_000816755.2 Arachis ipaensis | reverse complement strand
ATGAGGACATGCTAATGTTTAAGTGTGGGGAGGTTGATAAACCACTATTTTATGGTTTATCTTGTGTTCAATTGAGTGGTTTCATCAAGTCTTTGCTCACTTATTCATACAGATTTTATGATTTTATAATTCCTTCCTAGTTTTATCCCATAATTGAAAACTTGCTTCCTAAGCCTTTACTTTGTGTATTCTAAATCCTTCTTTATACCATTCGATGTCGTGATCTGTGTGTTCAGTGCTTTCAGGCTTTATAGGGCAGGAATGACTTAGAGGATAGAGAGGAAGCTTGCATAAATGGAATCAGTACAAGAATTAAAGGAGATGACAGCGAGGAACGACGCGTGCGTGTACCTGACGCGTGCGCGTGATTTGGAGCTTTCCATGGCGACGCGTACGCGTACGCGTGAAAAAGACCATCGACACGTACGCGTGATTGACGCGTACGCGTGATAAGCGCGAAGTGCAGAAAATGCTGATTCCTATTAATTCTGATTTAAGACTTTATCTTTATTTTAAGATAGGAAAAGATATTATTTTAGTTTTAGAGAATAGATTTTAAATTAATTAGGATTAAATATAAAAGGAAAAAGAAACTTCCTTTCTGGGAGATTCCATTCCACCTCAGCCAAAATACATTTTATCAGAATCCTTATTTTCTCTTTGAACCATGAGCAACTAAACCTCCATTGTTAAGGTTAGGAGCTCTGTCTATTGTATGGATTGATACTATTATTTTTCTATTTTAATTCATGTACTGATTTATAATTTAAGAATTGTTTTCGTTCTTTATCTTATGAATTTGGGTGGAACGGAAGTATGACCTTCTTTCTAATTGAGTTATTGTATAACTTGGAAAAGCTCTTTACTTGAACAACAGCTTGAAAACATATTCTTCTAAATTTCTAGTTTATCTGAATTTAACGGATTACGTGACATATAATCCTCTTATATTTGGGTAATTAGAATTTCTGTGGCATATAACCAGAATTGAACTTCACCCTCTAATTAGAATTAATTGACCAAGGAATTGGCGATTGATGAAAGTTAGAGGAGACTAGAAAGGTCTAAGGAATTAGGGTCTAGTCACATATAGTTGCCATAAATTAAATCTTGCATGATTAAATTAAATTAATAAGAAAAGTCAATCCGAAAAATAGATAACTCTGAAGCCTTAACTGTTTCTCCATATAATATTTCACAACCAATTTACTGCTTGCCATTCTGATTTTCTGAATTACTGTTTAATGCTTTTGAACTCTCAAATACTATTTTCTGTTTGCCTAACTAAGTAAATCACTTAACCATTGTTGCTTAGTCCTTCAATCCTCGTGGGATCGACCCTCACTCACCTGAGGTATTACTTGGTACGACCCGGTGCACTTGCCGGTTAGTTTATGGTTATAAATTCCGCACCAGGAACCCTAGAAAAAAGTCTGATTGAATAGAGATGATCATTTTTGAACAAACTCAGATAATAAAGCGGCAGGTTATTGACCACCGCTCTTATCATAGTTATCCTCCCTGCCCTTGATAATAAGCCTGATTTTCACTTACTTAATTTCTTGTCAATTTTGTCTAATACTGGTTTACATGTTTTAAGTCTTCTTGGATTAGCCCCTAGTGGAATCCCCAAATACTTCATTGGTAGACAACTTACAGGACATTTCAATTCTTGGGCTAGACATCTTGCTTCGGAGTCTAAAATGTTTATTGGAATAAGCACGGACTTCTGATAATTGATTACTAATCCAGACATGATACCAAAACACGCCAGAAATCTCCTGTGGTTCCTCAAGGTTCCCTTGTCTGGCGAATAAAATAGGATAGTATCATTAACAAATTGGAGACGGGAAAGTGGTATTTTATCTTTACCCACCTCTAATCCCTTGATGAAACCTTTTTCCTTTGCCAACTCTAACATCCGATTCAACACTTCAGCCACTAATATAAAAAGAAAAGGTGATATGGGGTCACTCTGTCTTAGTCCTCTCTTCATAGGAAAAGGATCCGGCGGTGAACCATTGATGATAATTGACATAGCAGTAGTTTTGAGAAGTCCTTGTGTCCATCCTCTCCAAAATACTCCAAACCCCATTTTTTCCAAGATGTGATCTAGAAACGACCACCTTACCATGTTATACGCTTTCTTGAAGTCCAGCTTCACAATT
Source organism: Arachis ipaensis (assembly GCF_000816755.2). Taxonomy (NCBI): domain Eukaryota; kingdom Viridiplantae; phylum Streptophyta; class Magnoliopsida; order Fabales; family Fabaceae; genus Arachis; species Arachis ipaensis. Next base: position 79,826,820 of record NC_029786.2, on the reverse strand, counting down.
ACTCCATTTTTCTTTTCTTTTTTCAGCCATGCAATCGTTTCAAGAGGATACCCCCCACAGATCCAATTGCATCTATCTTATCCTAGCCAAAATCTCCTTGACCCCACATCTTCTTAATGCAGCTAACAGATATAGTTGAAGACTTCATTTCTACCATTCCTAAAAACCATGGGCAAAAATTTTGAATAAACTCCTTTACACTCCATTTTTCCTTTTCCCCTAATACCTCTACAATTCTAAAGTAGAATCATTTTAAAAGGTTAACAACACTAACCTGGCTCATAGCCCGCTTCTTTTTTCCTCTACTTCTTATCTTGACCTCCATATCTTTTATTATGTTCTTACCTCTAATTTCTCTTCTCAACTGCTCAATTGTTTTTTGTTCGTCATGCAATCCAGCTTTAATTGAGATCCTATCTTTCATGCCTTCATTGTTTCATTTTCCGTATCTTCATCTTCCATATCTCTATCTTCACTTAACACTTCATCATCAGATTGTCCACCGGGGTCTTCCATCCTTCTTTTACACACGCGGTTATGAGTTTTCTCCCGACGGGCACCCCTTTTCAATTCTTTCTTTAAGCACCTTTTTCCTTTATTTTTGATTTTTGTCTTCCTTTCATCTTCCTTAGCCCTTGTATGTTTTTTTATGTTGGATCATTCCATCATTTCCAAGGCTCTCTTCATGCACTTCATCAACCATTTTTTTGGGGCTATGGTCTCCAAATTCAGGTAGAATTGGTGGGTCAGTGATTGATTTATTCTTTTCTACTTGTTGGGGCATCAATTTTTCTCTATCTACCTCTCTAGGTGGACCACCCAATTCCTTTAGGCTTAAATGAGGCCCCATTTGTGTTTCTTGGATTATCTCTTCAGTAGGCTTATAATTCTCAAAGCATTTTATCGTTGAGGTTGAATTCTCTATCAGATTGATATCTTTCAAATTCTGCATATCAAGGTCGTAATTTCTCTCCTGATTTCTCTCCACTTCTCGATGCATGATAAACCCATATTTTATGATATATTTTGTGCTCCATTTGAGTGATTTATTCAATCCTTCACCCACTTATTCATGTTAATTGCATGGTTTTACTTCCCTTCCTTATTATGTGATGTATGTGAAAAACATGTTTCCTATGCTTTAAAAGTAATTATTTTAATTACCCTTTATTTCCATTCGATGCCGTGATTCGTGTGTTGAGTAGTTTTAGATCTTCTAAGGCAGGAATGACTTAAAGGATGGAAAGGAAACATACAAAATTGGAAAGAAAGCATAAAATGGAGTTTTTGAAGAAACTGGCAATGACGCGACCGCGTGGATGACGTGATCGCGCGCCTTGAGCGAAACGTAGATGACGCGAACGCATGACTGAAGCGACCGCAAGACAAAAAAAACTCCAATTGACGCGATCGCGTGACCCACGCGGATGCGTGACAGAGGCCACGCACCAGAAATTGCAGAAAACGCTCCCAGCGATTTCTGAAGCCCTTTTTGGTCCAAATCCAAGTCCAGAAGGCACAGATCAGAGGTTATGAAGTGGGAGAATGCATCCATTCAGAGAGAGTCTCCAATTTAGTTACTTTTCATGATTTAGATTTAGTTTTGAGAGGGAGATTCTCTCCTCTCTCTTTAGGATTAGGATTTAGACTAGGATTTTATTCGCTTTCAGGATTATCTTTTTTTACCAGGTTCAATATTCCTTTTTATTATTTTCTCAATTTAATTTATGAATTCTTCTATGTTACAGATTATTCTTTGAATTAATGTTATTTGAGGTATTTCAGTTTATTATTGCTTTCTTTTATTTATGTTATTGTTATTCCCAATCTGAAGACATTTTTATTCCAGTACTGCAATCGTGTGCCTTATTATTGGTTATTGTAAATATTTTTATTTTACTTGTTTATTTATCTTTGTTTTTCTCTTTTTATTTCCATTAGCTACTATGAATTCTCACCCCTCTCGCTTTGAGTTTGGTTCTAATTTTGTTGAAAGGAGTGAAAGTTATAACAGGAACATGCATCAAGGTCAGAGCAATCAAAGATGGATGGAGCCAAGAGGATCTGATCAACCCTTTAGGCAACAACACCCTCCAAGATATCATGGACAAAGACCATTCTACAATGCATACCAAGCAAATAGACATGGTGGACAACCTTGTGGTTACCAACAAGCCCCACCCTGTGCTTATAGGCCATCCTCTCAACATAACTTTGCACCACCACACTCACAAGCTCCTTTTCACCATTCGCCACCATATGATCCTCTTTTATCCCAATTCCAATCCAATTACTCCCAACACCACCACTTCCCAATGTACCACGTCCAAATCCATCACCCTGACAATCAGAGGTTCGCCTCAAGGAAATAGTAGATCAACTTCAAACAACCCTTTATCAACTAGAGCAAGCAATAAGTCAATTATCTTCTAGACGTTCGAACATTCAAGGACCTCCCACAACTCCGTGTGAACAATCTAATGATGAGCGTAGCATGAGGGAGATACTAGAAACTCCAGTGGACAAAATAGGGCATGACTTCATACTGGAACAAGTAGAGAAAGCTGTCATTATACAAGAAGAAGAGTTGGTTGAAGACCTAGGAGATGCTGAGCCTCCATGGGAATCCAGAGTTGTGGAGAATTCTATCAAGGACGTTACAATTGATGCTAAGGAGGATAGTACACAACCCCCAAGGAAAGTCTTTTATGAGGAACTAGACGGAATACTCCAAGAAGCAAGTTTCCTTGATGATGATAATCTCAAGTCAAGTTCTCCTAGTAATGAACTTGCATCCGCAAGTGAATTCTCTGAGATCGAAGAGTCTTCCCCAAGTGAATATGAAGACGATGCGGAGGTAGATTTCTCTCAACCTCCCGTTTATGACTTAAGTGACGAGGAAGACATAGAAGGCTTTGATCAGGACATGGATGCAATTGAAGAAGTCTGCAAAGAAGTGAAGAAATTCACCGAAGAGCACAAGGGAGTAGAACTCACAGAACCACTGGAAACACCTATCCCAAGGCCATTACCACCCAATACAAGCTTCAAGTGGGTACAATCCTTAACCTTTATCTTTACTTTTCCACTTGAATATGGTTTACTTGAAATAGATGGCCAGCTTAGAGCTCTCTGCGGCTTTAAGAGTAAGAGGAAAATGGCTCGTACTCAGCGCTGGTGCACAAGGTTCAATAAGGTTCCACGCTTCAACTCGAAGTGCACGGATTGGCATCATAATCAATCGAATGGATCTAGGAAAACATTTGGTCACCTTTGTGAGAATCTACTTTCTAAACTGCCCGGATGGAAAAATATAGATCAAGACAAAGGCGGATCTAAAAGCAAAGTTTGGGATCCTGGAATCTATTCTGACATTCGTCACCCTGGGAGCCTGAGAATCTGTTTGAAGCTGCTCAGAAGCTTTACATGCCTAGTTTGGGACCCCGGAGGTTATTGGCATTCCAAGGATTGGTGGAGATTTCTGGACGAATTTAAGCGCAAGACGCCATAACAGGAAGCTCATCTAATGTCCAACTTAAGGACTTTAACTAAAAGTGCAAGGCGGAAGACAACCCACTATGGTATGGTCGTTTCTTTTTTAGTTTTATTTCGTGTTATTTATTTTTATTTTTATTTCCTTTTCAATTGAACATGAATATTATTCATTCGCATTGCATACTGCATAGTTGCATACCTACATAAAAAAAAAAAAACAGAAGGGTGCGCGACGCGACCACATCATTCATGCGATCGCGTCAGTTGCGAAAAACACTCCCCACGCGTCCGCGTCATTCACACGGCCGCGTGATCTGGAGATCGGCGTAAATCCCCAACGTCCAGAGAGTTAGGCTGGAATCGTGCGGCCATTGTACGTTTCGCACAAAACGACCCACACGGTCGCATCCCTGACGCGATCGCGTCACTTGCACAACACCAATCCCACGCGACACGATCGCGTCGCATGGATTGCACCACCACCCCAGAGGAGACAGAGAGTTGCGCTGAAATGACGCTGGAATTGTGCGTTTAGCACAATTTCTAGCGACGCGGTCGCATGCCTCACGCGACCGCGTCATTCATAATTTACACATTCCAGGCGATCGCATCACTCACGCGATTGCGTCGACCCCCATTTAACCCCCGCCACGTGACCGCGTGCCCCACGCAATCGCGTGGATTTAAATTTACTAACCCCCTGTGACGCGAACCCTACCCATCGCGCCCCCAACCCTTTCTCCTTCCTCTTCCCTGCAAACACCCCCCTCTCTCTTTGCCACCGACAACCACCGCGTCAGCCGCCATCACCACCATCCCCCAGCCACCTCTCTGCCCCACCTTCTCTTATACGCCTTCCAGGTTCCGCCAAATGCCACCTTTCTTCCGATTCCCAGTTAATTACATATTTCTCTGTTTATGTTTATCATTAGGCTAGTTAACTACGCATGTTGTAGTGGATTCTAGGTTGTTAGGTAGCTTAGGATGTGGTTAGTGGATTTAGGCCTGTTTAATTGCACTGTTCATGTTTCTTGTTTTCTAATTCTCGTAATTCTGCTATTGCTGTGATGTTAGTATTGTTCATATGCTGTAATTTTTTATTTCATGCTGCTTTTTACACTGCTTTTCCATGTTCATATTCCCTTTATGTAATTGCAGCTATATTTTAATTCATATGAGCTATTCTGATTGCTATTTATTTTCTGGGAACATCCAATTTTAGCCGGGATGCTGCCCAAATTTCTGTAAATTGTTTTGATTTTCATTCCTATTTTGGTTTTGGCAAACTTGCACTCTGCTTTACTCTGCTTTTACCAAACCAATTCATGATTACCAGGGCAAGCTTTCTTATTCTTTTCAATTTCCTGGTTTATAAATTGCAACTTGGATGATCCAATTCCACTTTTTGCTATTTTCATTTGATTCATCCTTAACTTCCTTGTTTGAATTTGAGTTATCTATTACTTTAATTTGTGAATTCTCGTTATTTAGGAAATGCTTATTATGCCACTTACTCTAACCCACTTTTTACTAATTCACTAATTTTAACTTCCTAACCTCTTTTTCATTCCTAACCAACCTAACTTTCAAAATATATCTTCTTGATTTTTCACTATTCTCTTTTACCTTCTAACTAAGGCATGATGATAATTCTTCCTAATTAACATGATTTCTAATACATTTTGGATTGTTAATTTTACTTCTCGGACTTTTACCTCCTATTCAATCCTTAATGCACATTTACTTAACTCATTTTCTTTACTCCACTGCTCCTTTGCCACTATGTGCTTATTTTGTTAATTGCCTATTTGTTTTTCTGTTTTTATTATATCCGGGTTTTTCTGTTTTTCAGGATGTCAGACACACAAAGAAAAGAAAAAGGAAAGGCAACAACTGACAAACGTAAATGCGGAGAAGCCTCCATGTCCATCCTGGACCTCATGCATGATGACTCCTGGCGGGAGAAATACTTTACTCCGCAGGAGAAGGCTGACCAGCTACTCCCTGCTACTGATCCCATTAAGTTTGCAAACTGATACTGCGAGCTGAAGTATCCGGTGTTTGCAAACTCCAGGAACCTGTACCTGGAGCGGACTCTGAAGATCCCAGAAGAACTCCAAAAATACACCTCTGATCAGATCAAACAAAGAGGCTGGTTCTTCCTGGAGAGAAACCTGACTGAGGTTAATGCATCTTGGGTACGGGAATTCTACTGCAATTACTTCAAAACTTCCCTAGATGCAGTGAACTTAAGAGGGAAGCAGATACTGGTCACTGAAGAGGCCATAGAGGATGTTCTGAAGCTTCTGCCTAAATCCGATCAGCTGGATGGTTATCAAAAAGCTGAGGAGGATATGCGCTTCATGAAGTTTGATTGGGATGCATTCAAGGCCAGGATAGCCCTTGACCCGACCGTTCCATGGATCATGGGTCAGAACACCACCATGCCAAAGGGAATCAACCGGATTTACTTAAATGATGAGGCTCGGCTATGGCATCAGATACTTAGCAACTTTGTTATGCCGAGTACCCATGAGACTGAGATACCTGCTGCTATGATCACCCTCCTATGGTGTGTGTTGGAGGGTAAGGACCTGTACCTGCCACGCTTCATTCGGTACTATATGGCCAGGGTCCACGTCCGAGGCACTCTCCCCTTTCTTTATCTGATTACACAGCTGGGCCGTCGAGCTGACGTGCCTTGGGAGGATGCTCATGAGAAGCCACCTGCTGCAGAATGCAAGAAGATTATCCCTCACAGCAGGAACTTTCTGGCTTTGGACTACAGACCTCCATTCCTCACTGCTACTGCTGAGACAGCCACACCATCTGCCGGCCCCTCTTCCTCTACAGCTGCCCCAGCTACCCCTACTACCACCACTGCACCTCCACCTGCCTCAGAGCCAGTTTATCACCTAGTGCACCGCCTGTTTCGACAGCTAGACCAGATGGAGTGCCGCAACCGGCGCTGATATGAGAGAGCTGAGCGTCGCAGCAAGCGACACTATGAGCACCTGAAGCTGATGATACGATCTGGCGATATCCCCTCCGAGCCTGACACACCATCAGAGCCATCTGAGGAGGAGGCGGATGATCACAAGGCAGAGACCCATCCACAGAGTGAGGCGGCACAGGCAGGCCCGGAACAGGCTGCTTCACAGTATGAGGCACCGCTTCAGATCCAGGCTGCAGTCCCAGAGGTTCCTATTCAGTCAGCACCTCCTCTGCAGCAGGCAGATTCTCATACCACCACCACCGAGACCCCAGCTACCCACTCTTCCAGTGATGACACCCCTTCACACCCTGCTTGAGTGAGCATCAGGGACGATGCTTCATTTTAAGTGTGGGGAGGTCACCATCTCTGGCATATTTTTTGGTGAACCACGACAGACTCTTTTACTTTATTTTGCTACTTTTTCTGTATTTTTCTCTTTTATTTTTATTTTCATTTTCTCAGTACTTATACATTACTATTTTCATGTATTTTTACTCTATTTCTGCATGTTGCACTTTTAGTTCATATTTTAGCCATTTATCTTAGTTGCAATTCTAACTTATTAGTTATAGAAATTATGGATTAATTAGTATAGTTTACCCTTTTTAGCATAAGATAGCTTAGTTTAAATTGAAAATATAAAAAGGAAGTAAACTAGAGACTTGAACATAATAGAAACAATCCACACACCTTGTATATATAGCATTCCATGTTAGTTAGTTAATAACATTTCATCAAGGAGAAACACTAGAACTTTAAAGCCACCTTAAGATTTACATTGAGAATAATGGGAACTCTTAATTTTACTTGCATGACATACATAACTGATATATGATTTTTGAGTTAGAGAACATACAGCCTATGAGTTTTGAGCTTAATTGCATGGTTACATTCAAACCATAATTTTTATTCCTGTGTGTTCTGCCCTTCTTTTTTATTCTGGTGTTCTTTACTTTGTTTTAATCTATATGTCCGATTATAGAATAGAAATACATACCAAGAGTGTGATTGAGGCCATTGTTTGATTTTAGCCCACTTATCCCAAATTAGCCTACCTTTTACATCACCCTTGTTAGTCCCTTGAGCCTTTAAATCCCCTCTTATTCTACAAATCATATTACTAGCCTTAAGTAGAAAAACAAAATAAAATTCCCAAGTTGAATCCTTGGTTAGCTTAAGATAGAAATTGTGTAATTGTTTAAGTGTGGGAAACCTATTGGGAATATGGATGATAAAAACAAAGGGTAGAAAGTTGAAAAGAATAAAATAATTCAAAAAAATCTTTTGGAAAACATGCTCATGTGAAATCAAAATAATTGAATTACCATGTGCAAAAAAAAAAAAAATTTATTTTTCAGTATTTGAATAAAGGGGATACAAAAGAATTCCCCAAATGCAAAACAAAGCAATGCACATGGGACAAAATTAAAACTAATGCATGAGCATGTAACATCAAAAGTGGGAAAAATATGGGAAAATAGGTAAAGAAACTCTGCTTTACAAAATATGTATGTTAGGTGAGATCTTAGACTAATCAAGGATTCGCTTAATTAGCTCACTTAACCTTATACATGTACCCTTACCTTTACCTTGGCCCCATTACAACCGTAATTAAAGACCTCACGACTTTTGTATGCCTATATTCTATAATTGTTGATTGGTTAGACGAAGAACAAAGTTATAGAAAGTAAGGATAAAAAGAAGAATAGAATGATTAACCCAATAAACACTGAGTGACTAGAGAGTAAACACAAAATCCAGTGAGGGTTCAATAGCTCATTAACATATATCCCTGCTTGAATTATTAATTGTCTATTTGAGTGATTTATTCAATCCTTCACCCACTTATTCATGTTAATTGCATGGTTTTACTTTCCCTTCTTTATTATGTGATGTATGTGAAAAACATGTTTCCTATGCTTTAAAAGTAATTATTTTAATTAACCTTTATTTCCATTCGATGCCGTGATTCGTGTGTTGAGTAGTTTCAGATCTTCTAAGGCAGGAATGACTTAAAGGATGGAAAGAAAACATACAAAATTGGAAGGAAAGCATAAAACGGAGTTTTTGAAGAAACTGGCAGTGACGCGATCGCATGGACGACGCGGCCGCATGCCAGCGCGAAATGGCAGTGACGCGACCGTGTGGATGACGCGATCGCGCGCCTTGAGCGAAACGTAGATGACGCGGACGCATGACTGAAGCGACCGCGTGACAAGAAAAACTCCAATTGACGCGACCGCGTGACCCACGCGGACGTGTGACAGAGGCCATGCACCAGAAATTGCAGAAAACGCTCCCAGTGATTTCTGAAGCCCTTTTTGGCCCAAATCCAAGTCCAGAAGGCACAGATCAGAGGTTATGAAGTGGGAGAATGCATCCATTCAGAGAGAGTCTCCAATTTAGTTACTTTTCATGATTTAGATTTAGTTTTGAGAGGGAGATTCTCTCCTCTCTCTTTAGGATTAGGATTTAGACTAGGATTTTATTCGCTTTCAGGATTATCTCTTTTTACCAGGTTCAATATTCCTTTTTATTATTTTCTCAATTTAATTTATGAATTCTTCTATGTTACAGATTATTCTTTGAATTAATGTTATTTGAGGTATTTCAGTTTATTATTGCTTTCTTTTATTTATGTTATTGTTATTCCCAATCTGAAGACATTTTTATTCCAGCAGATTTATTTTTCTCCTTTTGGTCTTGGTTAAGAAATCAGTAACTCAGGAGTTATCAAACTCAACATGATTGATAATCGTTATCTTTGCTAGTTGAATTGAACTTCAATAATCCCAATCTTTTCTTAGGGATTAACTAGGATTTGAGGATCTAACTAATTAGTCACTTGACCTTCCCTTGCTCTAGCAAAGGTTAACTAAGTGGAATTAAGATTCAATTTTCATCATCATTGATAAGGATAACTAGGATAGGACTTCCAATTTCTCATACCTTGCCAAAAGTGCGTTTTACAATCGTTTATTTATTTTACAGTCTTTTACTTATTTTAATTGCAATTTAAATTACTTGCTCCCTACCTTCAAAACCCCAATTTACAATCTTCATAACCAATAATAAGAACATACTTCCCTGTAGTTCCTTGAGAAGACGACCCGAGGTTTAAATACTTCGGTTATCAATTTATTTAGGGGTTTGTTACTTGTGACAATCAAAACTTTTGTAAGAAAGGTTGATTGCTTGGTTTAGTAACTATACTTGCAACGAGAGTTTACTATAACTTCTAAACCATCAATCTTCAGTTCTTTCAATGCACTATTACACAACATTCATAATGTAAACCCCGGTTAAATTAGTAGATAATAAGTCAATAAATTAGTTTTTAATAAGGAGGATTAGAAATATGAATATTATATCAAATTAGGGTAGAGCTCATTGAAACGAGAATTTTGACACTAATTTCGAAGAAAACGGTCCAAAATTGGACCGAAAGGACCAAACCGGTAGAACCGAGCCCAAACCGGGCTGTTGGTCCATCTGGACCAGCCCATTAAAAGAGCCACGGGGTCTTCTTTCTCTCATTTCCTCAACGATGCAGCTGAGCTCCAGGAAGAGAAAAGGAACGCCGAACCCTTACGGCAAAGTTCCAACTCCCGTAACTTCTCCGTCCGAGCTCCAATCGCCGCACCATTTGTGGCCACGCGTTCACCACGTCGAGCTCTACATTTCTACTAGAACAATTTCACTGGTAACTTATTTAATCACTCTCATCCCTCTTTCCCCCCAATTTTTGAATTTTTAATGGGAAGGTTGAATTTATTTTATTTCTGATGTTTTTGGATCCAATTAGCTTGAGGAAAACGTTTACTCTTGTTTATGTGAAGCTTGGGTAAGGTGAGAATACAATAATTCTATTTTATTTTTATTGAATTTGAGCTTTGAGTATTTAATTGGATATATATGTGTATGAATGTGTATTAGGTTGTGAATAAATAATTGGCGCTTGAAATTGTGAATACTGGGACTTGGAGGAAGCGGATTAGTTGAGGTTTTGAGGGCTGTGTTATTTTAGGAAAATATTCTTGGAATAATACTTGGAAATCGGCTAAGGTATGGTTTAGGTTTCTTGCATTTAATATATAATGTTCTGTGAAAACTTAGGCTAGATGACCATAGGATAAGTTGGATTGCATGTGTATATTTAATGCTTAGCATGCTGTTGATGAACATAGTTGGTTTGGTGCTGGTTGATTAATTGGTGATTTGGTAAATTATTGATTTGAGGTATAACTATTGTGGAGGTTGTTGTGATAATGAGGTATTTTGTGTTAAAAGCCTAGGATTTGTGAACTATGATTCTTGGTTGAATTTTGGTTGTTGGATTTGAATATTGTATGAGTATAATTGTTGATCTGAGGTAGATTTATTGTGGTGATTATTATGATGATGAGGAAGGGTATGTTGAATTGAAAAGAATGCAGGTTTGGACCCGAAAAGGGTGGCAAAGTCCGAGTTTTAGAAGAGATGCTGCCAAAATTTTATTAAAAAATTAAAAAAATTATTAGAGATTTTGTTTATATGATTATTTAAAAAGATTTAGATTCAAAGGTTATATGGTTGATTTTGAATTATTAAGAAAATGAGCATGTTTTAAGTTTGATTCATTTGGAAAAGAATGAATTATGTTTTGAATTGGAACTATTGATGGACGGAATGGGAGGTGTGATAATGAAGAATAAGGATTAAATATGATTGACGTATAATGATGAATGAGATGCAATTGAGAATGATGTGGATGTTGATGAATTATAATTGAATTATTTATATGGCTTATGAATTTGAATAATCTGAGATACGAGATTTCCTGGATCAAGTGCCGTGGCTTGCCACCACGTGTACCAGGTTGAAAACTCGATACTCTGTTGACCCTTCGACGTAAGTGTGACCGGGCACTATATAAATTCCCGAGAATCTTACCCAATTGAGCAATATTGATTATTTGAGAAAAACTATGCATAGACTCTTGGGGATGCATGTCAGGGGACAGTTTAAGTACAATTCAGACTTGTCGGGTTGGCTGGATAACCGACAGATGAGCCTCATCAGCCATAGGATAGGCATGCATCATATACATATTACTTGAACTACTTTCTTGTGCTGTAATTGGGTGTGCCTATATGTACTTGCCATGCTAAATGTGTATTTGTTACCTGTAGTAATTGTAACCTTCTTGTGTTTGCCTTTATCTGTCTATTTGTCTATGAAAATGCGTGTTGGAGTTGGAGGTATGGAGGAATGGCAGTATGGGACTTAGATTTAAGGTTAAGTTAAGTTAGGTTTAAATGTTCTTAGAAAACCACCTTTTATGGCTTCTGTTTAATACTTTAAGCTCTATAATCTGAGTGTCGGTGTTCTAGGATTGCCTCTGGCATTCCCAGGACCTTATATATTATGTGTGTGGCACCTTTACCATTCTAAGAACCTCTGGTTCTCATTCTATACTATATTGTTATTTTTCAGAAGCAGGTCGGGAGCCATCTCGTTAGGCGTCTGGACTCTTAAAGCGGAGGGATTACTGGGTAGTTTTGTTGTACAGATATATATAAATATGTACTTAGCTTTCTCTCCGCTTAACTTGTTCTTTTTTATCCTCTTAGAGGTTTATGGAGAGGCAGGATTATGTATATGTACTTTGGGTTTTGGATATGTATGTATATATATGTAAATATTCACCAGCTAGTCTTAACTTCGCGGGCTGAGTTAGGAGCTTGTTATTTTGTATCTTTGGCACTCTATTTCTACTTCTATCATCTTATGTTTAGTAGTTATGGTTTTTTAGCACACAAGTCAACTCATTCCTTGAGTGTTGCGCTTTTATTTTGCGATTTTTATTTCCTCTATTCTTCAAGGCTCCTAGGATATTATAATTCTTCTGCTATTATATGTACTCATTTTATTTTAGAGGTCGTAATACCACACCACCTCTGTTTTACGACTTAAGCATAAAGTTTTGTGTGGTAGGGTGTTACATTATGGTATCAGAGTAGTTCGTTCCTATAAAGCCTGAAAGACGGACTGATTGTACTTCTGTGCATTCTCTGTATATGTGTTTATGTGCTATTAGGATATCTGATTGATATATATGGCATAAACATTTTTGAGCATACATTTGGAACTTATAGCATTAGACCTACGATATTGAGACTGATCAACTTAATATCACTTGTTTGGTGTGTATAGGGACCAGATGTCGACTCGCGGATGTGGTCGCGGGCGAGGTAGAGGTAGGATAGGCACCGTTACTCCTGCCCCTATAGGGACTGATCCAGTAGACTTTATGGCTGTCCTGGGAAATATGGCTGCAGCTATGCAGGCGACAGCCGAGGCATTGGGTAATCAGATAAACCAGGGTAATCATGGGAACAATAATGATGAGGATGGTCCAATGACACTTGCTACATTTCTGAAAGTTCGCCCTCTGAACTTCAGGGAAACCTCATATCCCACTAATGCAGATAATTGGATTCAGGCTATGGAAAGGGCGTTATAGGCACAACAGGTTCTTGAAGAGCAATGGGTTGAATTTGGAACTTATCAATTGCAAGGTGAAGCTCAGTATTGGTGGCAGGGAACCCGACGTGTCCTGCAGCCTGATGGTGCTGCGATTCCTTGGGAGGTTTTTCGAACAGAATTCTATAAGAAATACTTTCTTAATTCAGCCAGAAATGCCAAGGAACTTGAATTAATGCAGTTAAAGCAGGGACAGATAACTGTTGCTGAGTATACTAGCAAATTTGAGGAGTTATGTCACTTTTCTCGTATCTGTCAAGGTGCGCCTGAAGATTTTGCTGAATGGAAATGTATTAAGTATGAAGGAGGTATTCGGAGTGATATTCTGAGCTTCGTTTCCCCAATGGAGATCAGGGTGTTTTCTGAATTGGTGAATAAGAGTAGGGTGGCTGAGGATTGTGTGAGAAAGGCGACAGCAGAAAAAGGAAGTTTGAGGGTGCCTTTTCAGAGGCCTTCAGGGAGGAACTTTGCTCTGAGAGGTAGGAATTTCAAGCGTGAAGGCTTTGTTCCATAGCAGACTGATGAGCGGATATTTTATACGCTTTTTGGTAATATTTTCACGTAGTTTTTAGTATGTTTTAGTTACTTTTTATTATATTTTTATTAGTTTTTATGCAAAAATCATATTTCTGGACTTTACTATGATTTTGTGTGTTTTTCTGTAATTTCATGTATTTTTTGGCTGAAATTGAGGGACCTGAGCAAAAATCTGATTCAGAGGCTGAAAAAGGACTGCAAATGCTGTTGGATTCTGACCTCTCTGCACTCGAAGTGGATTTTCTGGAGCTACAAAAGCCCAATTGGCGCTCTCTTAATTGCGTTGGAAAGTAGATATCCTGGGCTTTCCAGCAATATATAATAGTCCATACTTTGCCCGAGATTTGATAACATAAACTGGCGTTTAAACGCCAACTTTCTACCCTATTCTGGCGTTAAACGCCAGAACTAGCATAAAAGCTGGAGTTAAACGCCCAAACTAGAACCAGAGCTGGCGTTTAACTCCAAGAAAAGTCTCTACATGTGAAAGCTTCAATGCTCAGCCCAATCACACACCATGTGGGCCCAGAAGTACATTTCTGCATCATTTACTTATTTCTGTAAACCCTAGGCTACTAGTTCATTATAAATAGGACATTTTACTATTGTATTTTCATCTCATGAAATTTTACATCTGAATTTTGTATCTTCTACGACATGAGTCTCTAAACCCCATGGTTGGGGGTGAGGAGCTCTGCTGTGTTTCAATGAATTAATGCAATCACTTCTGTTTTCTATTCAATCACGCTTGTTTCTGTTCTAAGATATTCACTCGTACTTAACCATGATGAATGTGATGATCCGTGACACTCTTCACCATTCTCAACTTATAAACACGTGCTTGACAACTACTTCCGTTCTATCTGTAATAGCTTGAGTGTGTATCTCTTGGGTTTCTGGTTCGTGAGTTTGATTGCCTCTCCTGGCAACAGAGCATTCAATTCCGTGAGACCAGAGTCTTCGTGGTATAAGCTAGAATCAATTGGCAGTATCCTTGAGATCTGGAAAGTCTAAACCTTATCTGTGGTATTCCGAGTAGGATCCGGGAAGGGGTGACTGTGATGAGCTTCAAACTCATGACTGTTGGGCGCAGTGACAGTGCGCAAAAGGATCAATGGATCTTATTCCAACACAAGTGAGAACCGACAGATGATTAGCCATGTACATGGACCTTTTTCACTGAGAGGACGGAAGGTAGCCATTGACGACGGTGATCCACCAACATACAGCTTGCTATGGAAGGAGCCTTGCGTGCGTGAAGAAGAAGATAGTAGGAAAGCAGAGATTCAGAAGACAGAGCATCTCCAAAACCTCAACCTGTTCTCCATTACTGCATAACAAGTATTATTTATTCCATGTTCTTTTACTCATTTCAATTAAAACTGAGAATTATTATTGATATCCTGACTAAGAGTTACAAGATAACCATAGCTTGCTTCAAGCCGACAATCTCCGTGGGATCGACCCTTACTCACGTAAGGTATTACTTGGACGACCCAGTGCACTTGCTGGTTAGTTGTGCAGAATTGCAAAAGTGTGATTGTGATTTCGTGCACCAAGTTTTTGGTGCCGTTGCCGGGGATTGTTCGAGTTTGGACAACTGACGGTCTATTTTGTTGCTTAGATTAGGAAAATTTTTTTTCCTTTTGGCTTAGAGTCTTCTGTTTGAGTTTAGTTTTATATTTTAAGTTTGGTGTCATTCGCATAAGTTTATTTTTCTTTCATTTCTTTTTCGAATTATTAGTGTTCAAAGTATAAAAATTTTGAAGTTTGGTGTCCTTTGTGTTTTAGTTTTCTTAAAAATTTTTCAAAAGTTGCTTTTGGTGTTCATCTTGATATTCAAAATTTTCCTGTTTGTTTTCTTTGTTTTGATCTAAAAATTCTAAGTTTGGTGTCATTTTATTGTTTTTCTCTTTCCTCATCAAATTCAAAAATAATTTTTCTCTCTCTAGTTAATTGAATTTTCGAAAATTCCAAAAAAATTTTTTCAGACTTTTATTTTGAAATTTTTATTTTATCTTATCTTAGTTTTAAAATTTTGAAATTCAAAATCTTTTTCAAAAATTATATCCAAAGTTTTCCAAATTTTCTTAATTAATCAATTATTTTAGTTTTCGAAACTTTCATTTTATTTTCCAGTTATTCTACTTCATTTTTTTATTTAGTCGGTTGTTTTTAATTAAATAAAATAAAAATAAAAAATATAATTTACTTGCAATCCATATCAATTCCCTTTTCTCTATCATGGACTTAAGTGGAAATGAACAGTCCAGAAGGACTCTAGGGTCATATGCTAACCCCATTACCGCTGCATACGGGAGTAGTATCTGTATACCTCCCATCAAAGCAAGTAGTTTTGAGCTAAATCCTCAGCTCATTGTCATGGTGCAGCAAAATTGCCAGTATTCCGGTCTTCCACAGGAAGAACCTAATGAGTTTCTGGCACAGTTCTTGCAAATTGCTGACACAGTACGTGACAAGGAAGTAGATCAGGATGTCTACAAATTATTACTATTTCCATTTGCTGTAAAAGATCAAGCTAAGAGGTGGTTAAATAACCAACCCACAGCAAGCATAAGAACATGGAAACAATTATCAGACAAGTTTCTGAATCAATATTTCCCTCTAAAAAGGATGACACAGCTAAGGCTAGACATCCAAGGCTTTAAACAAGAGGATGATGAATCCCTTTATGATGCCTGGGAGAGGTACAGAGGAATGCTAAGGAAATGCCCCTCTAAAATTTTTTCAGAGTTGGTACAATTAGACATCTTCTACTATGGGCTTATAGAAAAAGCTCAAATATTTCTAGATCACTCAGCTGGTAGATCTATACACATGAGAAAGACAATTGAATAGGCTCAAGAGCTCATTGATACAGTTGCTAGAAATCAACATCTGTACTCAAGCAGTGAGTCCTCCATGAAAGAAGAGGCTAAGGCAGCATCCATTGATCCTAGTCATCAAGAACAAGTTGTTGAACTTAGTCAGCAATTACTTCTTATGACAAAACAGCTAGCAGAATTTAAAGAGATGCTCCAAGACACTAAAAATGCTAACAAGAATATGGAAGCACAATTGAATCAGACAAGACAGTAGCCATCTAAACAGATAACAGAAGAATGCCAAGCTGTTCAACTAAGGAGTGGGAAGACATTGAATAATTCAGCTCAAGGTAGTAGAAAGCCAAGAAAGGAACAACTGACAGAGGATGACCAAACCACTACCAAAAATCCTTCTGAGGACAGTAAGAGCCTAGAGAGGAATAATTCTGGCGTTCAAACACCAGAAAAGGGTGAAAAATTGGCGTTAAACGCCCAGTGGATGCCCACTTCTGGCGTTCAAATGCCAGAAAAGGGTGGGAATCTGGCGTTAAACGCCCAATCCATGTCCAGTTCTGGCGTTCAAACACCAGAAAAGGGTAGGAATCTGGCGTTAAACGCCCACTCATCCCCCTTTTCTAGCGTTCAAACGCCACTGAGGGATCAGACGCATGCAAGTGCTGATAATAACTCCCTCAATAAGGCTTCTCAACCTGCCTCTGTAGGAAATAAACCTGTAGCAACTAAGGTTGAAGAATATAAAGCCAAAATGCCTTATCCTCAGAAACTCCGCCAAGCAGAACAGGATTAATAATTTGCCCGCTTTGCAGACTATCTCAGGACTCTTAAAATAAAGATCCCATTTGCAGAGGCACTTGAGCAAATACCCTCTTATGCTAAATTCATGAAAGAGATCTTAAGTCATAAGAAGGATTGGAGAGAAACTGAAAAAGTTTTCCTCACTGAAGAATGCAGTGCAGTCATTCTGAAAAGCTTACCAGAGAAGCTTAAAGATCCCAGAAGCTTTATGATACCATGCACATTAGAGGGTGTTTGTAGCAAGACAGCTCTATGCGACCTTGGGGCAAGTATCAACCTAATACCTGCATCTACTATCAGAAAGCTTGGCTTGACTGAAGAAGTCAAACCAACTCGAATATGCCTCCAACTTGCTGATGGCTCCATAAAATATCCATCAGGAATAATTGAGGACATGATTGTCAAGGTTGGGCCATTTGCCTTTCCCACTGACTTTGTAGTGCTGGAAATGGAGGAGCATAAGAGTGCAACTCTCATTCTAGGAAGACCCTTCCTAGCAACTGGACGAACTCTCATTGATGTACAAAAAGGGGAAGTGACCCTGAGAGTCAATGAGGATGAGTTCAAGTTAAATACTGTCAAAGCTATGCAGCATACAGACACATCTAATAACTGTATGAGCGCTGATATTATTGACTCCTTGGTGGAAGAGATCGATATGACTGAGAGTCTTGAATCAGAGCTAGAGGACATCTTTAAAGATGTTCAGCCTGATCTGGAAGAACCAGAGAAAACAGAAGAACCTCTTAAAACTCCTCAGGAAGAGGAGAGGCCTCCTAAACCCGAGCTCAAACCACTACGACCATCCCTGAAATATGCATTTTTGGGAGAGAATGACACTTTTCCTGTGATCATAAGCTCTGCCTTAGAGCCACAGGAGGAGAAAGCACTACTTCAGGTGCTAAGGACACACAAGACAGCTCTTGGGTGGTCCATAAGTGACCTTAAGGGAATCAGCCCAGCCAGATACATGCACAAGATTCTATTAGAGGATGATGCTAAGCCAGTGGTCCAACCACAAAGGCGGCTGAATCCAGCCATGAAGGAAGTGGTACAAAAAGAGGTCACTAAATTACTAGAGGCTAGGATTATTTATCCTATTTCTGATAGCCCCTGGGTAAGCCCTGTCTAAGTTGTACCCAAAAAGGGAGGCATGACAGTGGTTCACAATGAAAAGAATGAACTGGTTCCTACAAGAACAGTTACAGGATGGCGTATGTGTATTGACTACAGAAGACTCAATACAGCCACCAGAAAGGATCATTTTCCTTTACCATTCATAGACTAGATGCTAGAAAGACTAGCAGATCATGATTATTACTGCTTTTTGGATGGCTATTCAGGTTATAACCAAATTGCAGTAGATCCTCAGAATCAAAAGAAAACAACATTCACATGTCCATCGGGAGTATTTGCCTACAGAAGGATGCCGTTTGGTCTGTGCAATGCACCTGCAACCTTTCAGAGATGCATGCTCTCTATTTTCTCTGATATGGTGGAAAAATTTCTGGAAGTCTTCGTGGATGACTTCTCAGTATTTGGAGACTCAATCAGCTCCTGTCTTGATTATCTAGCACTTGTTCTGAAAAGGTGCCAAGAGACTAACCTGGTTTTAAACTGGGAAAAATGTCACTTTATGGTGACTGAAGGAATTGTTCTTGGGCACAAAATTTCATACAAGGGGATAGAGGGGGATCAAGCTAAAGTGGAGGTAATTGAAAAATTAACACCTCCCACCAATGTTAAAGCAATCAGAAGTTTTCTGGGACATGCGGAATTCTACAGGAGGTTTATAAAGGATTTTTCAAAAATCGCAAAACCTCTAAGTAATCTGCTAGCTGCTGATACACCATTTGTCTTTAACACAGAGTGTTTGCAGGCCTTTGAGACTCTGAAGGCTAAGTTGGTCACAACACCTGTCATCTCTGCATCAGACTGGACATTATCATTCGAATTAATGTGTGATGCCAGTGACCATACTATTGGTGCAGTATTAGGACAAAGGCATAACAAGCTTCTGCACGTCATATACTATGCCAGCCGTGTTCTAAATGACGCACAGAAAAATTACACAACCACAGAAAAAGAGCTGCTTGCAGTGGTTTATGCCATTGACAAGTTTAGATCCTATTTAGTAGGATCAAAGTGATTATCTACACTGACCATGCTGCTCTTAAGTATCTACTCACGAAGCAGGATTCAAAACCCAGGCTCATAAGATGGGTGTTGCTTCTGCAAGAGTTTGATATAGAAATAAGAGACAGAAAAGGGACAGAGAACCAAGTAGCTGATCACTTGTCCCGAATAAAACCAGTAGCAGGAGCGTCCCTCCCTCCTACTGAGATCTCTGAAACCTTTCCGGATGAGCAACTCTTTTCCATTCAGGAAGTACCATGGTTTGCAGACATTGCAAACTATAAAGTTGTGAGATTCATACCCAAAGAGTACAGTAGACAACAAACGAAAAAATTAATTTCTGATGCAAAGTACTACTTCTGGGATGAACCATATCTCTTTAAGAGATGTGCAGATGGAATGATCCGCAGATGCGTGCCTAGAGAAGAGGCACAGAAGATCCTATGGCATTGCCATGGATCACAATATGGAGGACATTTCGGAGGTGAGCGAACAGCCACAAAAGTTCTCCAATGTGGCTTCTACTAGCCTACCCTCTATAGAGACTCCCGAGAGTTTGTACGCAACTATGACAGTTGCCAGAGAGTTGGTAATCTTCCTCATGGTTAGGCCATGCCTCAGCAAGGGATCTTAGAGATTGATTTGTTTAATGTATGGGGTATTGACTTCATGGGGCCTTTCCCACCATCATACTCAAACACTTACATCCTGGTGGCAGTAGACTATGTATCTAAATGGGTAGAGGCAATTGCCACACCCACTAAT
Organism: Arachis ipaensis; assembly: GCF_000816755.2. Classification (NCBI taxonomy): domain Eukaryota; kingdom Viridiplantae; phylum Streptophyta; class Magnoliopsida; order Fabales; family Fabaceae; genus Arachis; species Arachis ipaensis. The sequence goes on along the minus strand of NC_029786.2, from coordinate 79,806,726 downwards.
GATACTAAAATACTGCTGAAATTCCTCCAGAAGTATATCTTCAGCAGATTTGGTGTCCCTAGAATACTAATCAGTGATGGAGGGACTCATTTCTCCAATAAATAGCTTGACTCTGCTCTGACCCGATATGGAATTAACCACAAAGTGGCAACTCCGTATCATCCACAGATAAATGGGCAGGTTGAAGTATCAAATAGAGAACTAAAACGAATCCTGGAACGGACTATCAGTACCCGTAGAAAGGATTGGACAAGGAGTCTGGATGATGCTCTATGGGTATACAGAACTACATTCAAAACACCTATAGGGACCTCTCTATACCAGCTTGTGTATGGAAAAGCCTGTCACTTGCTAGTGAAAATGGAACACAAGGCCTACTGGGCAACCAGATTCCTAAACTTTGATGCCAAGTTAGTTGGAGAAAAAAGATTGCTCCAGTTGAATGAGCTAGAGGAATTCAGACTCAATGCTTTCAAAAATGCAAAAATTTACAAGGAAAAATAAAAAAAGTGGCATGAAAAGAAACTGTCATCCAGAGTCTTTGAGCCATGACAGAAGGTTCTGCTATTTAACTCTAGGCTCAGATTGTTCCCTGGGAAATTAAAATCCCGGTGGAGGGGACCATATGTGATCACAAGTGTGTCACCATATGGATATGTAGAGCTTCAGGATATTGACTCTGACAAAAAGTTCATTGTTAATGGACAGAGAGTAAAGCATTATCTTAAAAGCAATGTTGAGCAAGAATGCTCAAAACTGAGACTAGATTAAAGCTCAGTAAAGTCCAGTTAAAGACAATAAAGAAGCGCTTGCTGGGAGGTAACCCAGCCATTAGCAAAGTTTATTTATTATTTAAATAATAATTATAGGAGTTTGATATGAATTATCTTCAAGATTAATTATCAATCGCAGGAGTTCACAAAGTTACAGAAGGATTCAGAGCATAAAGCAGAGAAAAGGAGCTCACTGGCACGAAAACGCCAGTAAGGGGTATTTTGGGCATTAAACGCCAGAATGGGTACCATTCTGAGTGTTTAACGCCAGTAAAGATACCATTCTGGGCGTTTAACGCCAGAGTTGCAGCATCCTGGGCGTTTAGAAAAATGCCCAGTGATAAAAGATTTCTGGCGTTTAACGCCAGCCAGGGTACCTGGTTGGGCGTTAAACGCCCAAAATGGCCAACATATGGGCGTTAAACGCCAGAATGGATACCATTCTGTGCGTTTAACGCTAGAAAGGACAGGGGGTAAAAATGCTATGTAAAAATGCTGAGGTGAAGATGGGAGTAGATGAGTTCATCTCAGTCGAGCACCCAATCACGAAGAAGTCAATGGAGGGACAACAAGTGCAAGATAACTCCATCAAAAGGAGGGCACAGGAGTTCCTCCCAGAAATCCCTCAAATTGACTATTGGACCCACCTAGAAGCATCTGTCACCAAGCTTCAAGAGGCTATGGATCAACTTAAGAAAGAATAGCAAAATCAAAATAGCATGCTCTGCAAACTGCTTAAGGAGCAAGAAAAGTAAGGGCGTGAACTACAGGAGCTGAAGCGCCAGAGGCTCTCCCTTGAGGGACCAGACACCCCACAGATTGAAGGAGCATCCATCTCCCAAAATAAAGGTTGTTGAGTGCTACTCTTAACTCTGTGATAACTTTTATTATTAGAAACCTATCTTAAGAATTATTTGAATATTAGTAATTAGGATCCTTATTTTTAATTTTATTTTTATCTCCAAGTAAGCTATAATTTATTTTTCTCTTTATCATTAAACATGAATAAAATAATAGATTTTTTTAGAGTAAAAGATGCAATTATTTCGAGTTTTTAAGAGAAGAATTCAAAATTATTTAATTGTGGTGGCAATACTTTTTTATTTCTGAATGAATGCTTGAATAGTGCATATTTTTATAGTGAAGTTTATGAATGTTAAAAATTATTGGCTCTTGAAAGAATGATAAAAAAAAAGAATTGTTATTGATAATCTGAAAAATCATGAAATTGATTCTTGAAGCAAGAAAAAGCAGTGAAGAACAAAAATGGCGAAAAAAATAAAAGAAAAAGAAAAAGCAATCATAAAAAGCCAATAGCCCTTTAAACCAAAAGGCAAGGGTGAAAAGGATCCAAGGCTTTGAGCATTAATGGATAGGAGGGCCTAAAGGCATAAAATCCTGGCCTAAGCGGCTGAATCAAGCTCTCCCTAACCATGTGCTTGTGGCATGCAGGTCCAAGTGAAAAGCTTGAGACTGAGTGGTTAAAGTCGTGATCCAAAGCAAAAGAGTGTGCTTAAGAACTCTGGACACCTCTAACTGGGGACTTTAGCAAAACTGAGTCACAATCTGAAAAGGTTCACCCAGTTATGTGTCTGTGGCATTTATGTATCCTGTAGTATTACTGGAAAATAATATGCTTAGGGTCATAGCCAAGACTCATAAAGTAGCTGTGTTCAAGAATCAACATATTAAACTAGGAGAATCAATAACACTATCTGAATTTTGAGTTCCTATAGATACCAATCATTCTGAACTTCAAGGGATAAAGTGAGATGCCAAAACTGTTCAGAAGCAAAAAGCTACTAGCCCTGCTCATCTGATTAGAATTTGAGCTTCACTTAAAACACTGGGATTCTATTGCAACTTGAGCCTCTTTTTATCCTATTTTATTTATCTAGTTGCTTGAGGACAAGCAACAGTTTAAGTTTAGTGTTGTGATGAACGGATATTTTATACGCTTTTTGGTGATATTTTCATGTAATTTTTAGTATGTTTTAGTTACTTTTTATTATATTTTTATTAGTTTTTATGCAAAAATCACAATTTCTGGACTTTACCATGAGTTTGTGTGTTTTTCTATAATTTCAGGTATTTTCTGGCTGAAATTGAGGGACCTGAGCAAAAATCTGATTCAGAGATTGAAAAAGGACTGCAGATGCTGTTGGATTCTGATCTCCCTTCACTCGAAGTGGATTTTCTGGAGCTACAGAAGCCCAATTGGTGCGCTCTCAATTGCGTTGGAAAGTAGACATCCTGGACTTTTCAGTAATATATAATAGTCTATACTTTGCGCGAGATTTGATAACGCAAACTGGCGTTTAAACGCCAACTTTCTACCATATTCTGGCGTTAAATGCCAGAACTGGCATAAAAGCTTGATTTAAACGTCCAAACTGGCACCAGAGCTGGTGTTTAACTCCAAGAAAAGTCTCTACATGTGAAAGATTCAATGCTCAGCCCAAGCACACACCAAGTGGGCCCGGAAGTGGATTTCTGCATCATTTACTTATTTCTGTAAACCCTAAGCTACTAGTTCATTATAAATAGGACCTTTTACTATTGTATTTTCATCTCATGACATTTTACATCTGAATTTTGTATCTTCTATGGCATGAGTCTCTAAACCCTATGGTTGGGGGTGAGGAGCTCTACTGTGTTTCGATGAATTAATGCAATCACTTCTGTTTTCTATTCAATCACGCTTGTTTCTGTTCTAAGATATTCACTCGTACTTAACCATGATGAATGTGATGATCCGTGACACTCTTCACCATTCTCAACTTATGAACACGTGCTTGACAACCACTTCCGTTCTATCTGTAATAGCTTGAGTGTGTATCTCTTGGGTTTCTGGTTTGTGAGTTTGATTGCCTCTCCTGGCAATAGAGCATTCAATTCCGTGAGACCAGAGTCTTCGTGGTATAAGCTAGAATCAATTGACAGTATCCTTAAGATCTGGAAAGTCTAAACCTTATCTGTGGTATTCCGAGTAGGATCCGGGAAGGGATAACTGTGATGAGCTTCAAACTCATGATTGTTGGGTGCAGTGACAGTGCGCAAAAGGATCAATGGATCTTATTCCAACACAAGTGAGAACTGACAAATGATTAGCCATGTACATGGACCTTTTTCACTGAGAGGACGGAAGGTAGCCATTGACGACGGTGATCCACCAACATACAGCTTGCTATGGAAGGAGCCTTGCGTGCGTGAAGAAGAAGATAGTAGGAAAGCAGAGATTCAGAAGATAGAGCATCTCCAAAACCTCAACCTGTTCTCCATTACTGCATAACAAGTATTATTTATTCCATGTTCTTTTACTCATTTCAATTAAAACTGAGAATTATTATTGATATCCTGACTAAGAGTTACAAGATAACCATAGCTTGCTTCAAGCCGACAATCTCCGTGGGATCGACCCTTACTCACGTAAGGTATTACTTGGACGACCCAGTGCACTTGCTGGTTAGTTGTGCGGAATTGCAAAAGTGTGATTGTGATTTCGTGCACCACAGACTCAGGGTCAAGGTAATTACAGAAGGCCGAATACTAATGCTAGTCAAGGAAAAAGGTTTGGGAAGCAGCCACAGCAGGATCTGAATTGTCAGAAGTGCGGAAAGTATCATCCTAGAGTTCCATGCAGATTAGGACTTGGAGTATGCTATTCCTGTGGACAGCTCGGGCATATAGCTACTAATTGCCCAGAGAAGAAGAAGTATGAGACTGGTAGGGTGCAGCAGCCGGGGAGAGTATACACCACTTCTACCATAGGTGTTGAGGGATCTGAGACACTGATTAGAGGTAATTGTGAAATGGCTGGTAAAATCTTAAATGCTTTATTTGATTCAGGAGCAAGTCATTCATTTATTGCATTTGAAAAGGCCCATGAATTAGGATTGAGAATGGTGATTTTAGGTTATGATTTGAAAGTATATAATGCTACTCATGAAGCTATGGTGACTAGGATTGGATGTCCACAAGTTTCCTTTCGAGTACAACAGTGTGAATTTGTGCATGATTTGATTTGTTTGGCTATAACTAGTCTTGATCTCATGTTGGGATTGGATTGGTTATCCAAGAATCATGTTTTGCTTGATTGTTCTGAGAAGTCAGTACAGTTTATGCCGGAAGGGTTGGAAGCACCGGTTGTGGTGAATAGTTACTATTTGAATTCTATGATAGTAAACGGTTCTGGAATTGAATGTTAGGGTATTATGTTATTAACTACGGGAGTATCAGGTGATGATCAGAGTTTAGAGTAGATTCCGGTTGTATGTGAATTTCCAGATGTGTTTCCGGATGATATTAATGAATTTCCACCTAACCGGGAAGTGGAATTTGCAATTGAGTTGGTGCCTGGAGTCGGTCTGATTTCAATTACTCCTTATAGGATGTCACCTTTAGAAATGGGTGAACTGAAAGCTCAACTGGAAGATCTGTTGAGTAAGCACTTTATCCGACCAAGTGTTTCTCCGTGAGGAGCGCCAGTGTTACTGGTAAAGAAGAAGGATGGGAGTATGCGGTTGTGTGTCGATTATCGGCAATTGAATAAGATCACTGTGAAGAATAAATATCCATTGCCTAGAATTGATGATCTAATGGATCAGTTACAGGGTGCCGGTGTATTTTCTAAGATTGACCTGCGATCCGGGTATCATCAGATAAGCGTTAGAGACGAGGATATTCCAAAAACTGCTTTCAGGATGCGTTATGGTCATTATGAGTATACAGTGATGTCTTTTGGGTTAACTAATGTCCCGACATTATTTATGGATTATATGAACAGGATTTTCTGACTGTATCTGGACAAGTTTGTTATTGTCTGCATTGATGATATTCTTGTTTATTCTAAGTTTGAAGAAGAACATGCTGATCACTTGCGAACTGTGCTGCAAATTCTGAGAGACAGGAAGTTATATGCTAAGTTATCTAAATGTGAGCTCTGGAAGAGTGAAGTGAAGTTTCTCGGCCACATGGTGAGTAAGCAGGGGATAGTTGTGGATCCTGCTAAGGTGGAAGCAGTGATGAATTGGGAACGACCAATTTTAGTGACAGAGATCAGGAGTTTCCTAGGTTTGGTGGGGTATTATCGCAGATTCATTGAGGGATTTTCACAGCTCGTCTTACCTTTAACTAAATTGACTAGGAAGGATATGCCTTTTGTCTGGACTCCGGAATGTGAAGAGAGTTTCCAAGCATTGAAGCACAGGTTGACTACTGCACCTGTATTGGTATTACCTGAACCAAGTGAACCGTTTGAAGTGTACTGTGATGCATCTCTGAAAGGGTTGGGGTACGTTCTGATGCAGCACCAGAATGTTGTAGCATACTCCTCACGGCAATTAAGACCACATGAAATGAACTATCCGACACATGATTTGGAACTTGCTGCTGTTGTGTTTGCTTTAAAGATTTGGAGGCACTACCTCTATGGTGTTAAGTTTCATGTTTTCTCAGACCATAAGAGTTTGAAGTATCTTTTTGAGCAAAAAGAGTTGAATATGCGTAAGAGGAGATGGATGGAGCTCTGAAAGATTATGATTTTGAATTGAATTATCATCCAGGAAAAGCGAACGTTATGGCAGACACCTTGAGTCGGAAATCTTTATATGCAGCTTGGATGATGCTATGGGAAGAAGAATTACTAAGGACATTTCAAGGTTTGAATTTGGGAATTAGAGAAGAATCTGGAATTTTGAGTTTGAGTCAGTTGCAGATTTCAAATGATTTTAAATCAGAACTTCTGAAGGCTCATCGAGACAGTGAAGCGTTACGTAAGGTTTTACCAATAGTTGAACAGGGAAAACAATGGAGAGTGTTAGAAGGACAGGATGGTTTATGGAGGTTCAAGAACCGGATTATTGTGCCAGATACTGGAGACATGCGATAGAGTATTTTGAAGGAAGCTCATAAGAGTGGATTCTCAATTCACCCGGGGAGTACTAAAATGTATCAGGATCTGAAAGCGATGTTCTGGTGGCCAGGTATGAAGAATGATGTGGCATTGCATGTATCTAAATGTTTAACGTGTCAGAAGGTTAAGATTGAGCATCAGAGACCATCAGGGACCCTTCAGCTTTTGGAGATTCCACAATGGAAATGGGAGAGTATTGCAATGGATTTTATGATAGGTTTGCCTAGAACCCGATCTGGTTGTGACGCTATTTGGGTGGTTATGGATCGACTGACAAAATCAGCTCACTTTCTTCCTATCCGATTAAGTTGTACAATGGAATAATTAGCTCGAATGTATATTAAAGAGATTGTCAGGTTGCATTGCGTGCCTTCTACCATTATATCTGACAGGGATCCTCACTTTACATCAAGATTCTGGGGAGCTTTCCAGCGTGCATTTGGGACTCAGCTAAGCTTGAGTACTGCGTATCACCCTCAGACAGATGGTCAGTCAGAAAGAACTATTCAGACCTTGGAGGATATGCTAAGGGCTTGTGTTTTGGACCAGTCGGCGAGCTGAGATCGGTATATGCCATTAGTAGAGTTTGCTTATAATAATAGCTATCATGCGAGCATTGGAATGGCTCCATATGAGGCTCCGTATGGTAGAAAATGTCAATCTCCGTTGTGTTGGTATGAAACTGGAGAAAGGAGTTTATTAGGGCCTGAGATGATAACTGAAACTACTGAATAGATAAAGAAGATTCGTAGTTGAATGCTTATAGCCTAGAGCCGCCAGAAAAGTTATGCTGATCAGAGGCGAAAGCCTTTGGAATTTGAGGAAGGGGAGCATGTTTTTCTGAAAGTTACACCAACCACTGGAGTGGAAAGAGCTATTAAGACTAAGAAACTAAATCCCCGTTATATTGGACCGTTTGAGATCCTGAAGAAAATTGGGCCAGTGGCTTATAGAATTGCCTTACCGCCATATCTTTCGAATTTGCACGATGTGTTTCATGTATCACACCTTCGGAAGTATATTCCTGACGCAAGTCATGTTCTAGAACTGGAACCAATTCAAGTAAGAGAAGACCTAACATTCCCAGTAATTTCGGTGAGAATTGATGACATCAGTATTAAACGATTATGCGAGAAACAAGTATCATTGGTAAAAGTAGCTTGGAGTCAAGCTGGTATCGAGGAACATACCTGGGAGCTCGAATCAGATATACGAAAGGACTATCCACATCTCTTTTCAGGTAACTAGATTTGAATTTTGAGGGCAAAATTCTTTATTAGGTGGGTAGGATGTAAACTCCGGTTAAATTAGTAGATAGTTAGTCAATAAATTAGTTTTTAATAAGGAGGATTAGAAATGTGAATATTATATCAAATTAGGGTAGAGCTCATCGAAACGAGAATTTTGACACTAATTTCGAAGAAAATGGTCCAAAATTGGACCGAAAAGACCGAACCAGTTGAACCGGGCCCGAACCGGGATATCGGTCCAACCGGACCAGCCCATTAAAAAGAGCCACGGGCTCTTCTTTCTCTCATTTCCTCAACGACGCAGCTGAGCTCCATGGAGAGAAAAGGAACGCCGAACCCTTACGGCAAAGTTCCAACTCCCGTAACTTCTCCGTCTGAGCTCCAATCGCCACACCGTTTGCGGCCACGCGTTCACCGCGTCGAGCTCTACATTTCTACCGGAACAATTTCACTGGTAACTTGTTTAATCACTCTCAGGCCTCTTTTCCCCCAATCTTCGAATTTTTAATGGGAAGGTTGAATTTCTTTGAATTCTGATGTTTTAGGATCTAATTAGCTTGAGAAAAACGTTCACTTTTACTTATGTGAAACTTGGGTAAGGTGAGAATATGATAATTCTATTTTATTTTTATTGAATTTGAGCTTTGAGTATTAAATTGGATATATATGTTTATGAATGTGTATTAGGTTGTGAATAAATAATTGGCGCTTGAAATTGTGAATACTGGAACTTGGAGGAAGCGGATTAGTTGAGGTTTTGAGGGCTGTGTTCTTTTAGGAAAATTGTCTTGGAATAATACTTGGGAATCGGCTAAGGTATGGTTTAGGTTTCTTGCATTTAATATATAATGTTATGTGAAAACTTAGGCTAGATGACCATAGGATAAGTTGGATTGCATGTGTATATTTAATGCTTAGGATGCTGTTGATGAACATAGTTGGTTTAGTGCTTGTTGATTAAGTGGTGATTTGGTAAATTATTGATTTGAGGTATAACTATTGTTGAGGTTTTTGTGATAATGAGGTATTTTGTGTTAAAAGCCTAGGATTTGTGAACTATGATTCTTGGTTGAATTTTGGTTGTTGGATTTGAATATTGTATGAGTATAATTGTTGATCTGAAGTAGATTTATTGTGGTGATTATTATGATGATGAGGAAGGGTATGTTGAATTGAAAAGAATGTAGGTTTGGACCCGACAAGGGTGGCAAAGTTCGAGTTTTAGAAGAGATGCTGCCAAAATTTTATAAAAAAAATTTAAAAAATTATTAGAGATTTTGTTTATATGATTATTTAAAAAGATTTAGATTCAAAGGTTATATGGTTGATTTTGAATTATTAAGAAAATGAGCATGTTTTAAATTTGATTCATTTGGAAAAGAATGAATTATGTTTTGAATTGGAACTATTAATGGACGGAATGGGAGGTGTGATAATGAAGGATAAGGATTGAATATGATTGACGTATAATGATGAATGAGATGCAATTGAGAATGATGTGGATGTTGATGAATTATAATTGAATTATTTATATGGCTTATGAATTTGAATAATCTGAGATACGAGATTTTCTAGAGCAAGTGTCGTGGCTTGCCACCACGTGTACCAGGTTGAAAACTCGATACTCTGTTGACCCTTCGACGTAAGTGTGACCGGACACTATATAAATTCCTGGGAATGTTACCCCCATTGAGAAATATTGATTATTTGAGAAAAACTATGCATACTCTTGGGGATGTACATTGGGGGACAGTCTAAGTACAATTCAGACTTGTCGGGTTGGCTAGATAACCGACAGATGAGCCTCATCAGGCATAGGACAGGCATGCATCATATACATATTACTTGAACTACTTGCTTGTGCTTTAATTGGGTGTGCCTATATGTACTTGCCATGCTTAATGTGTATTTGTTACCTGTATTAATTGTAACCTTCTTGTGTTTGCCTTTATCTGTCTATTTTTCTGTGAAAATGCGTGATGGAGTTGGAGGTATGCAGGAATGGCAGTATGGGACTTAGATTTAAGGTTAAGTGATAAACCACTATTTTATGGTTTATCTTGTTCTAATTTGAGTGGTTTTTATCAATTCTTTACTCACTTATTCATATAATTTGCATGGTTTTACAATTCCTTCCTGATTCTGTGATATAGTTGAAAACATGTTTCCTTGGCCTTTAAACTGTCAATTTTAATTATCCTTTATTACCATTCAATACCGTGATCTGTGTGTTGAGTGTTTTCAAGCTTTATAGGGCAGGAATGGCTTAGAGGATGGAAAGGAAATATGCAAAAGTGGAAGGAACGTGAAAAATGAAGTTTCGAGAAGCTGGCAGTGACGTGCACGCATAGGTGACGCGTACGCGTGACATGCGCCACGTGCAGAAAGTTACAGAAAGTGCAAGGAGCAATTTCTGGGCTCCTTTTCGGCCCAATTCCAAGCCCGAGAACACAGAATAGAGGCTACAGAATGAGGGGAATCACACATAACTCATACAACATCAATTCACACACAATTTAGGTTTTAGATGTAGTTTCTAGAGAGAGAGGCTAGGTTTTACGATTTCTATTAGTTTTAGGTTTATTTCTTCTCAATTTCAGGTTCAATGTTCCTTTAATTTAGTTTCTCTTCTACTTTTATTTATTCTAGCATTCTAGTTTATTTATTTTCCCAATTTGGTTTATGAACTCCATGTTAGATTTGATTTCTTTATTTAATGCAATTTGAGGTATTTCATATTTATGATTTTAATTTAGCTTTTTACATTCTTAGCTTTGGTTGAGTAATTGGAGATGCTTGAGTTATCAAACTCCTTTGTTGACTGATAATTGGAATTTGCTGGTTGATTTGGATCCCTCTAAAGCTAGTCTTTTCTTATGAGTTGACTAGGACTTAAGGAATCAAATTGATTAGTCCACTTGACTTTCCTTTATTTAGTAAGGATTAACTAAGTGGGAGCAACGAACAATTCTCATAACAATTGATAAGGATAACTAGGATAGGACGTCCAATTCTCATACCTTGCCAAGAGACTTTTCTAGTTATTAATTTACTTTCTAGTCATTTTATTTCCTTGTTTCTTATTTCAAAAACCCAAAAAGATACTTTTCCATAACAAATAATAACTCATACTTCCCTGCAATTCCTTGAGAGACGACCCGAGGTTTAAATACTTCGGTTTATTTTATTGGGTTTGCTTTAGGACAAACAAGTTTTTGTACGAAAGGATTCTTTGTTGGTTTAGAAACTATACTAGCAACGAGAACTTATTTGTGAAATTCTTTACTAGAAAAAATCCGTTCGTCATTAAGTTAAGTTAGGTTTAAATGTTCTTAGAAAACCACATTTTATGGCTTCTGTTTAATATTTTAAGCTTTATAATCTGAGTGTCGGCGTTCTAGGATTGCCTCTGGCATTTCCAAGACCTTATATATTATGTGTGTGGCACCTTTACCATATTAAGAACCTCCGGTTCTCATTCCATACTATATTGTTGTTTTTCAGATGCAGGTCGGGAGCCATCTCGTTAGGCGTCTGGACTCTTAAAGCGGAGGGGTTATTGGGTAGTTTTGTTGTACAGATATATATAAATATGTACTTAGCTTTCTCTCCGCTTAACTTGTTCTTTTTTATCCTTTTAGAGGTTTATGGAGAGGCAAGATTATGTATATGTACTTTGGGTTTTGGATATGTGTGTATATATATGTAAATATTCTCCGGCTAGTCTTAACTTCGCGGGCTGAGTTAGGAGCTTGTCATTTTGTATCTTTGGCACTCTATTTCTACTTCTGTCATCTTATGTTTAGTAGTTATGGTTTTTTTAGCACGCAATTCAACTCGTTCCTTGAGTATTGCACTTTTATTTTGTGATTTTTATTTCCTCTATTCTTCAAGACTCCTAGCATATTATAATTCTTCTGCTATTATATGTACTCATTTTATTTTAGAGGTCATAATACCACACCACCTCTATTTTATGACTTAAGCATAAAGCTTTGTGTGGTAGGGTATTACACATAATTAATAGCCTGACATTTATTTACGTTCCCTGGGCCCACATCACCTGATTCCACATGGCCATATTTTCTGCAACTAACCATTCTTTGATTTTGAATGTTACTTGCCTTTTCGTTTTTCACTGTTACTTTGGCCACCATTATAGGTTTATCTCTAATTTGAGACTTACTTCATTCTTTCCTTCTTTGAGACATTGCCTTACATGTTTCCTTCACGTCGAGCTCGAACTTAACTCCCTCAATATCCATTATAGTAACATCATGGATTTTGGTTATCCAATTAGTATCAACATAGACCTTCGTGGAGCTATAATCATCCTCCACCATTGTCTTATTTTCCTGACCAATGACAGTTCCCCAAACAACAGCCTCCCTTAAAAAGTTTTCATCACACCATGCATGTAGTGGCATACCAGTTATTTCTAAACATGCGCTCTGTAACACCCTACCACACAGAGCTTTACACCTAGGATGTAAAATAGAGGCGGCAAGGCGCTACGACCTCTAAAATAAAATATATACGTATAATAGCAGAAGGAATTTAATAATAAACTAGGAGCCTTGAAAAATAGGTAAAACAAAAATTCGTAAAATAAAAAGTGCAACGCTCAGGACGTAGAATTGCTTGCGTGCTAAGAAACCTAAAAGTTAAGGATAAGAATAAGCGAAAGAGTAAAAGAAGGCCAATAATACAACATAACTAGCTCCTGACACAGCCTGCGAAGCCAAGGCTGGCTGGAGAATATTTACATATATATATACATAAGTATCCCAAACACCCAAAATATAGAAAAAGGACCCTAGCTCTCCTGTAACCTCTATAAGGAGCAAAATAATCAAGTATCTTGGAGAGTAAGCTAAGTACATATATACACATATACAAACAGGAAACCCAAAATACACCCAGGTGCTACTCTGCTTCAAAGATCCAGACGCCTAGCGAGGAGCCTCTCGACCTGCATCTAAAAACAACAACACAGTATGGGATGAGAATCGGAGGATCTCAACATGGTAAAGGTGCCATGCATATAATAAATAAGGTCCTGGGAATGCCATAGGCAATCCTAGAACTCTGTCATTCAGTTATCAAACTTAATTTCTAAGCAGAAGCCATAAATAGGGGTAGGTAATCTAATGTATTCCTAAATTCACTCAAGTTCAAACCTAACATAACCACCAACCCTTTTCACCTTTCCTCCATTCCTCCGTCATCCATAAATCACACAAAGCCAAGCAACCAAACAAGTTCACGCACAATTAGAGAGAAGATAGTGCAAATAGCAAGAATAGCAGGTAGCATGATATATATTCAATTAGGCAATCTTAGATAATGCATAGCAATCAAAACAAACAAATGCATATGATGCATGTCTGTCCTATGGCTGATGAGGCTCATCTGTCGGTTATCCAGCCAATCCGACAAGTCTAAAAACCTTAGACTGTCCCCCGTCACGCATCCCCAAGAGCCTATGCATAGATTTCACATTCAAACATCAAGTAATTGCTCAATGGGGCTATCCATACCCGGGAATTTATACGTGCCCGGTCACCCTTACGACGTAGGGTCAACAGAGTGTCGAGATTCAACCTGGAACACGTGATGGCAAGCCACGGTTCTTATCCAGGGAAACTCGTATCTTAGATATCATTATTCATAAGCCATTTCATTTTCATTATCAATACATCATCAATTATCAAGCCTTAGCATTAAACTTCTTTGATATTCTTATCTTCTTCATAAAAGCCCATCATTTACCTCTTACTTCACCCTCAAGTTATCTTATTTTCCTAGCTTCATTTATCTACTGGACCTAGTACCATACTTTAAGCCTAAAAAGGAAGAAAGTGGAGGTTTATAAGTGAAAATTTGGTTTAAAACAGCCAAAATCCGGTTTGCAGCAGGCAGTGGTCACGCGTGCGCGTGGCCCACGCGCACGCGTGAAGTGAACAGCAAGTCACGCGTACGTGTGAGTCATGCGTACGCGTGAAAAATGCACACCTCGCGTACGCATGCTTCTCGCGCATGCGTCGTCAAAATGCCACGCCACGCGTACGCGTGGATGGGCGTTTTTTCAAAAATGGGTAGAATGCCCAGAAAGCTGCTTCAAACCTGTTTTAGCCATCCTATAACACAGATTTATATACCAAACTTTCAACATCCATAACTTTCTCTACAAAATTCTGTTTTTCACAAAATTGATATCAATCAAAAGCTCATAAAACCATCTTTCATTTGCAACAAATCACAACTCAATCCATAAATTTGAGGAGTAAATTATGGACGTCCAAAGTTCATGAAAATTTTCTTTTTAACCAATTCTCAACCAAACCTCATTTTCATCAACTCATGTTCCTTACCATCAAAACTTACATATTAATACCATATCAGCCCATTTCATTAACAACCATTACCAGCATTACCTTTTAACCAATTCAACAAACCTTAACCATCAATAAATATCAACATTTGCCTCATATATCAATAACCCCTCATTTATTTATAACAACTCTTCACCTATACCACCTTTCATCATATATATCAACCCTCTATCAACATATAACAATTAAATTCCATTAACATAAATCAACCCTTCATTAACACATATTAACATCTTCATTAACCCGTCATGAATAATCTCAAGCACACCTATTTAATACTAACAAATCATGACCATAACTTCCATTACTAACTCAATTTCAAGAGCACATAATTAACAACTTCAACACCTCATAATTCCAGTACACATTCACCAACAATTTATTCCAACAACATTACAAGACTAATCATTAAATGCAAATAACCAATTCAACTTATCCTATGGTTCCTCTAACCTAAGTTTTCACAACACCTTAAATATTAAACGCGTGAAACTTAAACCATACCTTCGCTGCTTTTATTTATTGTCCAAAGCAACACTTAAGCCATACTCACAGCTCCTCAATTCATAAGATCACCAAGACTTGACACCAATCCAAGGCCTCCAATGTCCACAACATCAAATTCCACTTACAAACACACCACCTAATACAAATATACAACATATATGTATACCCAACTCAATATCTTTTACCCAAATTCAGAAATTAGATAGAGCTATGGTTTTTTCACCTTACCCATTGATGATTGGAGTATAATCCAACAATTATCCAATGTTAGATTACACCTAAATCACCAAAATCATCAAAATCGCTCAAAGCTCAAGCCAATTTAGAACATAAAGGGGAAACAGAATACTAGGCATGAATTAGAGAGAGACATACATTTTTGTTTGGATAGAATTGAAGAGGACTCTAAGATGAACGCATGGCCACAAACAGCTCATCAATCGGAGCTCCGGATCGAAAGTTATCTTGGTTTGAAGTTCAACCTAGGTTTATGTTCTTTCCCTCTTCTCCTCACCGTGTCTCCCTTCTTTCCCAATGAACTCAGATGGTTTGTGGCTGAAAGGGGGTGAAAGGTGTTATATGGGTTGGGCTAAATTGGGCCTTGGGCCTATTTTGGGTCCGGTTCGCCCGTTTGGCCTAATTTTGGGCCAAATTTTTTGAAATTGGTATCGAAATTCTCGTTTTGAAGAGATCTATCCTATTTAGATATTAGTTTTGCATTTTTAATTTTTCTATTTAAAATTCTATTTATTGACTAATTATTTACCGATTTTAGCGAGATTTACACGCTCCTCTATCTATTTGTCTCACCCGCCAAGCATTCCCTTATTTCACCGAAATAGTTCAGTAAAAATAGAGAGTTGAGTGCCTCCTTCATATTCTCTACCAAATCAAAGTAGAGAACCATCATAAAACTTCCCATGCTCTTTACTTCAACTAAAGTATGCCAATCCTCGAACAATCCAGGGATAATTTCATCTGCATTCAAAGGTATCACGAACTCTCTAATAATGCACCTTTTCAGTTTTTCCATCATTTGATTGTCAATTTTTCCCTGCACCTCTCCTACCAACGTAGGCTCCATGTTGTTCCTTATATTATCAAACTCCTTTACTTCTAGTTCTTTTGAGAGATTCATCAACTCATTTCTATACGACTTATTACCATGGGTTGAATTTGGATTAATCACCGTCTTTTTCACCCAAGTATTCTCCTTTTCTGTCTTTCCCCTTTCTTGTTTGGCATCTCCATTTCGGTACATATTTTCCCTTTCTTCCACAATTCTTTTTCTTTTGTACTTTGCCTCCTTCACTAACAATTGGCTTCTATTAACAATCCAACCATCCATATTCTGAATCGCCCTTTCTGCATGGTTCTGGTATGTGTATCTGACGAACGCAAACCTGCATTTTGTGTTCGTTCTGATTTTCCATGATAAGAAGACATCCACGATGTATCCTTCTCTACTGAAAATGTCCCACAACTATTGGATCGTTGTGGTCTCCTTCAAGTTGTCAATAAATACTGTAAACGATCCTTCCTCCAATATTCTGAAATTCTCCAATGCTTTCCTATTTCTATCTTCATCTCCGTTAATCCCTCTATGCCTCTCTTGTTGTCTTGCTTGACTGGACCTTGTTGGTGTCTAGCGTTTCTCTTTCTCACTTCGGTCCATTCTATTGCGATATCTTCTCTCACCC
>NC_029786.2:79705593-79789994 GCF_000816755.2 Arachis ipaensis | reverse complement strand
ACTTTACTCTGGGTCTAATGCTCATTATCTCGTTACTCTCTATCTTACCGTATTCCACGAGAAAATTACACTGCAAAGTTCCTTTCCCTTGGCCCTTAAATGGTATGTATTACCCTTATATCTTCTAGCGCATATAATATATACAACTATGCTAATTTAATCTAATACTAAACCATTAATCCAAGGTTTTCAGTAAGTGAATTACTGACCTGTCTTCAAGGAAAGGGCATGAGGGTTGGATCTTTCTGGTGTTCTTGCTACCACAGACCTCATCAGTGATCCCTCATGCTCTACAGTCATTCATTTCATGTTTCATTCCCTGTTTCATTCCATTTGCCATGCAATCACTATTTGTTTGTATTCCTTTCTTTGACTTTAAGACCGTTATTTCTCCTTATTCCCTTTAAAATTGTGTGAATTTCTTCCTCATTTATGATTCATAGTAATCATTGCTAACCTACATCTGCTACTTTCTACTCCATATAATCTTCTGTTTTCTGTCCAGACCAATCCTGTTCTCTGTCACAAGTGTGACATTAATTAATTGTGCCATTTTTCTTTAATTCCCTTTCTACAATCCTACATAATATACCACTTTTTCCCTTTCGATTATCGTAACTACATGATGTCCCCTGCAATATCAGTTTTCACTTATTGGCTGTTCTCTGAAGAAAACGATCGTTCTGCCACTTTATAATTTAATCTCCTCAGATGCCATTAATACAATGATGGTTTGTTATCTTCCATACATTCAAATTAATATGCTTGCATTCCTTAAAAATACCACTTTTACCATTTTCGTCTTGTTCTTCCTTCATATCCTTTTTTTCTCCTATCTTCATCATGCCAAGGATGTATGACAACTACTTCGAGGAACCTTCATTCTTCCTGGAAATTAATCCTGATACAGTAATATAACTCTCATCCAGTTCATATATCAGAATGTTTTTTATTTTTAAATTTTTCTGTGCTAAATTCTTTTTTCGTGACATCATGATGAACTTTTACATGTCATAGTTAATGTTATTTCATCCGTAAATTTCAGGACATTGGAGATATTTCTGCTCTGTTCTGTAGGAGTTTCAAGCACGTTATCTCGAACTCTGTGGTCTTCATTGATGCTAATGGTAATGCGATGGACTTAACAGTTCAAAAAGGAGATCATACTACCATGATAGTTCAAGGTTATTGATAAACCACTATTTTATGGTTTATCTTGTGCTCAATTGAGTGGTTTTTATCAATTCTTTGCACACTTATTCATACAATTTACATGATTTTACAATTCCTTTCCAATTCTACTCTATGGTTGAAAACTTGCTTCCTAAGCCTTTAAATTGTGTACTTTTAATTCCCCTTTATACCATTCGATGCCGTGATCTGTGCGTTAAGTATTTTAAGGCTTTATGGGGGTAGGAATGGCCTAGAGGATAGAAAGAAAGCTTGCAAAAATGGAAGGAACACAAGAAATAAAGGAGACAATCAGCGAGGATCGACGCATATGCGTACCTGACGCATACGCACAAATTGGAGTTTTCACGACGACGCGTGCGCGTACCTGATGCGTACGCGTGACTAGCGCAAAAGACAAGCGATGCGTACGCGTGACTGACGCATACGCGTGATATGCGCTACTTGCAGAAATCACAGAAAATGCTGGGGGCAATTTTGGGCTGAGTTTGGATCCATTTTTTGGCCCAGAAACGCAGACTAAAGCCAGGGAACAAGCAAAGACTCAACACACATTTTGAGAAAACATTCCTTAACATAATTTAGGTTTTAGATGTAGTTTTCTAGAGAGAGAGGCTCTCTCCTCTCTCTAGGTTTTAGGATTTCTTTTAGTTTTAGGTTTATTTCTTCTCAAGTCCAGGTTCAATGTTCCTTTAATTTAGTTTCTCTTCTACTCTTATTTAGTCTAGCACTTTAGTTTACTTATTTCTCTTGTTGATTTGTTTATTTTCCCAATTCGGTTTATGAACTCCATGTTAGATTTGATTTCTTTATTTAATGCAATTTGAGGTATTTCATATTTATGATTTTAATTTAGCTTTTTACATTCTTAGCTTGAATTGATTAATTGGAGATGCTTGAGTTATCAAACTCCTCTGTTGATTGTTAATTGAAAGTTGCTGGTTGATTTGGATCCCTCTAAAGCTAGTCTTTCCTTAGAAGTTGACTAGGACTTGAGGATTCAAATTGATTAGTCCACTTGACTTTCCTTTATTTAGTAAGGGTTAACTAAGTGGGAGCAATGAACAATTCTCATCACAATTGATAAGGATAACTAGGATAGGACGTCTAATTTTCATACCTTGCCAAGAGTTTTCTTAATTATTAATTTACTTTCTTGCAATTTACTTTTCTTGTTCCTTATTAAAAAATCCCAAAAAGATAATCTTCCATAACCAATAATAAATACACCTCCCTGCAATTCCTTGAGAGATCACCCGAGGTTTAAATACTTCGGTTTAATTTTATTGTGTTTGCTTTAGTGACAAACAAGTTTTTGTACGAAAGGATTCTTTCTTGGTTTAGAAACTATACTTACAATGTGATTACTTTTGTGAATTCTTTACTAGCAAAAATCCTCTCGTCAAAATGGCACCGTTGCCGGGGAATTGCAAACGTGTGCCTTATTATTGGTTATTGTAAATATTTGCTTTTTGCTTATTTGTTAGTTTTTGTTAGTTTTAGGACTTTGTTGCTTAATTTTTATTAGTTTTTGTTTTTATTTTCTTTTGTTACCATGAATTCTCACCCTTTTGGCTATGAGTTTGGTTATAATCATGTTGTAGGAAGTGGAGATTACAATGAAGGCTTGCATCAAGGATGGGACAATCAAAGATGGGAGAAGCCACAAGGATCTGATCAACCCTCTTGGTAACAACCACCTCCAATGGACTATCAACAACCATTCTATGATGCATACCAAGACAATGGTTATGGTGGACCTCTCCGTGACAATCAACACCTACCACAATATACCTATGAACCCCCTCCTCAACATAGCTTTGAACCACCATACTCACAAGCACCTTACCACCAAATACCCCCATATGATTCTAACTTATATCCAGCATACCAACCGCCCTATAAGCCTTATGAACCATACTTAGAACCACCCTCATTCCAACACAATTACTCCCAAGAACCACCACCTCAATATACACCATTTCCTTATCCTTATCAAGAAGAACCACCTTCCTATCATGAACCATTCTTCCCATACGATGAACCCTTCCATCCACCCCAATCTCCAATGAATGAAACCCTTGGTGTACTTCTTCAAGGGAAAGAAAGGATGACTAAGAAGGTACTAGAATTCACGGCTGCCTTGATTAAGGTAGTAAATCGATTAGCCTCCCAACGGTTGGACACTCAAGGAACTCCCATAGCTACATGTGGAGAATCTAATGAAGAGCGTAGCATGAAGGAGACACTAGAAACTCCAGTGGACAATGAGGAACGTGACTTTGTATTGGAACAAGTGGAGGAAGCCGTAATAGTTGAAGAGGAAGAAGTAGTTGAAGACTTGGGAGATGTGAAACCTCCATGGGAAAGTCCAGTCATAGAGCCTCCTTCCAAGGTGTTTGATGTTGATGTTGAGGAGGGTGTACAACCTCCGAGGCATATCATGGTTGAAGACTTTGCAGAGGTTGATCACGAGATGCCGATTAAAGAAGAAGAAGCACAACCTCCCATGCCCTTGGTAAGTAATGAAGAAGAGATTGAATTGGAAGAAAGCTACCAGGAGTAAGAGGTTGAAATTTAAGAAGCTTGCAAAGAGGTGGAAGTTGTCAAGGAAGAGCTCAAGGGAATGGAGCTGGAAATCACCTTGCCAAAGTTGTTGGAGACCTCTCCCCCAAAGCCAT
Source organism: Arachis ipaensis (assembly GCF_000816755.2). Lineage (NCBI taxonomy): Eukaryota > Viridiplantae > Streptophyta > Magnoliopsida > Fabales > Fabaceae > Arachis > Arachis ipaensis. The sequence continues at coordinate 79,786,122 of NC_029786.2, read as the reverse complement.
CACCATCTATTCCTTCATTCAAGTGGGTAAATCTTTCATCTCTAAGCTTAATTAGCCCACTTGAATATGCTTTACTTGAGACGGATGGTCAACTTAGAGTTCTTTGTGGCTTTAAGAGCAAGAGGAAGATGGTTAGTGGTAGGAATTATCATGCAAGGTTCAATATGGTTGCATGCTCCAAATTGAAGTACAAGGGTTGGTATAATTCTCAATTGAATGGGTCTAGGAAGTTGTTTGGATGTCTCAGTGAGAATTCAGATTGCGTACCACCTGGTTGGAATAATGTAGATCAAAGCAAAGACGGGTGCAAAAGCAAGGTTTGGGACCCCGGAATTCGTTCTGACAATCAACACTCCTGGAGCTTTGTCACTTGCTTTAACTTGCTCGAAGGATTTATGTGCCTAGTTTGGGACCCCAGAGGTTATTGGAATCGCAAACAATGGTGGAGATTCCTGGATGAGTTCAAGCATAAGCCACCATGACAGGGAGCTCACCAAATATCCAACTTAAGGACTTTAACTAAAAGTGTTAGGTGGGAGACAACCCACCATGGTATGATCGTTCTTTTTCAGTCTTAGTTTTATTTTATTTTGTTTTATTCTTAGTTTTATTTTATTCTATTTTTATTAGCGTTCATTCATAATGTCTGCATCAGCATCTGCATTTTACATTCTGCACTCTGTATTAAAAAAAAACCCAACCCACGCGTGCGCGTAGGCCACGCGTGGGCGTCGATAGCAATTTCGCTCCCCCATCCAACGAACAGAAAGTTGTGATAGAATCGTGCGGCTGGTGTGCAAAAAGCATAATTCGACCCACGCATGCGCGTCACTTGCAACCTGGGAAATCCACGCGTACGCGTCAAGCACGCGCACGCGTGGTTATGGCAATCGGCGTAAATAGCGTGCAGAACAGAGAGTTGTGATGGCCTGGCGCTGGAACTGTGCTAGAGGCACAAAATCATTCCACGCGTACGCGTCCATGACGCATGCGCGCCATTTCGCTTTCAGACCATCCACGCATACGCGTGGGCGATGCTTACGCGTCGAATGGCCAACTTAGATTTCACGCGTACGCGTGATGCACGCGTGCGCGTGGCGCCCTGTTTTAAAATTCATACTTCTTTCTTCTCTCCTCTCTCCTTCTTTCCTCCTCCTTTCTTACTTTCTTCTTCTTCATCTCTTTAACTTCTCATCCTTCTTCACTTTCATTCTATTTTACTTAATTCATTTGCATACTTTCATTCATTGAATTTTAATTTTGTGCATATTTTTATTTTTATTTTCTTTTCTAAGTTATTATTTTACCGTTGGTGTTAAATGTTCTTATTCAACTGTTGCATCTTTTCTTGAATTATTTTAGTGCTCCATGACTTGTTTTATTCTGATTGGGTAATATTCTTTAAGTTAATGCTATTCTTTTATGATACTTGCATTCCATTTGCATTGATATGCATGATAAACCCATATTTCATGAGTTCTTTTGTGTTTAATTAGAGTGATTTATTCAACTCTTCACCTACTTATTCACATTAATTGCATAGTTTTACTTTCCCTTCCTTATTATGTCATATAATGAAAAACATGTTTTCTAAGCTTTAAAAAATAATTATTTTAATTACCTTTATTTCCATTCGATGCCGTGATTAGTGTGTTGAGTAGTTTCAGATTTTCTAAAGGTAGAATGACTTAAAGGATGAAAAATGAAACATACAAAAATGGAAGGAGAAAGCAAAACGGAGCTTTAAAGAAACTGGTATCCACGCGATCGCATGGATGACGCGATCGCGTGCCAAGCACGAATCAGCAGCAACGCGGCCGCATGACTGACGCGACCGCGCGCCTTAAGCAGAATACACATGACGCGGTCGCATGACTGACGCGACCGCGTGGCAAGGAAAAGCTCTGAATGACGCGACCGCGTGACCCACGCGGACGCGTGACAGAGGCCACACACTAGAAATTACAGAATACGCCCCCAGTGAATTCTGAAGCCTTTTTGGCCCAGATCCAAGTACAGACAGCATAGACCAGAGGTTATAAAGTGTGAGAATGCTTCTATTCAAGGAGAGCTCGCATATTTTTCACCTTTCAATGATTTAGATTTAGTTGAGAGGGAGATCTTCTCTCTCTCTCTTTTAGGATTTAGGATTTCTTCTTGTTTTAAGAGTAACTCTGGATCCAGGTTTAATGTTCTTTTAGTTTTACTTTTATTTATTCCAATATTTGAATTGATTATTATAATTTATGAATTATTCCATGTTACAGATTTCTAATTGAATTAATGATAATTTGAGGTATTTTCAGTTTATGATTATTCTCTTTGATTTAAGTTGCCATTGCTTCCCATCTAAGGACACTTTTATTATTTCAGCAATTTACTTCTTCCCCTTTTGGTTTTGGTTAAGAATTCAGTAACTCAACAGTTATTAAACTCAACATAATTGATAATCGTTACCTTGCTAATTGAGTTGAACTTAATTAATCCCAACCTTTTCTTAGGAAATAATTAGGATTCAAAGGTCAATTTAATTAGTCCCTTAACTTTTCTTTGCTCTGGTAAAGGTTGACCAAGTGGAATTAAGATACAACTTTCATTATTGTTGAGAAGGATAACTAAGTTGGACTTCTAATTTCCCTTATCTTGCCAAAGTTGTTTTACAGTTATTATTTATTTTTACTTGCCATTTGATTCACTCGTCATTTAAATTACTTGCTTCTCACCTTCTAAACCCCGATTACAACCCTTATAGCCAATAATAAGAACATACTTCCTCACAGTTCCTTGAGAAGACGACCCGAGGTTTGAATACTCGGTTAACAATTTTTAAGGGGTTTGTTACTTGTGACACCCAACACGTTTGTACGAAGGGATTTTTGCCGATTTAGAAACTATACCTACAACGCAACCATTTCTATGAATTTCTTTACTGGTAGAAAACCCAACGTCAATGCACTTATACTATCTTGCATTATCCACACCCTTTCCCCCATTGTTGCAATTTTTTGCACTATTGATATGCCATTATGCTTCTACTATTTTCTCACTTGCATGTTGTAGCTACGATGTAATTGAGACCCTCATTATTTGGCATTAACCCACCCATACTTTATTTATTTTCTTATCTTTATTTCTGGGATACTTTTCTTCTTTTTCCTCTTCTTTCAGGATGGCCACCGAGAAGGGAAAGGAAAAGCTTATCAATGGGATGGACAGACAACTCCATCTGCACAATCTTTGGAGGAAAGCATCAGTTGTAGCAGCCTGTCCACTTGCACATCTTAGCATGCACCCAGGACGGTGCAATCTTTAAGTGTGGGGAGGTCGATACCGACTTCCGTGGGTTAGTTAGTTCCTATTTCAATGCCAATGTTTAACTTTCTATGTTAAATTAGTTGTTGCATTTGCATGTTTGGTTGCATATTTGTTTGATTTTGTGCATGTTCTTCTACCACTACTTGGTTAAAGTAATGAGTTTCCTTTCAAGACCCTATTTTATAATATTTCACTAATTTAAATTAAAACTTTTTTGGTTAAACTTGTTGAAGACTGTAATTTGGAACATGAATTATAGCTAAGAACACACAACCCGTGAGATTTGACCTTAATTACATGGTTACACTATTTAACCATAACATTCCATTCTTGTGTGTTTTCTTCTCTATGATTGCAATCTATATTTTGTTCCATTCTATATGTCCATTGTTTAGTGTATTTACATGCTTGCATATGATTGAGGCCATTATTTGTTATTAGCTCTCTTATCCCAAATAGCCTACCCTTTCCATCACCTTTGTTAGCCACCTTGACCCTTTTAATCCCCATTTGTGCTATATTTTACCACATCACTAGCCTTAAGCGGAAAAACAATTAATTACCCCAAGTGAATCTCTAGTTAGCTTAAGTTAGAGGTTGTGTATCAATTAAGTGTGGGGAACTGTGAGAACTTGGATTGATGAAAGAGTACAGTGTTCTATTGACAAAATATTGGGAATTTGGGTACCTATGATAAACCCATATTTCATGAGTTCTTTTGTGCTTAATTTGAGTGATTTATACAATCCTTCACCTGCTTATTCACATTAATTGCATGGTTTTACTCTCCCTTCCTTATTATGTCATATTGTGAAAAACATGTTTCCTAAGCTTTAAAAATTAATTATTTTAATTACCTTTATTTCCATTCGATGCCGTGATCAGTGTGTTTAGTAGTTTCAGATTTTCTAAGACAGAATGACTTAAAGGATGGAAAAGGAAACATACTAAAATGGAAGGAGAAAGCAAAACGGAGCTTTAAGGAAACTGGTATCCACGCGATCGCATGGATGACGTGATCGCGTGCCAAACACGAATCAGCAGCGACGCGGCCGCATGACTGACGCGACCGCGTGGCAAGGAAAAGCTCAAAATGATGCGACCGCATGACCCACGCGGACGCGTGACAGAGGCCACGCATCAGAATTTATAGAATACGCCCCCAGCGAATTCTAAAGCCATTTTTGGCTCAGATCCAAGTACAGACAGCATAGACCAAATGTTATAAAGTGTGGGAATGCACCCATTCAAGGGAGCTCGCATATTTTTACTTTTCAATGATTTAGATTTAGTTGAGAGGGAGATCTTCTCTCTCTCTCTTTTAGGATTTAGGATTTCTTTTTGTTTTAAGAGTAACTCTGGATCCCAGGTTTAATGTTCTTTTATTTTAGTTTTACTTTTATTTATTTATTCCAACATTTGAATTGATTATTATAATTTGATTTAAGAATTCTTCCATGTCACAGATTGTTCTTTGAATTAATGATAATTGAGGTATTTTCAGTTTATGATTGTTCTCTTTGATTTAAGTCACCATTGCTTCCCATCTAAGGATATTTTTATTATTCCAGCAATTTTACTTTTTTCCCTTTTGGTCCTGGTTAAGAATTCAGTAACTCAACAGTTATTAAACTCAACATAATTGATAATCGTTATCTTGCTAATTGAGCTAAACTTAAGTAATCCCAACCTTTTCTCAGGAAATAAATAGGATTCAAAGGTCAATTCAATTAGTCCCTTGACTTTCCGTTGCCCTAGTACAGGTTGATCAAGTGGAGTTTAGATTCAACTTTCATTATAGTTGAGAGAGATAACTACGTTGGACCTCCAATTTCTCTTACCTTGCCAAAAGTCTGCTTTATAGTATTTATTTATTTTAATTGCATCAACCCTTTTGGCAGCAACACCCTCCGAGATATCCTGGACAAAGTCCATTCTACAGTGCATACCCAGCTGAAAGACATGGTGGATAACCTTGTAACTACCAACAAGCCCCACCCCGTGCATATAAACCATCCTTTCAACATAACTTCGAACCACCACACTCACAAGCTTCTCTTTACCATTCGCCACCATATGATCCTTCCATACCCCAATGCCAATCCAATCACTCCCAATCACCACCACTTTCCTTTGTATCATGTCCAAGTCCAGCAACCCGAGAAGCAGAGGATCGCCTAAGAGAAACAGTAATTAAATTTCAAATAACCATTAAACAACTGGAGCAAGCAATGATTCAATGGGCTTCTAGGCGCTTAAATACACAAGGATCAGCCACAGCTCCATGTGGACAGCCCAATGAAGATCAGAGCATGAAGGAATTGCCAGAAACTCCAGTGGACAAGACAGAGAATGAATTTGTACTAGAACAGTTAGAAGAAGCTGTCTTTGTTCAAGAAGAAGAGTTGGTTGAAGATCTAGGAGATGCTGAACTTCCATGGGAATCCAGAATTGAGGAAAACTCCGTCCAAGATGCTGCAGTTGATGCTAAGGAGGATATTTCTCCAAGGCAAGTCGTTTATGAAGAATCAGACGGAATAATCCAAGAAGCAAATTCCCTCGATAATGATAGTCACAAGTCTAACTCTCTTAGTGATGAACTTGCATCCGCAAGTGAATTCTCTGAGATCGAAGAATCTTCCCCAAGTGAATATGAAGCTGATGCGGAGGTAGATTTCTCTCAACCTCCAATCTATGACTCAAGTGATGAGGAAGACACAGAAGACTTTGACCAGGAAACAGATACAATTGAAGATCTTTGCAAAGAAGTGGAAGAATTCACAGAAGAGCATTAGGAAATGGAACTTGCAGAACCACCAAAAACACCTATCCCAAGGCCATTACCACCTAATACAAGCTTCAAGTGGGTACAATCCTTAACTTATAACTTTACTTATTCACTTGAATATGGTTTGCTTGAAACAGATGGCCAGCTTAGAGCTCTCTGCGGCTTTAAGAGTAAGAGGAAAATGGCTCGTACTCAGAGCTGGTGCACAAGGCTCAATAAGGTTCCACGCTTCACTTCGAAGTACACGGATTGGTATCATGCTCAATTACATAGATCAAGGAAAACATTTGGTCACCAAGGTGAGATTCTACTTTTTAACCCGCCCGAATGGAAACATGCAGATCAACACGGAGGCGGATTTAAAAGCAAGGCTTGTAATCTTGGACTATATCCTGACATTCGTCGTCCTGGGAGCCTAACAATACATTTGAAGCTGTTTAGAAGCTTTGCGTGCCTAGTTTGGGACCCCGGAGGCTATTGGCATTCCAAGCACTGGTGGAGATTTCTGGACGAATTTAAACATAAGCCACCATAACAGGATACTCCTTCAATGTCCAACTTAAGGACTTTAACTAAAAGTGCTAGGTGGGAGACAACCCACCATGGTATGGTCGCTTCTTTTTCAATTTATTTTTTATTAATTGCTTTCATTTTTCCTTCTTCATTTTAATTTATTAAACCTGGAATCATGCATAGAATTCATGTTAATCATTGCATTCTGCATTTTTCATGCATATAAAAAAAAAGGGGTGCACGACGCGACCGCATGCCCCATGCGATCGCGTCATATCGCGGAAAACACCACCCGCGCGACCGCGTGACCCACACGGCCGCGTGATATATATATCGGCATAAGGATCCAACGAACAGAAAGTTAGGCTGGAATCGTGCGGCCCTTGTGCGTTTTGCACAAATTGGCCCACGCGATCACATGCCCCATGCGACCGCGTCCCTTGCACAATACCAATCCCACGCGACCGCGTGAGCGACGCGATCGCGTCGCATGGATTGCACATCACCCCAAAAGGAGACAGAGAGTTGCGCTAAAACGGCACTGGAGTCGTGTGTTTAGCACAAATTCCAGCGACGCGATCGCGCTCCCCACGCGATCGCGTCACCCTTCTTTTCCCCCCTCTCATGCGATCGCGCACCCCACGCGACCGCGTCACTCCCATTTTCGCCCAACCACGCGACCGCGTGGATTCGAAAATATAACCCCCCAGCCCGCGAACCCTATCAGTGCGAGCCCCCTCCACCGTCAACCCTCTTCTCCCTCTCTGCTCCCTCTCCCTCCAACCACCACCCAGCACCACCCAGACGCCGCCGCCGCCACCGTGCCACCGTGCTCCCGCCTACCAGGTTCCGCAAAACGCAACCCTCTTTTATCCGTTCGTCATTTTTCTATAATTTTTTCCGTTTCTGTTCATCATTAGGATATATAGATATGCCTGCTGTAGTGGATTTTTAGGTTGTTAGGTAGCTTAGGCTCTGGTTAGTGGATCTAGGTCTGTTTACTTGCACTGTTCCTGTTTATGTTTTATCATAACTGCAATTTTGCTGTTCCTGTGACCTCATTCATATGTTGTGATTTCTTGCAATTGCTGCTTGTTACTCTAAATTTTCCTGTTTCTATTCATTGCTGGAAACTGCAGCTAGTTTTTTAATACATATGAACTGCTATGATTGCTGTTTATTTTCTGGGACAATCCAATTTTAGCCGGAATGCTGCCCAAATTTTTTGAAAATTGTTTTCATTCATGTTTTGGTTTGGCATTTCTGAACTCTGTTTTACTCTACTTTACCCAAACCATTTCATGAATGCTATGGCAGACTTCCTTATCCTCTTTATTTTCCTGGTTCATAAACTGCATTTGTGATTCACTGATTCCAATTTTTGCTTTCTTTATTTCTATTCGAATCAGCATCACCCTGTTTTCCTTGTTCGATTATGAGTACTTCTATTCTTACCCGTGAATCCTTGTTATATGGAATTTTTCTATGCCACTTACTTTAACCTGCACTTTCCTAACTCACTAATTTTAATTTACTAATTTCTTTTTCAAATTCTAACCATACTAACCCTTTTAATCTCTTTTCTGATTATTTTTACTTTCCTCTAACTTTCTAACCATGGCATATTGTTTATTTTTCCATTTAACATAAATTCAATCACATTTTATTTACTCATTTTCCTTATTCTATTTCTCCCTTGCTGCTTTGAGTTTCCTTTGTTTAATTGCCTATTTGCTTTCCTATTTTATCCATATCCTGGTTTTCTATTTTTCAGGATGTCTGCCTCACAGAGGAAAGGAAAAGGCAAGGCTAGTGGCAAGCGCAAGAGAGGAGATTCCTCCCAGTCCATCATTGCTCTAATGCACGATTCTTCATGGTGGGAGAAGAACTTCACACAGCAGGAAAAAGATGACCAGCTGCTCCCTACAAATGACCCTATAAAATTTGCAAACCGGTACTGTGAGCTGAAGTACCCGGCTTTTGCAAACTTCAGAAATCTATACCTGCAGCGAACTCTAAAGATTCCAGAAGCACTCCAGCAGTATACCACTGAGCAAATCAAGCAAAGGGGCTGGTTCTTTCTGGAAAGAACACTGACAGAGGTCAATTCATCTTGGGTACGGGAATTCTACTACAACTACTTACTCACTACCCTAGATGCAATGAACCTGAGAGGAAAACAAATTTTGGTCACTGAAGAGGCCTTAGAGGAAATTCTCCGGCTCCCAGCCAAGTCCGATCAGCCTTATGGTTATTCAAAGGCTGAGGAGGACATGCGTCAGATGCAGTTTGATTGGGATGCTGTAAAGGCACGGATAGCTCTCAACCCGACAGTTCCTTGGGAGATGGGTCAGGACACTACCATGCCTAGAGGGATCAAGAGAGCATACTTAAACGATGAGGCTCGGTTATGGCATCAGATCTTGAGTAATTATGTGATGCTGAGTACTCACGAGACGGAGATCCCGGCTGCTATGATCACCCTCCTTTGGTGTGTGCTGGAGGGTAAGGACCTTTATCTGCCACATTTCATTAGGCATTATATGGCCAGGGTCCACGTCCGAGGCACCCTCCCCTTTCCATATCTAGTTACACAGCTTGGCCGTCGAGCTGACGTGCCATGGGAGGATGCCGATGAGAGACCACCAGCGGCGGATTACAGGAAGATCATTCCACACAGCCGGAACTTCTTAGCCCTGGGCCACAGACCAGCACCATTCACTACTACTGATGAGTCAGCCCCACAGTCTACTGGACCCTCTTCCTCCACTGCTGCACCACCTACCCCTACTACCACCACTGCACCTCCACCTGCCACAGAGCCCGTCTATCATCTGGTGCACCGCTTGTTCCGACGACTTGACCAGATGGAGCGTCGCAACAAGCGGCGCTATGAGCACCTAAAGCTGATGATACGATTCGGCGACATCTCCTCCGAGCCCGACACACCATCCGAGGCATCTGAGGAGGAGGCGGATGCCCCCGAGGCAGAGACCCATCCCCAGGAGGCAGCACCAGCCACACCACAGGCAGCAGTCCCACATCAGATTGAGGCTGCGGATCTTGAGATCCCGATCCAGTCAGCACCTCCTCCACAGCAGCCAGACCCTCAGCCCACCACCACCACTGAGACTCCAGCTACCATCCCTCACAGTGATGACACTCCTTCACACTCGGCTTGATTGAGCATCGGGGACGATGCTTCCTTTTAAGTGTGGGGAGGTCGCCATCTCTGGCGTTTATTTTGGTGAACCACTACATACTTTTTCTTTTATTTTGGATATTTTTCTGTATTTTTCTCTTTTTCTTTTACTGTTATTTTCTGAGTACTTATACATTGCTTTTATGTATTTTTACTCTATTTTTGCATTTTGCATCTTTAGTTCATATTTTTAGTTATTTAGTTTAGTTTGCAATTCTGATTTATTAGTGGATTAATTAGTATAGTTTACCCTTTTTAGCATAAGATAGTATAGTTTAAAATTGAAAAATATAAAAAGGAAGTAAGCTAGGAAATTGAACATATCAGATTTAAATCCACAAAACCTTATATATAGCATTACATGATGTAGTTAAGCTGATAACATTTCATCAAGGATGAACATTAAAACTTTAAAAGCTACCCTAAATAATTTTTTTTATGAGAATAATGGGAATTTTTAACTAAACCTGCATACAATATATAAATGATATATGATGCTTGAGTTAGAGAACACACAGCCTGTGAGTCTTAAGCTTAAATTGTATGGTTGCATTCAAACCATAATTTCATTTCTATATGTTATATTTCTTTTTATTCTGATGTTCTTTCCTTTGCTTTAATCTATATGTCCAATTATAGAATATAGAATAGATACATACCAAGAGAATGATTGAGGCCATCATTTGATTTTTAGCTCACTCACCCCAAATTAACCTACCTTTTACATCACCCTTGTTAGCCCCCTTGAGCCCTTTAAAACCCCTTTATTCTATTTAGCCAAATTACTAGCCTTAAGCAGAAAAACAAAAGAAAACCCCAAGTGAATCCTTGGTTAGCTTAAGATAGGAAATTATAAATAAAGTAAAATGTGGGAAACCTTTTGGGAACATGCATGATAGAAACAAAAAGGTAGAGAAGTTAAAAGAAATAAAATAAATTTGGGAAGCGTGCTCATGAGAAAATCTAAGCGATTCAATTACCATGTGCATAAAAAAAAAGAGTTATTTTTCAGCATTTAATAAAAGGGGATCCAAAAGAAATTCCCCAATGCAAAATAAAAGCAATGCACATGGAATAGAAAAAGCAAAAAGTGAAACATGAGCATGTAACAATAAGTGGGAATTATGGAAAAATAGGTAAAGAGATTTTGTTTTACTAAATATGTATGTTAGGTGAGATCTTAGTCTAATTAAGGATTCACTTATTAGCTCACTTGACCCTATACATAAAATCCTTACCCTTACCTTGACCCCATTACAACCTCAATAAAGACCTCATGACTTTTTGGTATGACTATATTCTATAATTGTTGATTGGTTAGACGAAAAACAAAGCTATAGAAATTAAGAATAAAAAGAAAAATAGAGTGAATAAACCCAAGAAACACTGAGTGACTAGAGAGTAAACACAAAATCCAGTGAGGGTATGACGCGGTCGCATGACTGATGCGACCGCGTGGCAAGGAAAAGCTCCAAATGACGCGACCGCGTGACAGAGGCCACGCATCAAAATTTACAGAATACGCCCCCAGCGAATTCTGAAGCCCTTTTTGGCCCAGATCCAAGTACAGACAGCATAGACCAGAGGTTATAAAGTGTGGGAATGCACCAATTCAAGGGAGCTCGCATATTTTTACTTTTCAATGATTTAGATTTAGTTGAGATGGAGATCTTCTCTCTCTCTCTTTTAGGATTTAGGATTTCTTCTTGTTTTAAGAGTAACTCTGGATCCCAGGTTTAATGTTCTTTTATTTTAGTTTTACTTTTATTTATTTATTCCAACATTTGAATTGATTATTATAATTTGATTTAAGAATTCTTCCATGTCACAGATTGTTCTTTGAATTAATGATAATTGAGGTATTTTCAGTTTATGATTGTTTTCTTTGATTTAAGTCACCATTGCTTCCCATCTAAGGATATTTTTATTATTCCAGCAATTTTACTTTTTCCCCTTTTGGTCCTGGTTAAGAATTCAGTAACTCAACAGTTATTAAACTCAACATAATTGATAATCGTTATCTTGCTAATTGAGCTGTACTTAAGTAATCCCAACCTTTTCTCAGGAAATAAATAGGATTCAAAGGTCAATTTAATTAGTCCCTTGACTTTCCGTTGCCCTAGTACAGGTTGATCAAGTGGAGTTTAGATTCAACTTTCATTATAGTTGAGAGAGATAACTACGTTGGACCTCCAATTTCTCTTACCTTGCCAAAAGTCTGCTTTACAGTATTTATTTATTTAAATTGCCATTTACTTTACTTGTCATTCAATTTACTTGCTTCTCATCTTCTAAACCCCGATTACAACCTTTATAGCCAATAATAAGAACATACTTCCTCGCAGTTCCTTGAGAAGACGACCCGAGGTTTGAATACTCGGTTAACAATTTCTAAAGGGGTTTGTTACTTGTGACACCCAAAACGTTTGTACAAAGGGATTTTTGTCGGTTTAGAGACTATATTTACAACGCAACTGTTTCTATGAATCTCTTTACTGGTAAAAAATCCTAACGTCAACTACTCATGTGAGACTAGAAAAATTAAAAATCCATGTGCATTGATATGCTATGTTTATTTTTATGTTCACAAAAAAAAAACAAAACAAAAAAAAACCAAAAAAATATTCAAATAAATAAATAAATAAATAAATAAGGGGACAAAATTACCCCAAGGTTAAGTTTAATAAAAGATCAATGCATATGTGATAAAATTAAAGAAAAGTTGGTACATGAGTATGTGATACAAAAGTGATAATTATGGGTAGGTAGGCATGATTTTAGAGTTATATAGAGTGTGTGTGTTAGGTGAGAGCTTAGGTTAGTCAAAGATTCATATTTCAGCTCACTTGGCCATACATATATCCTCACCCTTACCTTAGCCCCATTACAACCCTGAAAAGACCTCATGATGTTTGTATTGGTATACTAAATTTTTGTTGATTGGTTAGATGAAGAGCAAAGTCTAGAAAGCATGACTAAAGAAGAGTAGAGTGAATTAACCCTAGACAGTTGAGCGATTATAGTGCATATATACTACCAGTGAGGGTTCAATGTTTGATTCTATGTTCCCTAGTTTCATGAGCAATCTTCTTACAAGTTTACTTGTCTTTTATTGTATGATTTGAATTAGTGGAATCTGATCTATTTTTGTCTTGAAGAACTTATTTACTTTTAACCAAGTAGACAGAATCATCTTAGCATATAGTTGCATACATACGTTGAATCTCATGAGTCTTACTTTCCCCCATTCATTCTTTATATCTCCTTGAGCTTGGCATGAGGATATGCTAATGTTTAAGTGTGGGGAGATTGATAAACCACTATTTATGGTTTATTTAGTGCTCAATTGAGTAGTTTTTATCAATTCTTTGCACACTTATTCATACAATTTGCATAATTTTACAATTCCTTCCCAATTCTACTCTATGGTTGAAAACTTGCTTCCTAAGCCTTTAAATTGTGTACTTTTAATTCTCATTTATACCATTCGATATCGTGATCTGTGTGTTAAGTGTTTTCAGGCTTTATGGGGGGCAGGAATGGCCTAGAGGATAGAAAGGAAGCTTGCAAAAATGGAAGGAACACAAGAAATAAAGGAGACAACCAGTGAGGATCGACACGTGCGCATACCTGACGCGTACGCGCGAATTGGAGTTTTCATGACGATGCGTGCGCGTACCTGACATGTACGCGTATGCGTGACTGATGCGTATGCTTGACATGCGCTACCTGTAGAAATCGCAGAAAATGCTGGGGCCAATTTTGGGCTGAGTTTGGACCCAGTTTTCGGCCCAGAAACACAGACTAAAGCTAGTGAACAAGCAGAGACTCAACACACATTTTGAGACAACATTCATTTACATAATTTAGGTTTTAGATGTAGTTTTCTAGAGAGAGAGGCTCTCTCCTCTCTCTAGGTTTTAGGATTTCTTTTAGTTTTAGGTTTATTTCTTCTCAAGTCCAGGTTCAATGTTCCTTTAATTTAGTTTCTCTTCTACTCTTATTTAGTCTAGCACTTTAGTTTACTTATTTCTCTTGTTGATTTGTTTATTTTCCCAATTTGGTTTATGAACTCCATGTTGTATATTCTATTGTTAAGGTTATTATACCCTACCAGACTGACCATTATGCTATGTTATGTATTCATATGAAATTTTTGTTTATCTTCTTGGTCTAATACACTTATTTTATTGTCACATGAAACTAGTTTTTTTCTTAATTTTTTCTTTATCTATAATGTTTCAGCTGCTACCAGCCAAGTTTGCAACGAAGGATTTCCCATATCTAAGCTTAACAAGGTTAAGGTTAAGCAACTAAGTGGATTGTTTTGTGTGATGAAAGGTAGATAGAAACCAAAGAGGCCTAACGGTATATTCATCACTAAGGGTAGGTCTAGATATTGCAAAAGGAATAAATTAAAGAGTGATGGTATTGTTAAATTTAGTGTATCTACTTCTAATTATGAGACGGTAATGAGTATTGTCAAAGGCGCCCATATTTGTTTACAAAGATTGACAAAAATAACCATGTCATTGTCGTGAATACACAAATATAGCCTGCATTTTAACCTACAGTAACACACTAGTAGAGACCTGCTCTTAATAAAGTAATAGATACTAAATGGGACATTCTTACACTAACCCATCATAGATGATAAACAAAAACATGATTGTCACAAGTTTAAAAGTACATATGTAATCAGAAATAACAAAAAGAAACACAACTTATAACCAAAAGATGAGGCAAGTTGTGCAAAATTAACAATACCACAAAGTTACAAAATACGCATAATGAGAAAGTTCATATCTATCTTTCATGGCATCAAAGCTACATAAAGTGGAATAGATCTACATAAAATAGTTATCTAAGTATTTGGAGTAGAGTTAGAGGCTACTGGATTAACTTTAGATCTTTACGTTTAGGTGGTTGGAAAGGTGTTTGCGGAGGCTGGGAGAAGATATTAGCCGTCTCATGGTTTCTCATAGGGTTCTCAACAGGTTGGTTGTTAGTGTCGAGAGTGGGAACAAGGCCAACTAAACTTGGGTCAGGTTTGTTTTGGGCCTTGTCAACTTAGGCTTGATCTTCCTAATTTGCATCTTCTACAACAACTGGCTTACTAATTGGGTGTTCTGTATACAATTCAATTTTGTTTCCATTCTTCACAGTAGTTTTATACATGCTTACAATATCCAAATTAAATCTCAGAAGTCTCAACCCATTATCCATATCCATCTCAGGTTGTAGCCAATAAAAGTCAGATATCAAAAGACAATCTATGTCTTTAAGTAAGTCATTGATGAAGAATCCATGAAGTGTATCCACATTCATCCTCTAATATGAGAATAAGAGAACTTTATTAAGGTGATTTTCTCCAAATCCAATGTAATATTATGGGTTGTTTACCCTTGATTAGGTGTCACCATATGAGCCATCCATGAAGTAAAATAGTCAAAGTTAATAAATCATACTATACCGTATTGTATGTTTAGTTGCTTTCTATATTTTAGTGTATATACATACTATATCATTTAAAGGGGGTAGTCTGCAATTTTAATTTCTCACTTCTAAATTTATGTGAAACAAAAACCCTCCATGTCTGTCTCACATTCAACCACGATGCATCTTTGGGTCAAGGAAAAATCCTAGCCTCCACGGATCCACTCCTCTTGGAACTGTATTTTCGTCGGCTAGGTACTGCTAGCATTGACTAAGGAGCAGCCGAAGACTAAGTTTATGTGGCTCCAGTAGTGAAAGTTGTCATCCTAGTAGCTGAAGCTTTGGTTGTGACGAAACTATAGTAGGTCAAAGCCAGTTTACCATCCCTATTTTACGAACGCCTTCGAATGAGGTACGAGTCTTAAAATAAGGTTGTCTCCCTCTAGTAGTTCAAGGTTGTGACCCTGTTTTGCTCCGACAACCTGAAGCTTTGGTTGTGATCAAGCTATCTCTGATTCAGTATTTTTATTAATCGAGGTGAGTTTAATTTTCATGAAAGTCTCTATCTTTTTAACGTTTTTTTTGTTTAGGGTACGGTCTAGGTATGATATTCTCGAATTTTGATTTTAAAGCACATTTGCCAGATCTATATTGTGGCTAGGTTTGGGGTATTTAAATGAAATTGTTAAACAAGCCTCGTAAATAATTAGCTTAGTTTAAATAGGTTTGGTTGTCGGAATTATTGCTGCTACTAATTAGGTTAGGTTAACTTCGTGTAGTTGCTGCCCTTAGTTCTCTTTACGCATATTTTGATTCACCATGTTGGATTGTGCTAGGTGTAAAATTACGTCTACATGCGAAGATGATGTTAAAAATGATTCTGGTAATGATTTGGGTGATGATTTCAATTATGAACCGAATTCACATGATGATGTTGAAGATGATGATGGTGATTCATTGGATGTTACTAGAAAAAGTGAACATGATTGTGATGTTAAAAGAATAGCAGATTTAATGGTAGAGGGCATTTGGAACCTGGAGTTTAGGACAGAGGATGAAGCTTGCCAATTTTATAATGACTATGCTTGTTGGCATGGCTTTGTAATGAGGAAGGATGACATCGTTAGAGATAAGGAAGGTAAAATAATTTGTAGGCAACTTGTTTGCAATAAAGAGGGGCGCAGAAATATGAGATATCTTGATTTGGAGAATCGATCAAGGGAGGCAAGGTCAATCATGCGAACTAAGTGCCCAGCACGACTTAAGGTTAAGGTTGACTACGGCTGTGGTAGACGGAAAGTATCATGTTTTGTGGAATCTCACAATCATNNCTCCAGCCAATTGTCGTCTTACTGTTACTAATAAAGTTTAAGTGAAGAAATTTCATAATTGTGGTGTTAAGATGTGTCATATTATAGGATATATTGCATTCCAGAAGGGTGGATATTATCATGCTGGCTTCACATGCAAAGATTTATACAACCATGTTAAAAATGGGGATGCAAATGTCGCAATCAACTATTTGATTGGCAAGTCAAACAATGATCCACTGTTCTTTGGAAAGTATACGTTCACTAGTAATCACAGGCTCGAGCATATATTTTGGGCAGATGGGCAATCAATTGTCGATTATCACTGCTTTGGAAATATTGTTGCTTTTGATTCAACATACAAGAAAAATAAATATAACAAACCTTTGGTCATATTTTTCGGATGCAATCATCATGGGCAGACTGTTATTTTTTGTTGTGGTTTACTATCGAACGAAATGACAAACACATATAAGTGGTTGTTGGAAACGTTTGTTGAAGCAATGGGTGGGAAGCTTCCTAAAGCAGTTATAATAGATAGAGACCTTGTCATGCGAGATGTGGTGCACGAAATTGTGATTATCAACAATGGCGCCAACAACTTGGTACGCACAATTGTAATCTCAACTCTTTATCACAACTCCGCACAACTAACCAGCAAGTGTACTGGGTCGTCCAAGTAATAAACCTTACGCGAGTAAGGGTCGATCCCACGGAGATTTTCGGCTTGAAGCAAGCTATGGTCATCTTGTAAATCTCAGTCAGGCGGATTCAAATGGTTATGGAGGATTGATAATTAAAAGATAAACATAAAATAGAATAAAGATAAAGATACTTATGTAATTCATTGGTAGGAATTTCAGATAAGCGTATGAAGATGCTTTGTTCCTCTTGAACCTCTGCTTTCCTATTTCCTTCATCCAATCATTCATACTCCTTTCCATGGCAAGCTTATGTTGGGTTTCACCGTAGTCAATGGCTACCTCCCGTCCTCTCAGTGAAAATGGTCCTGATGCGCTGTCACCACATCGGCTAATCAGCTGTTGGTTCTCGATCATGTCGGAATAGGATCTATTGATCCTTTTGTGTCTGTCACATACCCCACACTCGCGAGTTTGATGTAACAACCCTGATTTTCGAGTATGCGAGATCTTTTCCGAAGGCACGAAATCCTCCGGAAGATCAGTAAGGGGAGAACCTTTGATATATCATCAAGTATCTCAATCCTCATTTTCATTATGTCATCTTTAAGATAGAACCTTTTTTGAGGCACGCTCGATAACGTAGTCACGAAAAACCCAGTTTTTGAACCGTATCGGTTAAGAGTTTTGATTCTGTTTTTTGTAAATAGTCTCAGTTTGACGAACCGGACTCGATTCATGAGAGAAGAGAGATAATAGGATAATATTATCATTATATTAGTATTAGAAGCTTCTTGAATGATATTATAAGGTTACTTGGTCTATTTTAGTTAAAAACAGAAAATCGGTTTAACCGGGTTCACAGTTTACTGGTGCAGCTTAGCACCAGCACTCTCTGATGACTTTAGCAATGCTAAGGCCTCATTATACATTTTTTATTCTCATATTAAATATTTTTCTAGTGTCTTTTATGCTAGTAGCTCAGAAAAGAATTTTTAGAGATGTTTTTACGTGTGTTCTGATACACCTAGTTTTAGTAGTTATACACCTGAGATATTTTAATATTATTTTAACCCACCTCCAAGCCAACCAATCAAAACTCACCCTACACCCCCAAGACACTCCAGGGCTGTCTCATTTCTTCATTTTGGATGAAAATAACAAGAGAGAAAAGAGAGAAACTTTCATGAACACTTAATCTTCAAAGCTTGATTTCCTCTAAACTAAAACTCAAATCAAAACTCTGATTTCACCAACATGATCCTCTCTTCTTTCTCTACATAACCATATAACATATCAAGGCTGGAAATAAGGTGAGATGGCTGTCTCCCTCCCTCTTCAATTCAGTTTTCAAGGAAAACCATGCAAAACATGTATTTTCTTGATGTTTTTCCTTAGGAACCATGCTTATCTTGACTTGAGGGCCAAGAAACGTGAATTTACAGCAAGTCTAAGGTTAGAAATCACTTCCTAACATGCTGAGTGAGATTTGGTTAGTTGAGAGTTTTTGGATTTAAAGTTGTTCTTGATGTGATTTAGGAGGAAAAAGTGCTTAAGGACCACCTGAAAGTCTAACCGAATTAGGAGCAGCAAAACCAGGTAGGGTGTGACGAATTTAATCTTGATTGATTGTGTTTGAGATGTGTGATTATGATATGGTTTGGTTATGCTTGAAATTGATTGCTTATATGAGTTATTCTTGGTGAAAGTTTGTTGAAATTTTGATGAAATTTGATGATATTCAAGCTATGAATATTGTTCTTGAGGACTGCTGGAAAAACGGACCCTAGGCCTTAAATTGGGGTTCAATTTGTGTTAAAATCATGTAGAAAAGATGGGGTTTTAGTGGCTGAGAATTTATTTTGAATTTTGGTAAAAATCGGTTGCTGAAAAACGAGTGAAAACAGAGAAAGAATCTGAAGAATTTATGAAGAACATGAAGAACACTTTGCGTGTGGTGAAGAACATTGAAGAACACCTTTTAGATCTTAGAAAGGGCAAGGAAGTAAATATTTTGGTGTTTGAGGGGTTATTTTGTAATTTCTGAAAGTTAGGGTGGTTAAAGTAGAAATATCAAAAGTTACCAAGGTAAAAAGTGAATTTTAAAGGTTAAAAGGTAAAGGCAAGGTAATTTTCAAAAATTTAATGATAAAATAATAAATAATAATAAAATATTAAATAATAATATTTAATTAAAAATAATATTTTAATAAAAATAATAAAATAATGCGAAAAAGGCAGTTTTCTGTAAAAGCTTTAGAAAGACAACTTTAAGCGCAGAATCTCATAATTACCTTCATAAAACACTTAGGGAGTGGTAATAACATGTTAGTGAGGCAAAGATAAATGAAAGATAAAAAGATAAAGAAAAGATAAAAACCAAAGAAAAGTCTGTAAAGTTTTAATGACAGAAAATCAGACAGAGATTAGTGAACGAACTAGGACAACACAGTTAGTCCTTGAATTGCGACTAGGGTTAGGTATTATATGAAAAGTTAGACTTTTCAGTATAGACTTAATGAACCTATACTTGGGACAGGCTAACTATTCAACCGAAATTTACAAAAGCTTTAAATACATACGTTAAACAGAGAAATTAGAGCAGAGTAGAGAGATACAGAGAAAAAAGTAATCAGAACAGAGTAATAAGACAAAGAGAGAAGAGTAATATAATAAAGAGTTAAGCCTTGTGGCATGATATTCTATTGTATGTTTATCTGCTGTTTTTCCGTTGGCCCTAGAGGTCCTGTAGGCCCAAGTTCACCTACAGTAAGTTGTTATTCCTGTAGGCCGAAGTTCATCTATAGTGAATATCAATTGTGTAGCTCAGGGTGTTGCTTCTATAGGCCAAAGTTCACCTACAGAGAGTTTACATTTCTGTAAGCCGAAGTTCACTTACAGGAGTGCTATTTCTGTAGGCCGAAGTTCACCTACAGAAAGTTGTTGTGTTGTGTTTATATTATTCCTGTAAGCCGTAGTTCACTTACAGGGGCAGCATTTCTGTAAGCCAAAGTTCACTTACAGAGGTGTTATTTCTGTAGGCCAAAGTTCACCTACAGAAAGTTGTTGTGTTGTGATTAGACTATTCCTGTAAGCCAAAGTTCACTTACGGGAGTGCTATTTCTGTAGGCCGAAGTTCACCTACAGAAAATAAGCCATATCTAGGACTAGTTCCTAGGTAATGTCGGGCTGTAGGGTGTAAACCGACACGTGAGCTCATGGTCTGCATAGGACAGACATGCATCATACTTGGTTGCGCATTTCTTCTGTTATGGTTGTTGTTTGAATGTATGCTTTCTTTGTTTTCATTCTATTCTCTGTGTCTGTATTTTGTTTTCTTGTATTCTTTTGTTTGTGTTTTCCTTTTTATTTTCTACTATTTATCTGCTAAACAACACGGAATTAATAAACTTAACTAATAACCCCGGCCCTACTAAGAACTCCCCAGTTCTTACCCCTTCTCTCTCCCTTCCCCCTTCAGATGGAAGCATGAGTACCCTTCCGTAGTTTGCTGATGACTGTTCTGCAAAAAGGATTCCGCTGTAGGTAGTCTTCTGAGTCTATAGTGAACTCCGTTTCTGTTTATATGTATATACTGTGAGACCAGCCAACGTCTGCACCCCGTTCGTATGCGCACTTTAGCCTAAATCCTGTGTACGAGACTCCTGTTGTGTGGCTACTTTATGAGGTACCAGAGAGACGTCATATGGCAATGTTGATCGTGCAGAGGAGTAGTAGATAATGTTCCACCTTTTGATGATGTTCCACCTGACTTGAGTTTTGAAGACCTAGAACGTACTTTTCCTCGCTTTAGTAGTTTAGAGGGACTAGGTGAGTATAGAGTCTAGGCTAGCCTGGGCGCCAGCTTAGGGACTTCTTGAATAGGTCAGGACCTGGGATGTTGTATGTATATATATGTATATAGATATTATTTAGCTATATCTAGGGGTATTCTAACTAAAAGGCTATACTCTAATAAAGGCTGGATCACGGAATGATATCAACTGCTTGTGATATATTTATGTATGGTTGTTTATAAATGTTTTATCTGTTACTATTTGTGGATTGATTATAAATGATTCTGTTTTTAATCCAAACATTTTTTTAAAAAAAAAAGTACCTCGTAAAATAACTACGCTTTTAACAACGAATCAGGCTCATATAATAAATAATAGATAATAATTAGGTAGACAAGTTGGTAGCGCTCAGTTTCTAGTATGATCATGATGTACCAGAAATTGGGTCATTACAATTTGGTATCAGAGCAGTTTGTTCCCAGTAAAGCCTGGGGAGTGGAATGACTATGCTTCATTAAATACTCTGCTTGTGTGTCCCATGCTGTTAGGGTATCTTCAAGATACATTTGGTATGAATGTCTATGAGTGCTCATTTTGGGAATGTTCGTGCCTAACTTGAGATATTAAGACTGATCACCTTAATATTGATTGTTTGGTACGGATAAGACCTCAATGATTGTGAATAGGCATGGTTTAATCGAGATCCGAACGACGAATCGATGTGAGACCAGCTATCCTAATAGCTGTTATAAATGTTTTATCTGTTACTATTTGTGGATTGATTATAAATGATTCTATTTTTAATCCAAACATTTTAAAAAAAAAAGTACCTCGTAAAATAACTACGCTTTTAACAACGAATCATGCTCATATAATAAATAATAGATAATAATTAGGTAGACAAGTTGATAGCGCTCAGTTTCTAGTATGATCATGACGTACCAGAAATTGGGTCGTTACATTTGAAGCTCGTCACAGTCACCCCATCCTAGATCCTACTCGGAATACCACAGATAAGGTTTAGACTTTCTGGATCTCAAGAATGCTGCCAATTGATTCTCGCCTATACCACGAAGTCTGATTTCATGGAATGGAGGACTCAGTTGTCAGGCGAGGCAACCATGCGTCATGAACCAGAAGGCTAAGAGATAAACATTCAAGCTTGATTGCATGTAGAACGGAGGTGGTTGTCAGGCACGCGTTCATAGGGGAGAATGGTGATGAGTGTCACATAATCATCACATTCATCATGTTCTTGGGTACGAATGAATATCTTAGAACAAGAAGTAGGCGTGAATTGAATAGAAAACAGTAGTAATTGCATTAATTCATAAAGAACAGCAGAGCTCCACACCTTAATCTATGGTGTGTAGAAACTCCACCGTTGAAAATACATAAGAACAATGTCTAGGCATGGCCGAATGGCCAGCCTCCCAAAGAGGGTTCAATCATAAAAACATGATTCAAAGATGAAAATACAATAGTAAAAGGTCCTATTTATAGAGAACTAGTAGCCTGGGGTTTACAGGAAGAAGTAATTAATGCAGAAATCTTTTTTCGGGCCCACTTGGTGTGTGCTTGGGCTGAGCATTAAAGCTTCCATGTGTAGAGACTTTTCTTGGAGTTAAACGCCAGCTTTTGTGCCAGTTTGGGCGTTTAACTCCAGCTTTTGTGCCAGTTCTGGCGTTTTGACGCCAGAATTCTTAAGCTGACTTGGAACGCCTGTTTGGGCCATCAAATCTCGGGCAAAGTATGAACTATTATATACTGCTGGAAACCCCAGGATGTCTACTTTCCAACGCAATTGAAAGCGCGCCAATTGGGCTTTTGTAGCTCCAGAAAATCCACTTCGAGTGCAGGGAAGTCAGAATCCAACAGCATCTGCAGTCCTTTTTCAGCCTCTGAATTAGATTTTTGCTCAGGTCCCTCAATTTCAGCCAGAAAATACCTGAAATCACAGAAAAACACACAAACTCATAGTAAAGTCCAAAAATGTTATTTTTATTTAAAAACTAATAAAAACATAATAAAAACTAACTAAAATATACTAAAAACAATACCAAAAAGCATATAAATTATCCGCTCATCACAACACCAAACTTAAATTGTTGCTTGTTCCCAAGCAACTAAAAGTCAAATAGGATAAAAAGAAGAGAATATACAATGAATTCCAAAAACATCTATGAAGATCAGTCTTAATTAGATGAGCGGGGCTTTTAGCTTTTTGCTTCTGAACAGTTTTGGCATCTCACTTTATCCTTTGAAGTTCAGAATGATTGGCATCTATAGGAACTCAGAATTCAGATAGTATTATTGATTCTCCTAGTTAAGTATGTTGATTCTTGAACACAGCTACTTTATGAGTCTTGGCCGTGACCCAAAGCATTTTGTTTTCCAGTATTACCACCGGATACATAAATGCCACTGACACATAACTGGGTGAACCTTTTCAGATTGTGACTCAGCTTTGCTAGAGTCCCCAATTAGAGGTGTCCAGAGCTCTTAAGCACACTCTTTTTGCTTTTGGACCACGACTTTAACCGCTCAGTGTCAAGTTTTCACTTGACACCTTCACGCCACAAGCACATGGTTAGGGACAGCTTGGTTTAGCCGCTTAGGCCATGATTTTATTCCTGTGGGCCCTCCTATCCACTGATGCTCAAAGCCTTGGATCCTTTTTATTTTACCCTTGCCTTTTGGTTTTAAGGGCTATTGGCTTTTTCTGCTTGCTTTTTCTTTCTTTTTTTTCGTTTTTTTTTGCACATATATTTTTTTCTGCAAGTTTTTCACTGCTTTTTCTTGCTTCAAGAATCAATTTTATGATTTTTCAGATCATCAAATAACATTTCTCCTTTTTTCCATCATTCTTTCAAGAGCCAACAATTTTAACATTCATAAACAACAAATTCAAAAAATATGCACTATTCAAGCATTCATTCAGAAAGATAAAAGTATTGCCACCACATCAAAATAACTAAACTGTTTTAAAATTCGAAATTCATGCACTTCTTTTTCTTTTTCAATTAAAAACATTTTTCATTTAAGAAAGGTGATGGACTCATTTTTATAGCTTTAAGGCATAGACACTTACACACTAGTGATCATGTAATAAAGACACAAACATAAATAAACATGAAGCACAAAAATTTGAAAAACAGAAAATAAAGAACAAGGAAATTAAAGAATGGGTCCACCTTAGTGATGGCGGCTTGTTCTTCCTCTTGAAGATCTTATGGAGTGCTTGAGCTCCTCGATGTCTCTTTCTTACCTTTGTTGCTCCTCTCTCATAACTCTTTGGTCTTCTCTAATTTCATGGAGGAGGATAGAATACTCTTGGTGCTCCACCCTTAGTTGTCCCATATTGGAACTCAATTCTCCTAGGGAGGTGTTGATTTGTTCCCAATAGTTTTGTGGAGGAAAATGCATCCCTTGAGGCATCTCAGGGATTTCATGATGAGGAATTTCCTCATGCTCTTGTCCATGAGTGGGATCTCTTATTTGCTCCATCCTTTTCTTAGTGATGGGCTTGAGGTCATGCCTTCTTAGTTGAACCAGCTTCCCTCTTGAATCTCTCTTCCATTGAGTGCCCTCTTCACAAATATCTATGAGGACTTGGTCCAACCTTTGATCAAAGTTGACCCTTCTAGTGTAGGGGTGTGCATCTTCTTGCATCATGGGCAAGTTGAATGCCAACCTTACATCTTCCGGACTAAAATCTAAGTATTTCCCTCGGACCATTGTAAGCCAATTCTTAGGGTCTGGGTTTACACTTTGATCATGGTTCTTGGTGATCCATGCATTGGCATAGAACTCTTGAACCATTAAGATTCTGACTTGTTGAATGGAGTTGGTGAGAACTTCCCAACCTCTTCTTCGAATCTCATGTCGGATCTCTGGATATTCACCCTTTTTGAGTTTGAAAGGAACCTCGGGGATCACCTTCTTCTTGGCCACGACTTCATAGAAATGGTCTTGATGCACCCTTGAGATGAATCTCTCCATCTCCCATGACTCGGAGGTGGAAGCTTTTGCCTTCCCTTTCCTCTTTCTAGAGGTTTCTCCAGCCTTAGGTGCCATAAATGGTTATGAAAAAATAAAAAGCAACGCTTTTACCACATCAAACTTAGAAGGTTTGCTCGTCCTCGAGCAAAAAAAGAAAGAAAGGAGTGGAAGAAGAAGAAATTGAGGAGATGGAGGTGGGTTGGTGTTTCGGCCAAGGGGGAGAAGTAGTGTTGATGTTGTGTGAAAAAAAAGGGGTGAAGATGGGTAAAGTAGTTTGAATTTGAATGGTGAGGTAGGTGGGGTTTTATGATGGATGGATGTGGATTGGTGAAGGGTTTATGGAGAAAAGGGTAGGATTTGGTAGGTGAGGGTTTTTTTTTGGGAAGAGGTATTGAGGTGATTGGTGAATGGGTGAAGAAGAGAGAGAGAGGTGGGGATCCTGTGGGGTCCACAGATCCTGAGGTGTCAAGGATTTTTCATCCCTGCACCAAGTGGCGTGCAAAACGCCCTTTTCTGCCAATCCTGGCGTTAAACGCCAAGTTGCTACCCATTTCTGGCGTTTAACGCCAGCTTCTTGCCCCTTTCTGGCGTTAAACGCCAAACTGGTGCCCATTTCTGGCGTTAAACACCCAAAATGGTGCCAGACTGGGCGTTTAACGCCAATTCTGCTGCCCTTACTGACGTTTAAATGCCAGTAGTCTTCTCCTCTAGGGTGTGCTATTTTTCATTCTGTTTTTTAGTTTGTTTTTACTTTTTCAATTGATTTTGTGACTTCACATGATCATCAACCTACAGAAAACATAAAATAACAAATAGAAATTTAACATAGATAAGTAAAAATTGGGTTGCCTCCCAACAAGCGCTTCTTTAATGTCAATAGCTTGACAGTGGGCTCTCATAGAGCCTCACAGATACTCAGAGCATGATGATGGCCTCCCAACACCAAACTTAGAGGTTGGTTGTGGCCTCCCAACACCAAACTTAGAGTTTGAATGTGGGGATTTTGTTTGATTCTACATTGAGAGAAGCTTTTCATGCTTCTTCTCCATGATTACAGAGGGAGATCCTTGAGCTTTAAACACAAGGGAGTCCTCATTCACTTGAAGGACCAATTCTCCTCTGTCAACATCAATCACAGCTTTCGCTGTGGCTAGGAAGGGTCTGCCAAGGATGATGAATTCATCCATACACTTCTCAGTCTCTAAGATTATGAAATCAGCAGGGATGTAATGGTCTTCAACCTTTACCAAGACATCCTCTACAAGTCCATAAGCTTGTTTCCTTGAATTGTCTGCCATCTCCAATGAGATTCTTGCAGCTTGAACCTAAAAAATTCCTAGTTTCTCCATTACAGAGAGAGGCATGAGGTTTATGCTTGACCCTAGGTCACACAGAGCCTTTTCAAAGGTCATGGTGTCTATGGTGCAAGGTATTGAGAACTTTCCAGGATCTTGTCTCTTTTGGGATAATCTCTGCCTGGTCAAGTCATCCAGTTCTTTGATGAGCAATAGGGGTTCATCTTCCCAAGTCTCATTACCAAATAACTTGGCATTTAGCTTCATGATTGCTCCAAGGTACTTAGCAACTTGCTCTTCAGTAACATCTTCATCCTCTTCAGAGGAAGAATACTCATCAGAGCTCATGAATGGCAGAAGTAAATTTAATGGAATCTCTATGGTCTCAGTGTGAGCCTCATATTCCCATGGTTCCTCATGAGGGAACTCCTTGGAGGCCAGTGGACTTCCAGTGAGATCTTCCTTAGTGGAGATCACTGCCTCTTCCTCCTCTCCAGATTCGGCCGTGTGGGTCATGGTGATGGCCTTGCACTCTCCTTTTGGATTCTCTTCTGTATTGCTTGGAAGAGTACTAGGAGGGAGTTCAGTAACTTTCATACTCAGCTGACCCACTTGTGCCTCCAAATTTCTAATGGAGGACCTTGTTTCAATCATGAAACTTTGAGTGGTTTTAATTAGATCAGAGACTACAGTTGCTAATTCAGAGTGGCTCTGCTTAGAATTCTTTGTGTGTTGCTGAGAAGATGATGGAAAAGGTTTGCTATTGCTAAACTTGTTTCTTCCACCATTATTGTTATTGAAGCCTTGTTGAGGCCTCTGTTGGTCCTTCCATGAGAGATTTGGATGATTTCTCCATGAAGGATTATAGGTGTTTCCATAGGGTTCTCCCATGTAATTCACCTCTTCCATTGCTGGGTTCTCAGGATCACAACTTCTTCAGATGAAGCTTCCTTAGTACTGCCTAGTGCAGCTTGCATTTTAGACAGACTTTGAGAAATCATATTGACTTGCTGAGTCAATATTTTATTCTGAGCCAGTATGGCATTTAGAGTATCAATCTCAAGAACTCCTTTCTTCTGATTTGTCCCATTATTCACAGGGCTCCTTTTAGAAGTGTACATGAATTGGTTATTTGCAACCATCATAATGAGTTCCTGAGCTTCTGCAGGCGTCTTCTTCAGATGAAGAGATCCTCCAGCAGAGCTGTCCAATGACATCTTAGACAGTTCAGACAGACCATCATAGAAGATACCTATGATGCTCCATTCTGAAAGCATGTCAGAAGGGCACCTTCTGATTAATTGCTTGTATCTTTCCCAAGCTTCATAGAGGGATTCACCTTCCTTCTATCTGAAGGTTTGGACTTCCACTCTAAGCTTACTCAATTTTTGAGGTGGAAAAAACTTTGCCAAGAAGGCATTGACTAGCTTTTCCCAAGAGTTCAGGCTTTCCTTAGGTTGTGAATCCAACCATATCCTAGCTCTGTCAGTTACAGCAAAAGGAAAGAGCATAAGCTTGTAGACCTCGGGATTAACCCCATTGGTCTTGACAGTGTCACAGATTTGTAAGAATTCAGCTAAGAACTGATGAGGATCTTCCATTGGAAGTCCATGAAACTTGCAATTCTGTTGCATCAAAGAAACTAATTGAGGCTTGAGCTCAAAGTTGTTTGCTCCAATGGCCGGGATTGAGATGCTTCTCCCATAGAAGTCGGGAGTAGGTGCAGTAAAGTCACCAAGCACCTTCCTTGCATTGTTGGCATTGTTGTTGTTTTCGGCTGCCATGGCTTCTTCTTGTTTGAAAATTTCTGTTAGGTCCTCTACAGAGAGTTGTACTTTAGCTTCTCTCAGCTTTCTCTTCAAGGTCCTTTCAGGTTCAGGATCAGCCTCAACAAGAATGCTTTTGTCCTTGCTCCTGCTCATAAGAAAGAGAAGAGAACAAGAAAGTATGGAATCCTCTATGTCATAGTATAGAGATTCCTTGAAGTGTCAGAGGAAAAGAAGAATAGAAGGAGAAGGTAGAAAGAGAAGAATTCGAACTTATCAAGAGGGATAGAGTTCAAATTGTTGATAGTGGAGGAGTAGTTAAACGCCCAGAATGGTATCCATTCTGGCGTTTAACGCCCAAAATGCTACCCTTTTGGGCGTTTAACGCCCAGCCAGGTACCCTAGCTGGCGTTTAAACGCCAATTTTCCTTCTTCACTGGGCGTTTTAAACGCCCAGCTTTTTCTGTGTAATTCCTCTGCTGCATGTTCTGAATCTTCAATTCTCTGTATTATTGACTTGAAAAGACATAATTTTAAAAAATTTTTGAATTTTTTTTATGATGAGGAACAATCAAAATGCAATTAAACATGGAAAACTAAGATCAAATACATAATGCATGCAAGGCACCAAACTTAAAAGTTTGTATACTAAGGACTATAACAATTTGAAAAATGCATGTGAGAAACAACTAAACACACAAAACAAGAGAATTTAAAGATCAGAGCAAGAAAATCATCAAGAACATCTTGAAGATCAATGACGAACTTAATGCATGTAATTTTCGAAAATTAGAAGAATAAAGACATGCAATTGACACCAAACTTAAAATTAGACACTAGACTCAAACAAGAAACATAGAATATTTTTTATTTTTATGGTTTTATAAAAAAAATTTGTGATTTTTCGAAAATTGAGTGGAAAAGAAAATAAAGGGATTCAAAATTTTTAATAAGAATTTCAGGAATCATTGCAATGCTAGTCTAGGACTCCGGTCCAGGAATTAGACATGGCTTACTAGCCAGCCAAGCTTTCAAAGAAAGCTCCGGTCCAAAACACTAGACATGGCCAATGGCCAGCCAAGCTTTAGCAGATCATTGCTCACAACAGCAAAATTGATAGAAATCAACAAGCTCTTGTGATGATAAGTTGAAACCTCGGTCCAAAAAATTAGACATGGCTTCACAGCCAGCCAGACTTCAACAAATCATCATGAAACTCTAGAATTCATTCTTAAAAACTCTGAAGAACAAAATAGAAAAAAAATTTTTTATTTTTGAAAAATTTTTTCGAAAATAAAAAGTAAAAAGCTTAAACATAAAATAAAATTACCTAATCTATGCAACAAGATGAACCGTCAGTTGTCCAAACTCGAACAATCCCCGGCAACGGTGCCAAGAACTTGGTGTATGAAATTGTGATCATCAACAATGGCGCCAACAACTTGGTACGCACAATTGTAATCTCAACTCTTTATCAAAACTCCGCACAACTAACCAGCAAGTGCACTGGGTCATCCAAGTAATAAACCTTACACGAGTAAGGGTCGATCCCACGGAGATTGTCAGTTTGAAGCAAGCTATGGTCATCTTGTAAATCCCAGTCAAGCAGATTCAAATGGTTATGGAGGATTGATAATTAAAAGATAAACATAAAATAGAATAAAGATAGAGATACTTATGTAATTCATTGGTAGGAATTTCAGATAAGCGTATGAAGATGCTTTGTTTCTCTTGAACCTCTGCTTTCCTATTGCCTTCATCCAATCATTCATACTCCTTTCCATGGCAAGCTTATGTTTGGTTTCACCGTTGTCAATGGCTACCTCCCGTCCTCTCAGTGAAAATGGTCCTGATGCGCTGTCACCACATGGCTAATCAGCTGTTGATTCTCGATCATGTCGGAATAGGATCCATTGATCCTTTTGCGTCTGTCACATGCCCCACACTCGCGAGTTTGAAGCTCATCACAGTCATCCCATCCCAGATCCTACTCGAAATACCACAGACAATGTTTAGACTTTCCGGATCTCAAGAATGATGCCAATTGATTCTCGCCTATACCACGAAGACTCTGATTTCATGGAATGGAGGACTCGGTTGTCAGGCGAGGCAACCATGCGTCATGAACCAGAAGGCTAAGAGATAAACATTCAAGCTTGATTGCATGTAGAACGGAGGTGGTTGTCAGGCACGCGTTCATAGGGGAGAATGGTGATGAGTTCACATAATCATCACATTCATCATGTTCTTGGGTACGAATGAATATCTTAGAACAAGAAGTAGGTGTGAATTGAATAGAAAACAGTAGTAATTGCATTAATTCATGAAGAACAGCAGAGCTCCACACCTTAATCTATGGTGTGTAGAAACTCCACCGTTGAAAATACATAAGAACAAGGTCTAGGCATGGCCGAATGGCCAGCCTCCCAAAGAGGGTTCAATCATAAAACATGATTCAAAGATGAAAATACAATAGTAAAAAGTCCTATTTATAGAGAACTAGTAGCCTAGGGTTTACAGAAAGAAGTAATTAATGCAGAAATCTTCTTCCGGGCCCACTTGGTGTGTGCTTGGGCTGAGCATTGAAGCTTCCATGTGTAGAGATTTTTCTTGGAGTTAAACGCCAGCTTTTGTGCCAGTTTGGGCGTTTAACTCCAGCTTTTGTGCCAGTTCTGGCGTTTTGACGCCAGAATTCTTAAGCTGACTTGGAACGCCTGTTTGGGCCATCAAATCTCGAGCAAAGTATAGACTATTATATATTGCTGGAAAGCCCAGGATGTCTACTTTCCAACGCAATTAAGAGCGCGCCAATTGGGCTTCTGTAGCTCCAGAAAATCCACTTCGAGTGCAGGGAGGTCAGAATCCAACAGCATCTGCAGCCATTTTTCAGCCTCTGAATCAGATTTTTGCTCAGGTCCCTCAATTTCAGCCAGAAAATACCTAAAATCACAGAAAAATACACAAACTCATAGTAAAGTCCAGAAATGTAATTTTTATTTAAAAACTAATAAAAACTAACTAAAATATACTGAAAACATACTAAAAACAATACCAAAAAGTGTATAAATTATCCGCTCATCAAGATGCAATAAAGAATGTTATTCCTGATGCGACTCATCAGTTATGCGGATGACATCTTCAGAGAAATGCATGTGAAAATATAAAAAATCCTAATTTCCTCCGGGATTTTAAGGGTCTAATATATGACAACAATGACTGCAGAGATTTTGATCAGAGATGGAAGGCCATTTTGAAAAAGTACAACCTTATTGGAAATACATGGATGGAAAAAACTTATGAAACTCGTGCGATATGGTCCTATTATTTCTTACAGGAAAAGCTTTTTGGATACATAAGGATGATGTCACAGTATGAAGGTATAAACTCTTTGATTAGATTTTATGTTTATCACAAGAATACACTCATCGACTTCATGCATAACCTGGATTGGGCCTTAAAGGAATATAGAAACAATGAATTAGTAGCTGACTTTAAGTCTCAATGCTTTGAGCCTGTGATGATTACTTCCTTGGAGGTATATGAAAGATTTGCTTCAAGTTGTTTCACTTGCAATATTTTTAAGAAAATTCGTAATGGGATTCAGAGGGCTGGGGCATTGAATATCAAGATATTAAGCACGGTCTTAGACAAAGTTGAGTTCAGTGTGACTACTCTGGGAGACCCGGTGAAAGATCGACGGGTGGAACTCGATAGATGTAATAATCTGTTTTCGTGCTCGTGCAGGTTGTTTGAATCCCATGGCATTCCTTGTAGCTACATTTTCTGTGCCATGAAGTATGAAAACCTCCTTGACTTTCCAGAGTCTTTGATCTACAAAAGGTGGACTAAGAATGCAAAGAATGATTTTAGTAGTACAACAATGCATGTGAACGAGGACGTTGGAAGGGTCTTAAAGTTTTGAGTTGGTGCATTGGCATCCAATTGCGACAAGTTGTGTGATATTTCTTGTAAAAACGTTGTTAACTTTGATGAAGTTCAGTCAGAAATTGTGAAGCTAATTATTCGTTTGCAGTCATGTAAACATGGCATGTCCCCTCCAAATACGAACGTAGAAGACGTTGATGATCCCTTTGTTGTTAAATATAAAGGAGACCCTTCCCGAAGTTCTTCTTGGAGGAAAAATAGAGCATGCTCTAATTGCCACAAGCATGGCCATTACTACAAGCGATATCCAAATCTGATGTAGAAGACTGACCATGGTAACCCTTGCGAGGCAACAAATGACAATGCATCATCCAAGATTGATTCCAGTCAACAAAGGTCTGTTAAATCTTCGAAGTCTTCCACTGTTAAGTTCGAAGAATTATCACGCACTAAGACGAAGGTATGATTTTCTTAAAACAATTGAGTTGATTTTGGTGAAAACATTTGCGTGTCCATTTCAAAAGCATGAAATTATGTTAAGCTTTACGCCTGTGAGCCTAGGTTTTTAAAAAAGGTGGATCAAGGAAATTTATGGCCAAGGACTTGAGGAACGGAAAGGGTAAAGACAACAAGTTTGATGAGGTAATTTTTGGAATCTGAACCTGTTTGATGCTTCAAACTACCGGAGTAAACTGATGAACATTTCCTTTTATGGTTTTTTTTTAAAGGTTTGGAACCTCCATAAAAGTAAGGTATCGATGGATGTCACGTCCATGAATCGTGTAGATAACGAATACTTACACTATTTACATGAAGTGAGTAAAACTCTTTTTAACCAATATACCGCATTAACTATGTTGGCATTTTGCAAGATTAACATTTGTGTATTATGAAAATTATGTTATTAGGAGGTGAAGGTCTTACACCAACAGGGTGGACATGTCTTTGCAAACTATTAATGCATCAATCCTATGATCGATCACAGAAATGGCTCAACACACGTGCATGATGTTGTCAGATATGCATATCCTTCGCCAATACTTTATGGAAACAAACAAATATCACACATGGCCTTGTTTGCGGTAATGCATAAGAGTAGTTGATTAATTGGCAACTTTTATTGTTATACTTTAGTACATTACGAAGTTGGATTCAATATGCATGCTTTAATGTATTTAACTAACCACAAGAATTACTGATAATGGATATAGCTTTGGTGGAGAAAGAATAATGTGGTACTTAAAAATCTATGCACAAATCAAGAAAACAAAAGTTGTAGTTCAATTTTTAAACTTGCATGTATCTGGATCTTAGATTTTTATCTACAATTTACACCTAAGTTAATTATTTATTCTAGAAAGACCTCAAGTCACTGAAGATTATTAATAGATAATAATATTCAACTAAAAAAGTGATAACTAGTGTAATGAAAGAAGAAGGTTGAAGATGGACGTGAGTATGAGTACGAAAGTCGTAAGTATTTTAGGCTGTAGTACCAACCATAAAGGTTATCAAACACAACACCTATATTGGTGAAATACAATGAATAGTAGCCGTGTGCAAGGAGGAGAGGGTGCCTCTGAGCACTGAAGTATCTCAGATGCAAGACATTGGGCTGATAGTAGCTCATAATAAGATCATTAAGAGATAGACATTATTGATGAAGTCACATGGGAAAATAAAAATTAGTGCATGTAATTCATAGTATGGAAAATAGTATTAAAAGAAGAGGTTACATTCAATTTGGCTTACCAACAAGCATGAGGACAACATGGGGCCAGTTAGTTCCATCACAAAGAAGGGCCATTTGGTGCTGAATGTTTCAGCAATGGCTTTAGCCTTCTCTGAAGAAGGATTGTTGATACATTTTGTAGCTTGGAAAGTTCCTTTCTTTTCATAGGGTTGTTCTTCGGACAATCGGGGTTGGTAGGTATTTTCGATGCCACCAAAGTTAAAGATACGTACTTGAAAATCAGAGTTGCCCTTTCGTTTGAAATACAGCATAGAGTCCAGATTGATTTGGTACCTCCTGTAGAACTCTAGCCAATCTCGCATCAATGTGATTCTGACATTTTGCTGTTCTTTTTAGAAGCACCAAAAACGGGCATCCGTTCCATCAGGGACCCCAGGTTTAGGTACGAGATCCAGTTTGGCTGCTCATCTAGAGTGATCGGAAGTGACTGTTATAGACCAGGCAACTTCTGTTACAACATTGATCATATGATATAATATTTTGAGTGGGAAGTTTTTGGTAAAAGGATGTGGCTTACCAGTTTGAACCAGACAATAAGCCTTATTACTGGCTTTAGAAACTGTAATTTGTAGTGTTGCTGGTTACCTTGACCACTTGTTGTCGGTTGCTTACCATTGTCCCCGGAGGAGGGCATGTGTGTCTAGCACAAAATACGGTTGAGGTTGGAAGTGTAGGTTAACTAAAATAGCAGGATAAACATAATGGTCGAGTTCTTGGGTTAGGGTTTAAAGAACAAATGATCAAAAACCTTTTGGCAGAATTAGGTTTCTTCAAATGAGGAAAAATTATTGAAGCAACAGTTATACATATGCAGATGGCATATGACACTATTGTAGTGGGTGTCATGACAAAAATTTTACAGGCAGTACAAGTTTGGGTTTTTCAACACGATGATCGATGGAAAACAAACAATCATTGCAACTAGGTTCTTATGAAATGGTTTAAAAATTTTCAAAGACGCAAGAACAAAAATGCAGAAAAGATAGTATATGGTACAGCTCCGATATGGTTTATGGTTTAAGGTTTTCAGTGTAAGGATTTTTGATTTATGGTTTAGTAAGTAGGGTTTAGGTTTTAGGATTTAGGGTTTATGTTTTATGCTTGAGGTTTTACGGTTTATGGTTAGGGTATAAAGCATAGTGTTTAGAAATCATGGTTTAATGTTTAGGATTTAGGGCTTATAGTACATGATTCATGGTTTAGGATTTAAAGCTTATGATTTAGGGTTTATAGTTTATGGTTTAGGGTTTAGCTTTTATAGTATAGGTTTGACGGTTTATGGTTAAGGTATATAGCATAGGGTTTAGGGATCATGGTTTAGTGTTTAGGATTTATGGTTTATGGTACGTGGTTCATTGTTTATGGTTTAGGGTTTAGGGTTTAGGGTTTACACTTTTGGTTTAGTATTTAGGGTTTATTATTTAAGGTTTAAGAGTTCAGGGTCCATAGTTTAGGATTTAGGATTTAAGGTTTAGTTTTCACGGATTAGGTTTGAGGGTTTAGGGTTCAGTTGTTAGGGTTTATGGCTTAGGATTCAATGTTTAGGTTTTATAGTTTATGGTTTATGGTTTAGGATTTATGGTTCAGGATTCATGATTCAGGATTTAGGGTTTAGGAATTAGGGTTTAAGGTTCATGGTTTATGGTTTGGAGATCAGGGTTTAGAGTTCAGGGCTTATGATTCAAGATTTAGGATTTAGGATTTAGGGTTCGGATTTAGGGTTTATAGTTTACGATCTAAATCATAGTGTAAATGTCTTAAGGTTTAGGATTTCGGGTGTCAATATATTGCACTTTAGGTTTGAGGGTTAGGTTTTTTATTTTTATTTTTTAGGAAACAATACGTTAATTTTTTTTCTCCTAGAAGTGAAATGGTGCCAATAATAAGAGCATTACAAAAGTTAATAAGTAATAAATTAAATTAAGAGGGTTTTGAGAGAAAGAATAATAGATAGAACTCGAGGGAGACGTGAAGTAATACATCATTAATGGAAGGGAATATAACTCATAGGAAATGAACAACAACTATCTTCGAGGGATTGACCCAAAAGTTGTATAATCTTCATACCTACTTATGTTAACTAATATCTTGGAATATAATTCTCACTCAATTTGCTTTCCCTAAACTGTCGTTAAATAGGAATATACACATTTAAAATAACTAGCTAAATTAATTATTTATATAAAATATATATTAAAATATGAAAAATTAAATTTATGTGTACACATATAGTAATTAAATTTATAGACACAACCATCATAACATATAATTAATTTTGTTAAACGTGTAACGTATACATCGTTATAAGTTACAATTAATTTTAGTGTGATGTAATGTATAACATGTAAATCCTGCATAGTGAAGAAAAATAAAAAAATCTACTAACATTTATAACGTTCAACTACACATAATTCCATTATTTAATTAGATTTCAACTTAATAAATAACACAATTCTATGAAGAACTTTAATTTGAATTGACTAATACAAACAATGATTGTTGGATAAATCAACTAAAGCATGGAAGGAACAAAACTTGGTAAATACATATACATGTAAGTCGAAAGTATGGAACCAATTGTTTAATCCATCAAAAAATAGGGATAAAGTGAAATAAATTCTTTGAAAAACATAAGCAAAGTTGATTACTTTGACTAGGTTAAGAAGTTTCATATATCAGGGGTGTACATATTTCTAACTACTGTCAAAACTCCTTGAATACCTTTGTTTACCTACCATGTTTGTTATTCTTTTAAGAAATTGTGGTTGGTAGTAGCAAGCAACTCATTAAAGTTACATGTTTTTATTTATTTCTTGTTTATTTAAAAAAATTTAACAAAACCCAAATATCCAACGGCGGATATAAGGAAACGACGCTCAACACAAAAGATAGAAAAATAGAATGACAAAACAACTAATGAACAAGCTATGAAAATTTTCAAAAAAGTCATAGATAAAGAAGTGATAGAATTGTCATCAAGGTTAGAAATATATTTTATTCCAATAAGTTATCATTCCTTTTTAAAATTGAAACCAAAAAAATGTACATAACAATTTATTTATTGTTTATGGTAGTTTCGGGGAAGCACAATGCATGACTAGGGTCTACATGTAAAGTTTAATGGTGGAGCTGGTAAAGATATTGGCGAGGACTTTGGTAGAATTACTGGAGAAGATGTCTCCCTAAAAGATGTTGTCACCTGAATGTCGACCATGATGAATACACTATCTAACCTGATTGCTTCTCACGCAAAATGTGTTATTCTTTGTATGGAAGAAGCTACACACGGTAAATCTTCGGAATGAAGCTACACACGGTAAATCTTCGGAATGGTCTAGACGATAACTTCAACCATACTGTAATATTTGTGATAATGAGCGGATTCAATCTGCCATCAGGTACATTGGAAAGGAATTAATATTCGTCCAAAAGATCATGACTAACATCTTCAGTATTCATCAATGCACGGATTCAATATCTTAAAAGGTTACGAAGTCTTGTTCCAAGTCTCCGAAGTGTGACCAAACCATGCTCGTTGAATATATCATTCGCCGCAATCCGTTCTGTGATGATGGTCCTTGAAATAAGACAGTTAAAGACCCCATCACGTCAAGTAGTGTAGACAAAGTTGTGTTTGTTAACTACTTCAACCCCTTAGACCGAAAGTTGCCAATAAAAAATGAGTCCGCAAAGATATCTTCAGTAGGTTATCTGCTGTTAATATTCCATCATAATAGAACTGTCATTTATGTATTAATAACTAATATAAAATTGATCTTTAACTCAGTGGATGTCTGTTTTGTTCCATCCCTCAGATGATGTGGCATTGTACAAAGACGACGTCTCTGTCGTTACGTACGTCTTTAGTTCAAATACTAGCATGAAGACCCGTGCAGTTGTACGGGATTACAGTCTTATGAACATATTGAAAAATAAACTATTCAATATATCTAAAATATTTTGGACAAAGAATCATACCTGATCTTAATATTATAGTTTTAAAAACAAACCATAATAATTTGATTGTCATTATAAGAAAAGATAAAACAAAGTTAAATACTACCTCTTTGTTTAGAGTAGTATTCACACCATATAACAAAAGATTATATAGATTAAGTCACAAATTCACCCACTGCACATTAACTTTCAAAGCATGAAAAGCCTGAACCTCAAAACATAATACATATCCCAAAATAACATCAAAAAGTTTCAAACCAGCTAATGTACTACTTCTTAGTGACAGAAACTCGAATCAGCTTATCCTCTTTCGAAACCATCTCAAACACACATGAATCTCTGGTTTTAAATTTGTGCATTTTCATAAAAATCTTTCTATTTAGGACCAATTTTGTATTCTCGTTCTTTGCCTTTACTTTTCAAAACATGCATTTCAAAGCTTGTAGTAATCTTTGATTCCTCAATAATGAACTTCCAATTTTTTTATCCTCCTAACTCAAGTAGTAACTTAGCACATTGATACGGAATATACTGCAAAAAAAAAATAAAATTAATTCCAAAAAAATTAAAGTAACTAATAAATATGAAACTATCACTATGCAAACTTACAACTCGATCAGCCTTGACATCATGCTTAGTCAATGTCTTGCAATGATGTAGAACAACATATCTGTTTGTTTCAATGATAATTTATAAAAAAATGTCATCAAATTAAAAATCATAACAATCAAACATGTAAAATAATGTTATACAATATATTCTGAAATAGAAAGTAATTCTTCTACCTAATACATTTTGATTGTAACAAACTGAACTACCAATTAGTTTATACAGAGAATGACAAAATCAAGAACTCATATAACACTAGTATAATATTAGATGAACATACCCTCTCTTTTCTGCCTTTGGTCTATTCTGAACAGCGCTTGTTTTTGAATTCTTCCTGACAATTCTTTGCATCTCAGGACTACAGGTGCAATTAATAAAAAATAGGGAAAAATTCAGAAATAATTGAAAAAAATAGACAACCGAAGAAGCAAATAGCAACATGATATTATACAATGAATTATAGACATATTTAAAAATAAATATATTAATAAATATAATAATTGAAGTATAACATGTACAAAATTAACAATAATTAAAAAAAACTGTAAATTCTAACCTTTTCATATTCTCATGCATCCCATTATCCTCTATACCAGAAGCAACATCATCCAATGCATCAAAGTAGTTTAACCCTAACTTATCCTGGATAACTTTTAACAAAGATATTGTAATAATATCTTTTACATAGTGAGATTCATAAAAATCCATATAGATTGGATTATTTCGCTTATCTAGAGGAGCCATAAAAAATATTCTACTTGTGACATACATTAAACAAATCCTCACCATACTTCTGAAGTTATAGAAAGCAAGTAACTTCTCTACTTCAGGTGAAGTTATCCAAATTTTTTTCCTCGAGTTTTTATTTTAAACTTGATAAATTGTCACAGAGATCAATTAGGACAATTTCATGTTTCAACTCAGCACCATATCTAGCAATTATTCTATCTGAAACCAACACATCATTCTAAAAAAATATTTTATCACATACATTTGACTTATTATGATAGATTTTATTAATTTGGTTACATGTAATTTATCTATTTTTTACATGGTTACTAAAAAAAAGCACAAATTATATATTAATTTAAATATGTACCCGTCCTTTGTATGCACCAAATGTAATTCTTAATTCTTTATCAAGTGGCCAATGTTGTTTTGTGCCAAAAAAATGCCTAAATCAACTCCATTAAGTATGTTTACAATACAGAACAAAAAATCATTAATAGAAAACACAAATAATACGCTATCTACCTTTTGCGATCACTTCTACATGCAATCACACTCATGTTGGGAGAACAGTGTTTAAAAAACTTCCTTTGGTTTATCTGCAAACAAACAGAAAGAAAGGAACAATAGTAACTTTTTATTAATGTAACTTTTTTATAACAAAAAATGTGATAATAATAGTAACAGTACAAATGAGTTATTTCAAAAAACAGCATTCCACCTTGTCACAAAATATGTTTGGAATCCGCATATTTAGACTTGAAAAATCATCTTATGAACTCGATCTTTTCAAAACCCAAAACTTCACTTAATCAAATTAATGAAAGGAAAGATACCAACAGAGAAAAAACATGCAAAAGAAGAAACAACGAATAAAAGGTTGTGCGTTGGGAGTACAATGATCAGGGTAAAACTTCACCTTGTTGTAGCCTCAATCTGTCAACAACAAAAAAAACGCTGTTTGCGAAGAAGCTACTGGGAACGTTGTTATCAGATGAGTTGCGGGTGCTGGCATGCACTGTAGTCGACGACTCCGTGGTAGGAGGTTATGCAGGTTTACTATGAAAAAGTTGGATCTTAGGGTTTCTTGGTTGAATGAGGTGAGAAGTCAGAGAGAGATGAAGAAGGGCCACCAGATTCACTTTTGATTTCTTTTTCTTTTTTGAAGGGGTGAGGGACTATGGCTTTTGGTTTTCTTCATCTGCTTTTGGTTTTTCACTTACAAAGTAATTTTTTTTATTTTTATCTAATTAAGAAGACATTTAATATAGGGATCAATTTTTTTATATTTAATTTTTAATAGATCTTCTAATAATTATAACGGATAAAAAAGTGCTTTAAATATATGAATTATTTTTCACTTACCAAATAAAATTTTATATTTTACATTTTATATACAAAACTGTATTTATTGAAATTTGTTAAATATTGAAGAAACATATTGAAAGTAATGATTAGCTAAAAAAGGTTTAAACCTTTTTTCCAATAATGATAATAATAATAACTAAAAATTTTACCACTTTTTTTTATGTTGTATTGAATGTTAATTATAGATATCACTATTTTCTTTATATCTTTCAAAACTATGTAAATATTAACCATGAATGCAAAATTAATAATAATAAATATCATAATAATAATAATGTCACATATTACCCATATTAAATTGGATATATTTTATTTTTAGATTATATGATAGTATATTATATTATTTAAAATTGAATTTAAAATACTTCATCAAAAAATTAATTTTCTATTTTCTTATAAAGATACTATATCGACAATATTTTAATATTTCTAGCATTTTAATAGTATAATTATTATTTTCCATTGTAATACTATTATTACTATTATTATTATTTTTATTAATCTTATTATTATTATTGTTGTTATTGTTGTTGTTGTTGTTGTTGTTGTTGTTGTTGTTGTACTACATACCAGTATAAAAAAATTTTTGTTTACAGATAATTATAATGATATATATAATGTTTTTCATTGTATAAGAATACATACACTATATTAATAATAAAAAATAACAAACGTAACTTTTTTATGAAGATAAAAAAGATCTCAATTAATTTGATGCACCACTGACAAATTAAAACAGTATTAAAAGGATTCAAAATGAAAAGAAAACCTATTATTTGGCAAATTTAAAACATAGGTTGTCAAATATTCAGAGAAAGAAAAAAGAAAACAAAAACATATCCAGTACAATGGAACACATAAACAAAAATATCTATTTATGCATGATAATAGATAAATAGAAGAGTCATATACACTCTATTACCAAACAAACTATTAGTAGATGAGGTATGGAGCTCCTTCGATACCTTTATTAAATTTATTAAAAGTATTTTCTCATCCTTACATATTGTATCAGGGATAATAGTGTAACTAGTTTTTTAATAGGCTTCGAACATCTTATGTTGCACGTAAGGACACTAGGTTTCCCTGCATGTAGTTTTTACCTACTACGTTTTCGATTTGTGCAAACCATTAACATCACTTCCGTGGGTTAGTTACAATTAATTTGCGTTATTTGCTAACCATATGTTGTTAACTTCACATTGTAGCAATTTACCATGAATTTGAGTCACTCTCCAAAAATTTTGAAACGTTACTACGCTGAGAAATACATGAGAAAGTTTGAAAGCATATGCAAGGTTATTTTGTACGTGATGGATCAAAGTAATTATTTTTATCAATGGCATTTTCACTTATGTGAATATTTACTCTGCCTGTATCAATGTTAGATTTTTGTACCAATGAATGAAGATAATATGCACTGGTACCTAGTCGTAATAGACATAGAAAAAAGGTACCTTATACTACTTGATTCTAAACCATGCGTGTCGAGCAAAATAAGGTGCTGTCGCAATACCAAATTAATGGTAATGGTCTAACATTTCTAATGAGCTGTAACTAGAAATTTCATACTTGAAAAATTCATTGAATTGATATCTATGATATAAAATTTACTCTCATTATGGGCTTTGTTTGTTGAGGAGATATTTGATGACTCAGTTTTTTATACTCATGAATCCACGTACAGACCAATTATTTCATAATTTTTTATAATATATTCTGTCGGAATTGACGAACAAAGAGATAACTCGTAAGATAACATACAATTTTATCCACCTAGTTGAACATTAAAAAGCTGTAAAGATAAAAAAAATTTATGTAATTTGTATTGATTATTTTTTTTTACATTTTAAGAATGATGCAATGATAGTACTATGCAAAATTTAATATACACTACTTTTTCTTCCAACTTGGCTTAATCAGCTTGATATGCTAAATATTCTTGTTCTTTGTGCTTTAATTCCTTTGCGACAAGAAATGAATATAATTCTAACTTATAATATAATTTTCTTTATGTACAAGAAATTATTGTGGTATTTGGGTTGCTACATGGATACGGGAGTGCCAATGGCGGGATGACTACATAATTCATGTAGTTAACAATTTTTAGTGATGGTTTGTTATATGCACTCTTTTAAATTTTTACGTATACTTGCTAAGAAGAATTTTTTTTTTCAGATTAATGAAACGACAAGGTTGCGGCTGGCCCTTGACCTCATCATGAAACCGTTCAATGTGAAAAGCTAGGAAGTGCTTCAGGTTGCAAAATCATACTTTAATGAAATATCTAAAAAGGAAGAAAGATTTGTTAATGTCAAAGGAGACATGCTTTGAATGCTAGCTATGCCCTTCATATATGTTGTACTTTGCTAACTTTCGTCACACTTAATGCTTTGAAAATTTAGGAAGACATGTTATGGTTGTTTTTGCAACAATTTTTAATATTTGTATTTCGAATAGATATTTATCAACTATTTTTTAAACCCATCAACACGGACATTTCAGTTGTTTTATCCTAGAAAGTGCATCGCTAGTAATTTAGTATACAGTCAGACTACAAAATTCTAATAATTGATAGGTTTTTCGGTTGTTTTGCACCTATTACACGTTAGGCGAGCTAAAATATTATAATGGTGTGCATGCAGCATGCAATGTTAGTATATTTTTTTCTTAAAACACTATGTCAAAACACATTGTTAGTATTTCTTGTGAACTTAAATACTACATTTTATTCCTGAATCCCATACAAAAGGACATGCAGAAGAGGTAAATTTCGAATTTTGACTATACTGAGGGAAGGTGTGATGTGTGAAATGTTTCTTTGTATTTTCTGTTGTTCCAAACTCAACAATAAAGGGTAGTAGATAATACTTTAGCACAAAACTGAATTCCAACATTTTGGGGGATTCAAATCCAAATTAAATTCAACCCAAAATTCTGTCGACCGAATTATGATTATGTGTAGGGATTAAGGACGTAGTTTTTAGGGCATATGGACTTTGGTTATTAAACTAATAAGCTGTAAAGGGGGTAAAGGTATTATTTATAAAGACTTGGTTTTGAAATTTTTTTTCTAGGTTAACGTAATGAGTAGGTTGCTTCTGGCCCTGGACGTTATTATGAAGCAGTTTAATTTGAGATATGTAAAAAGGAAGAAAGATTAGTCAATATCGAAGGAGACATACTATCATTGTTATCTATTCCTACGTGTAATGTATTTTGGTTGTTGTAACTTTTAATATTTTGAACAAGCTTTGACCAAAAATAAGCTCCTACTTACGGAGTGAAAATTTTATTAAAAAAATCTTACGAGGAGTACAAAGATGCTGTCTATGTAAAAAAAAAGCTTATAATCAGAAACTAATTTATCTACATTGTTGGAACTTCCACAAAATTTATATGTATTCGCATAGAAAAGAGAAAAATGTTGGAAGAAGATAAAACTTTTTCAACAAGTTTTTTCTACTGATAAAAATAATACCGGTAATACAATATTCTTCTAACCCAATTTTGATTGGATCCAACATCTTACACGATTAATTGCTTAGACAAATTTAACTTTATTTCACTTCATACCTTATAAAATAACCACAGATTTCGAACATAAAAGCTACATCATAGAAACAACTTTTCAAACAGTAAGACTACCAACTGTGCCTAGAGAAGAAATGAGTCACTTCCAACTAAATTTTCTTCCGTTACCGGTTATTCTGGATGAACTGTTGCATGACATTTTTTTATGAAGCAGTGCGAAAGTAGTAGGAAGATGTATATGTTTGAATAAATTTTGACTCCAACGCCTACGTCAACTAGACACATGCATGCAGCACATACAAAGACAAATTGTGTTAGATCAACATGTTTAGTTTTATGTTGGATATTCAATACTATTAATGGATTTAGATTCACTAGTTAGAATGGATGCCTTTTCGGAAGAACCAGTTCATGTTCAGCAACCTTTTGGAGTTGACTCTTTTGGATGGTTTCGAATTGTGGGAGCGGCATACGGGAACATATGTTTCAAGTTCTCTCGGGACCAAAACAAAACAATACTTCTAGTATGGAACCCAACAACAAGACACTCTAGAGAAATTTTTGACCCTCACATAGAGCACGATAAATCATATTTCCCAATTTATGCTTCGGTTATATCCCGAACACTGATGCATACAACATCATACATATGTGTTCTGACACCGATGCCTCCAAAAACTTGCAAAAAGAATCAACTCTGATACATAATATCCTGAAGTCCCACAATAATCATACCAGAATGTGTAACTACACTGGTTGCTCTAAATAGAAAAGCTCATATTCGAGGACTCCTCTTCTCTCCTACATTTTTGTTCCAAATAAGAGATCAATGAGGATGTCAATGAACATACAGGGTCAACATAATTGACCTTAGTATGTAATAAAATTCGACCAAAATTGATAACATATATACTGGCATTTAATTAAATTCTTGAAATGAGTAAAAACTGAACTTACATGAAGGCCACTTGTCTCAGGGCAACCATTGTAGGAACTACAACTCCTTTGGAGGAGAACCCAATCTAACCTTTGTATAGTCAAGCCTGCAACAACCCAAACATTCATTGAATAAGTGATGAACGGATTTTTGCTAGTAAA
The DNA here is from genome assembly GCF_000816755.2 of Arachis ipaensis. NCBI lineage: Eukaryota > Viridiplantae > Streptophyta > Magnoliopsida > Fabales > Fabaceae > Arachis > Arachis ipaensis. The sequence continues at coordinate 79,741,124 of NC_029786.2, read as the reverse complement.
GAATTTCACAAATAAATTTCCGTTGCAAGTATAGTTTCTAAACCAACAAGAATTCTTTCATATAAAAATTTGGTTGTCACTAAAGCAAACCCAATAAAATTAATAATCGAAGTATTTAAACCTCGGGTCGTCTCTCAAGGAATTGCAGAGAGGTGTATTTATTATTGGTTATGGAAGATTATCTTTTTGGGGTTTTTGAATAAGGAACAAGAAAAGTAAATTACAAGAAAGTAAATTAATAATTAAGAAAACTCTTGGTAAGGCATGAGAATTAGACATCCTACCCTAGTTATCCTTATCAATTGTGATGAGAATTGTTCATTGCTCCCACTTAGTTAACCCTTACTAAATAAAGGAAAGTCAAGTGGACTAATCAATTTGATTCCTCAAGTCCTAGTCAACTCCTAAGGAAAGACTAGCTTTAGAGGGATCCAAATCAACCAGCAACTGTCAATTATCAATCAACAAAGGAATTTGATAGCTCAAGAGTCTCCAATTACTCAATTCAAGCTAAGAATGTAAAAAGCTAAATTAAAATCATAAATATGAAATACCTCAAATTGCATTAAATAAAGAAATCAAATCTAACATGGAGTTCATAAACCAAATTGGGAAAATATATAAACTAGAATGCTAGAATAAATAAAAGTAGAAGAGAAAATAAATTAAAGGAACATTGAACCTGGAATTGAAAAGAAATAAACCTAAAACTAAGAGAAATCCTAAAACATAGAGAGAGGAGAGAGCCTCTATCTCTAGAAACTACATCTAAAACCTAAAATTATGTGAATAAAAGTTGTATTGAGTCTCTGCTTGTCTCCTGGCTTTAGTCTGTGTTTCTGGGCCGAAAACTGGGTCCAAACTCAGCCTAAAATTGCCCCCAGTGTTTTCTGCAATTTCTGCAGGTAGCGCATGTCATGCGTACACGTCAAGCACGCGCACGCGTTGCCATGCAGACTCCGATTCACGCGCACGCGTGAGCCATGCGTGCGCGTCGCCCCTCGCTGGTTGTCTCCTTTATTTCTTGTGCTCCTTCCATTTTTGCAAGTCTCATCTCCATCCTCTAAGCCATTCCTGCCTTATAAAGCCTGAAAACACTTAACACACAGATCACGGCATCGAATAGTAATGAGAGAGGATTAATAATTAACAATTTTAAGGCCAAAGAAGCATGTTTTCAATCATAGCACAGAATTAGAAAGGAAAATGTAAAACATGCAAATTATATGAATAAGTGTGAGTTTAGTGGATAAAATCCACTCAATTAAGTACAAAATATACCACAAAGTAGTGGTGCATCAAATCTCCCCACACTTAAACATTAGCATGTCCTCATGCTAAGCTCAAGGAGATACAAAGAATGAATGGGAGAAAGTAAGACTCATGAGATGCAACCTATGAATGCAACTATACGCTAAGATGATTCTATCTACTTGGTCAAAAGTAAATAAGCTCTTCAAGAAAAATATAATTCAGATATCACTAATTCAAATCATACAATAAAAGACAAGTAAACTTGTAAGAAGATAGCTCATGAAAGCAGGGAACATAAAATCAAGCATTGAACCCTCACTGGTAGTGTATATGCACTCTAATCTCTCAAGTGTCTAGGGTTAATCACTCTACTCTTCTCTAGTCATGCTTTCTCGACTTTGTTCTTCATCTAACCAATCAACAAAAATTTAGTATACCAATGCAAACATCATGAGGTCTTTTCAAGGTTGTAATGGGGCTAAGGTAAGGGTGAGGATATATGTATGGCCAAGTGAGCTGTAACATGAATCTTTGACTAACCTAAGCTCTCACCTAACACACACACACACACATTCTATGTAATTCCAAAATCATGCCTAACTACCCATAATTCCCACTTTTCTATCACATACTCATGTACCAATTTTTTTTTAATTTTATCACATATGCATTGATCTTTTATTAAACTTAACATTGGGGTAATTTTGTCCCCATATTTAATTACTTATTTATTTGAATATTTTTGGTTTTTTTTTTTATTAAAAATATAAAAGTAAACATAACATATCAATGCATGAATTTTTAATTTTTCTGGTCTCACATGAGTATGCACCCCAAATTCCCAATACTTTTGTCAGTAAAACACAGCACACTTTCATCAACCCAAGTTCCCACAGTTCCCGACACTTAATTGATACACAATCTCTAACTTAAGCTAACCAAAGATTCACTTGGGGTAATTAATTATTTTTCCGCTTAAGGCTAGTGATGTGGTAAAATATAGAACAAAAAGGGATTAAAAGGCTCGGAGTGGCAAACAAAGGTAATTGAAAGGGTAGGCTATTTAGGATGAGTGAGCTAATAACAAATAATAGCCTCAATCATATGCAAGCATGTAAATACACTAAACAATAGACATATAGAATGGAACAAAATATAGATTGCAATCATAGAGAAGAAAACATACAAGAATGGAATGTTATGGTTAAATAGTGTAACCATGTAATTAAGCTCAAATCTCACAAGTTGTATGTTCTTAGCTATAACTATGTTCCAAATTACAATCTTCAACAAGTTTAACAAAAAAGTTTTAATTTAAATTAGTGAAAAATGCTATAAAAAGGGTCTTGAAAAGAAATTTATTACTTTAACCAAGTAGTGGTAGAAGAACATGCACAAAATCAACAAACATGCAATCAAACATGCAAATACAACAACTAATTTAACATAGAAAATTAAACATTGGCGTTGAAATAGGAACTAACTAACCCACGAAAGTCGGTATTGACCTCCCCACACTTAAAGATTGCACTGTCCTCGGTGCATGCTAAGATGTGCAAGTGGACGGGCTGCTACAACTGATGCGTTTCTCCAAAGATTGTGCAGATGGACTTGTCTGTCGCTTCATGTAAAAGTTTTTCGGTTCCCTTCCTGGTGGCCATCCTGAAAGAAAAAGGGAAGAAAAGTAACCCAAAAACAAAGATAGAAAACAAAGAAAATATGAGTGGGTTAATGCCAAACAACGAGAGTCTCAAGTACATGGTAGCTACAACATGTAAGTGAGAAAACAATAAAAGCAAATGGCGTCTCAATAGTGCAAAAGATTGCAACAATGGGGAAGAGACAGTAGGTAATGAGAGACAGTATAAATTCATGTCAATGCAAAAAGGAATACAGGTATCATAAAAGATTGGCATTGACAGATAAATAATATCACCCAACAATATAAAATAAGGCACGAAGCAATCAGGATATAAAAGAGATGCAATCAGTTGAATAAGAACCGTTTAACACCAATGGTAAAATAATAACTTAGAGAAGAAAATAAAAATATGCACAAAATTAAAATGCAATGAATGAAAGTATGCAAACGAATTAAGTAAAATAGAATGAAAGTGAATAAGGATGAGAAGTTAAAGAGATGAAGAAGAAGAAAGTAAGAAAGGAGGAGGAAAGAAGGAGAAAGGAGAGAAGAAAGTACCAAGAATTCAAAAACGGGGCGCCACGCGCACGCATGCATCACGCGTACGCGTGACATTTGAGTTGGCCATTTGACGCGTAAGCGTCGCCCACGTGTACGCGTGGTTGAATTTGTGCCTCTAGCACAGTTCCAGCGCGAGGGCAGCACCACTCTCGGGTCAATCACCCATTTACGCCGATTGCCATATCCATGCGTGCACGTGCTTGACGCGTAGCGTGGATTTCCCAAGTTGCAAGTGACGCGTACGCGTGATATACGCATACGCGTGGGCCAAATTATGCGTAGAGCACACCAGCCGTACGATTCCATCACAACTTTCTATTCGTTGGATGGGATAGCAAAATTGGGAATCAACGCCCACGCGTGGCCTACACGCACGCGTGGGTTGCCCCTTTTTTTTATGCAGAATGCAAAATGCAGCATGCAAATGAATATGCAGAAATTATGAATGACCACTAATAAAAATAAAATAGAATAAAATTAAGAATAAAAATAAAAGATCATACCATGGTGGGTTGTCTCCCACCTAGCACTTTTAGTTAAAGTCCTTAAGTTGGACATTCGGTGAGCTCCTTGTCATGGTGGCTTGTGCTTGAACTCATCCAGGAATCCCCAGCAGTGTTTGTAATTCCAATATCCTCTGGGATCCCACACTAGTTGCATAAATCCTTCAAGCAAGTTAAAGCAAGTGACAAGGCCCCAAGAGTGTTGATTGCTATAATGAATTCCGGGGTCCCAAACCTTGCTTTTGCACCCGTCTTCTTGTTGATCATCATTTTTCCACTTGGGTGGTGAGGAATTGGAATTCTCACTGAGACATCCAAACAACCACCTAGACCCATTCAATTGAGACTTATACCAACCATTGCACTTAGATCTTGAATATCCAACCATAACGAACCTAGGATGGTGTTGCCAACCACTAACCATCTCCCTTTTGCTCTTAAAACCGCAGATAGCTCTAAGTTGTCCATCCATTTCAAGCAGACCATATTCAAGTGGGAAGGTATAGTTCAGGGATAAGAATTTTACCCACTTGAATGTTGTGTTGGATGGTAAAGGCTTGGGGGGAGGTAGCTCCAGTGGCAGTGAAAGAACTGAAGATTGATGGTTTAGAAGTTATAGTAAATACTCGTTACAAGTATAGTTACTAAACCAAGCAATCAAGCTTTCTTACAAACGTTTTGGTTGTCACAAGTAACAAACCCCTTTTAAAATTGATAACCAACTATTTAAACCTCGGGTCGTCTTCTCAAGGAATTGCAGGGAGGTATGTTCTTATTATTAGTTATGAGTTTTGTAAATTGGGGGTTTTGAAAGTAAGGAAGAAGTATGTTGAACGACAAGTAAAATAAAATAATAATAATAAAATCTCTTGGCAAGGTATGAAGAACTAGAAGTCCTATTCTAGTTATCCTTATCAATTGTGATGAGAATTGGATTTTTCCCCCACCTTATTAACCTCTAACTATGAAGGTAAGTTAAGTGGATGAATTAATTTTGAATCCTCAGGTCCTAGTCTTTCCTTGGGAAAGGCTAGAGTTATTGGATCTCGAATTAATTCTTGAAGAATTCCAATTTTCAATCAACACCTCGAGTTGGATAACTTAAGAGTCACCAATTATTTAACCAAAGCCAAAAGGGAAAATATCTAAATTAAATTAAAAGCATTCATATAAATAAAGCAAAGCAAAATTAAATATGAAAATACCTCAAAATATATTAATAAAAGAAATCAAATTTAACATGGGTATTCATAAATTAAATTGAGAAAATAAATAAAAAGAACATTAAACCTGTGATGATGAAGAAATAATCCTAAATCCTAAAAATAAATCCTAAGAGAGAGGAGAGAACCTCTCTCTCTCAAAACTACATTTAAAACTAAAATTATGAATTATGAGAACTTGATTATGAATGGATGTATTCCCCCACTTTATAGCCTCTAATCTGTGTTTTCTGGGCCGCAATCTGGGTCGAAAACAGCCTAGAATTCGCTGGTTGCAAATTCAAACACGCTGATTTTTCGTCACTACAACGCGGCCGCGTGGAGCACGCATTCGCGTCGCCTAGCGTCAGAGAAACTATGGCACATTATATATCAAATCGAAGCCCCAGACGTTAGCTTTCCAACGCAACTGAAACCGCATCATTTGGACCTCTGTAGCTAAAGTTATAGCCGTTTGAGTGCGAAGAGGTCAGACTGGACAGCTTAGCAGTTTCTCCAACTTCTTGTATTCCTTCCACTTTTGCATGCTTCCTTTCCATCCTCTGAGCCATTCCTGCCTTATAATCTATGAAATCACTTAACACAGATATCAAGGCATCTAATGGTAATAAGAGAGGATTAAACATAGGGAACTTAAGGCCAAAGAAGCATGTTTTCAATCAAAGCACATAATTAGGAAGGCAAATGTAAAACCATGCAAATAGTATGAATAAGTGGGTAAAGAGTTGATAAAATCCACTCAATTGAGTATAAGATAAACCATAAAATAGTGGTTTATCAGGCAGCCTTGCCAATATATGCTTCACTATCTTGGGCTCCTCTTTGATGGTCTCCACCTCTTGACAAGCTTCTGCAACAGTAACCTCTTCTTCTAGTTCAATGGGAGAGGGTTCAATTGTAGGTAGAAACTCATTAACTATTGAACTCATCTCATGATCAACCACTTCCAAGTCTTTAACCATGATATGCCTTGGAGGTTGCACACCCTCTTCAACATCAAATTCAAACGTCTTGGAAGGAGGCTCTATGACTTGAGTTTCCTATGAAGGTTCTGCATCTCCTAAGTCCTCAACCACTTCCTCTTCTTCAATAATTTTGGCTTTCTCCACTTGCTCTAATACAAAATCAAACTCCTCCTTGATGTCACTTAGTGTAGAGTTGTCTTCAATGATGGAGCTTTCCTCTTGTTCAACCTTCACTAATTCTTCAACTATTCCTTCATCTTCAAGTGTCCCTCCCACCTCTACTTTTTGGGCCTCCTCTTGCTTCTCTTGAAGTATGTGTGCGTAAAACCGATCCATTACGTCCCTAAGACGATCCCTTCTCTCTTGTTCCGGGTCAGTAGCATAATTGGGATCATGTTGCTCTTGGATTGATGGATATGGGTATTCTTGCACGGAGGGTGGTGGTGCAGTAAAGCTTGAGGGTTGAATATTGGAGGTAGAGGGTTGGTCCATACGGGATATAAGATTTTGGAGTTTAGAGGTGAGACCAATGAGAGTAGAGATAAGTGTGGTTTGACGCTCTCTTTGCCCTTGGTGAATAACATTAAAGGTATCATTTATGGGAGCTTGTGGTGGATAGGAGGGTTCATTTGTTGGGAGAAAAGGCTCATAATACGGAGGTGGTTCTTCTTGATAAGGGTATAAAGATGGTGTATATTGAGGTGGTGGTTGTGGTGGATAAGGGTTAGGGTCATATGGTGGTGTTTGGTAGTAGGGGGCTTGTGAGTATGGTGGTTCAAAATTATGTTGAGGAGGGGGCTCATAGGTATAGTGTGGGTCACAACCATTGTCCTGGTATGCCTCTTGGAATGGCTCTTGGTCATAGTACATTGGTGGAGGTTGTTGCCAAGAGGGTTGATCAAATCCTTGTGGCTCCTCACATCTTTGATTCTCCCATCCTCGATGCATATTCTCATTGTAATCTTCTCTTCCTGTAACATAGTTGTAACCAAACTCATAGCCAAAGGGGTGAGAGTTCATTGTAGTTAAAGAAAATAAAAACAAAAACTAGTAAAAATAAGCAACTAAGTCCTAAACTAACAAAAACTAGCAAACAAGCAAAAAGCAAATATTTACAATAACCAATAATAAGGCACACGTTTGCAATTTCCCGACAACGGCGCCATTTTGATGAACGGATGTTTGCTAGTAAAGAATTTCACAAATAAATTCCCATTGCAAGTATAGTTTCTAAACCAACAAGAATCCTTTCATACAAAAATTTGGTTGTCACTAAAGCAAACCCAATAAAATTAATAACCGAAGTATTTAAACCTCGGGTCGTTGACGATCGGTTTTTCTATCGGTAAAGAAATACAAAAATATGATCGCGTTGTAAGTATAGCTTCTAAACCAACAGAAAATCCTTTCGTACAAATGTTTTGGTTGTCACAAGTAACAAACCCCTTTAAAATTGATAACCGAAGTATTTAAACCTCGGGTCGTCTTCTCAAGGAACTGCAGGGAGGTGTTCTTATTATTGGTTATGAGTTTTGTAAATTGGGGGTTTTGAAAGTAAGGAACAAGTAATTTGAATGACAAGTAAAATAAATAAATAACTGTAAAATAAACTCTTGGCAAGGTATGAAAATTCGGAAGTCCTATCCTAGTTACTCCTACGAAAATTGAAGTTAATCCCACTTAGTTAACCTTTACGAAAGCAAGGGAAAGTCAAGTGAACTAATTAGTTAGATTCCCAAGTTCTGGCCAACTCCTAAGGAAAAACTAGAGTTAGTGGAATTCTAGTCAATTAGCTGACATAACAATCAATCACGATAAGTTGATAACTCAAGAGCCTCCAGTTAATCAATTAAAGCTAGGAATATAAAAAGCTAAACAAGAATCATAAATCTGAAATACCTCAATTGTATTAATAAGAGAAAATCAATCTAAACATAGAGAGTTCATAAGCCAATTTGGCAACATAAGTAATTAAATGAGAGCATTAAAGTATCTGAAAGTAAAAGAGAAATATAAAGTAAAAGAAATATTGAACCTGATGAAAAGTTGAAATACTAAATCCTTTAAGAGGAATCCTAATCCTAAAACCTAAGAGAGAGGAGAGAACCTCTCTCTAAAAACTACATCTAAATCATGAAAAGCGAGTAATCGAAGGCTTTTCCCTGAATGGATGCATTCCCTCACTTTATAACCTCTAATATGTGCTTTTTGTACTTGGATCTGGGCCAAAAAGGGTTTCAGAAATCGCTGAGAGCGTTTTCTATAGTTTCTGGTGCGTGGCGTCTGTCACGCGTCCGCGTGGGTCACGCGGTCGCGTCATCTAGGAGTTTTCCTTATCACGCGTTCGCTTCAGTCACGCGTACGCATCATCTGCGTTCTGCTCAAGGCGCGCGTCCACGTTAGTCACGCGTTCGCGTCACTGCCTTTTCGCGCTAGGCACGCGGCTGCGTCGTCCATGCGTTCACGTCACTGCCAATTTCTTCAAAAACTCCATTTTGTACTTTCCTTCCATTTTTGTAAGTTTCCTTTCCATCCTTTAAATCATTCCTGCCTTAGGAGATCTGAAAATACTCAACACACAAATCACGGCATTGAATGGTAATAAAAGGTAATTAAAATAATTATTTTTAAAGCATAGGAAACATGTTTTTCACATATATCACATAATAAGGAAGGAAAAGTAAAACCATGCAATTTCACATGAATAAGTGGGTGAAGGGTTGAATAAATCACTTAAATTGAGCACAAAATATATCATGAAATATGGGTTTATCAACCTCCCCACACTTAAACAATAGCATGTCCTCATGCTAAATCCAAGATAAATAGTAAGGTAAGGTTAAAGTGGTGGAATCTCATGCAATGCAATCTATTCTAAATGCAACTACCGAAATGAATCATGCAATTCTAATTGTTATTCACTTGTATATAAAGCTTACATGTAGTTAAATTAATTCATATCCTCAAGAAATCAAATATGCATAGCCAAACCCTGGATAATGTTAAAGCACTTTTACAATTGAGATGGGTAAAAATAATTCACAAACTTGCAAGACAATTAACAGTTAAGCAGAGATATATGGTGATGAGCTATTGAACCCTCACTGGATTTTGTGTTTACTCTCTAGTCACTCAGTGTTTATTGGGTTAATCACTCTATTCTTTTTCTATCCTTACTTTCTATAACTTTGTTCTTCATCTAACCAATCAACAATTATAGAATACAGACATACAAAAATTATGAGGTCTTATTCAAGGTTGTAATGGGACCAAGGTAAAGGTAAGGGTATATGTATAAGGCTAAGTGAGCTAATAAGCGAATCCTTGATTAGTCTAAGATCTCACCTAACATACATACTTTATAAATCAAAGTTTCTTAACCTATTTGCCCAAATTTTCCCTTTTTGTATTGCAAACTCATGTATTAAATTTAATTTTGTCCCATGTGCATTGATTCTTTTTATTTTACATTTGGGGAATTTTTGTATCCCCTTATTTAAATACTGGAATTTTTTTTTTAAAATCAATGCACATGGTAATTCAATTATTTTGATTTCACATGAGCATGCTTCCCAAAATTTTTTTTTGTTTTTGGAATAACTTATTCTTTTTAAATTCCTACTTTGTTTCTATCATCCCATGTTCCTATAAAATTCCCTATTCTTAAATTGTACACAATATCTATCTTAAGCTAACTAAGGATTCAACTTGGGATTTTTATTTTGTTTTTCTGCTTAAGGCTAGTAATGTGGTTTATAGAACAAGAGGGGATTAAAAAGCTCAAAGGGGGCTAACAAGGGTGATGCACAAGGTAGGCTAATTTGGGATAAGTGAGGAAAAATTCAAATGATGGCCTCAATCATCTCTTGGTATGTATCTATATTCTATAATTGGACATATAGATTAAAACAAAGTAAAGAACATCAGAATAAAAAAGAAGGGTAAAATACACAGGAATGAAATTTATGGTCTGAATGCAACCATACAATTAAGCTCAAGACTCACAGGCTGTGTGTTCTCCAGCTCAAAAATCATATATCAGTTATACATGTCATGCAAGTAAAAATTAAGAGTTCCCATTATTCTCAATGTAATTTTTTTTGGGTGGCCCTTAAAATCTTAGTGTTGTTCCTTGATGAAATGTTGTTAACTAACTAACATGTAATGCTATATATACAAGGTGTGTGGATTGTTTTAATTTACTAAAGTCTCTAGTTTACTTCCTTTTTATTTTCAATTTAAACCAAACTATCATATGCTAAAAGGGTAAACTATACTAATGAATCCACATATTCTATAACTAATAAGTTTAGAATTGCAAACTAAACTAAATGTCTAAAATATGAACTAAAGTGCAAAATGCGGAAATAAAGTAAAAATATAGAAAAAGAACAATGTATAAGTACTGAAAAATAAAATAAAGATAAAAATACAGAAAAAATAAACAAAATAAGATATAAAAAAAGTCTGTAGTGGTTCACCAAAAAGATACGCCAGGGATGGCGACCTCCCCACACTTAAAATATAGCATCGTCCTCGATGCTCACTCAAGCTGGGTGTGAAGGAGTGTCATCACTGGAAGCATGGGCTGCTGGAGTCTCTGTGGTGGCCGGAGGATCTGCAGACAGGATAAGGGTAGGAGGATCTGTCTGCTGCAGTAGAGGTGCTGACTGGAAAGGGATCTCTGGGTCTGCGACCTGAATCTGATGTGGCTCCTCATGCTGTGGTGCAGCCTGCTCTGGTCCTGCCTGCTCAGCCTCTCTCTGTGCATGTGTCTCAACCTCATGCTCGTCCGTCTCCTCAACTTGAGGTGCTCATAGCGTCGCTTGTTACGACGCTCAGATCTCTCATATCACCGCCGGTTGCGGCACTCCATCTGGTCCAGCTGCTGAAATAAGTGGTGCATGAGGTGGTAAACGGGCTCTGAGGTAGGTGAAGGTGCAGTGGTGGTAGCTGAGGTAGCAGTAGATGAAGAAGGGGCAGGTGAAGGTGTGGCTGTCTCATCAGGAGCGGTGAGGAATGGGGGTTTGTAACCCAAAGCCTGAAACTTCCTGCTGTGAGGGATAATCTTCTTGCAGTCTGCAGTAAGTGGCTTCTCATCAGCAAGCTCCCAAGGCACGTCAGCTCGACGGCCGAGCTGGGTAATCAGATAAGGGAAAGGGAGAGCGCCTCGGACATGGACCCTGGCCATGTAATACCGGATGAATCATGGAAGATACAGGTCCTTACCCTCCATCACACACCAGAGGAGGGTGATCATAGCAGCAGGCAGCTCCGTCTCATGAGTGCTCGGCATAACAAAGTTGCTCAGGATCTGGTGCCAGAGCCGAGCCTCATCATTTAGATACATCAGCTTGATTCCCTTAGGCATTGCTGTGTTCTTTCCCATGACCCATGGGACAGTGGGATCAAGGGCTATACTCTGCTTGACAGCATCCCAGTCAAATCTCATAAAGCGCATATCCTCTTCAGCCTTTTGGTAACCGTCAGGTTGATCTGACTTAGGCTGAAACTGCAGAATATCCTCAATGGCTTCCTCAGTGACCAGTATCTGTTTTCCTCTGAGGTGCACTGCATCCAGGGAAGTCTTGAAATAGTTGCAGTAAAACTCTCTTACCCAGGAAGCATTGACCTCTGTCAAGTTTCTCTCCAAGAAGAACCAGCCTCTCTGTTTTATCTGATTGGAGGTGTACTGCTGTAGTTCTTCTGGAATTTTCAGAGTTCTCTCCAGGTACAGGTTTCTGGAGGTGGCAAACACTGGATACTTCAGCTCACAGTATCTGTTTGCAAATTTTACCGGATCATTGGCAGTGAGGAGCTGGTCAGCCTTCTCCTGCAAGGTAAAGTGCTTTTCCCGCCAGGAATCATCATGCATAATGTCTAGGATAGACATAGAGGATTCACCTCTTTTCCTTTTACCAGTAGTTGCCTTGCCTTTTCCTTTTCGTTGAGGGTCAGACATCCTGAAAAGAAGAAATTCCAGGATATAAATGAAGAACAAAGCAGGAAAACAAGTAGGCAAATAGAATAATAGCAATATAAGCACATAGTGGCAAAAGAGTAGTAGAATAATGAAATGAGTTAAATAAATGTACATTTTGGATTGTTTTGGAGTTAAAAATCTGAGATGAGAAATCACAATCCAAAATATATTATAAGTAGAATACCTGTTAATTAGGAGAAACAATAATCATGCCATGAGTTAAAAAGTTGAAAGAGTTAGTTAAAAAGCAAATGAGTAATAAACAACAAGGAAAACAGTTCATATGAATTAAAATAAAGCTGCAAATAGACACAAGTAATATGAACATGAAAGAGCAGTGTAACAGCAGCATGAAACAGTGAAGAACAGCATATGAACAGTATAAATATTACAGCCAGACCAAAATTGCAAAATAGGTAAAACAAGCAACAAGTACGGCGCAATTATCAGGCCTAAATCCACTAACCACATCCTAGCTACCTAACCACCTAGAATCCACTACAAACATGCATCTCTAACTAGCCTAATGTTGAACATAAACTGAAAAATATGCAACAAACTACGAATGAAAGAAAAGTAGCGTTCGGCGGAACCTGGTATGCGTATGAACTAAGGTAGGGATCAGAGAGATGGCGGTGGTGCAGTGGCAGTGCTGGGAGGGGGCACGGCGGCGCGGTGGCGGAACAGGGCGGCACGGTGGTGGATCAGGTTGGGTTGGAGGGTGGGGTTTGGGTTGGGTGAGGGTTTGTGACGGTGGGAGGGGCGGTGGTGCACGAAATTGTGATCATCAATGGCGCCAACAATTTGGTACGCACAATTGTAATCTCAATTTTTTATCACAACTCCGCACAACTAACCAGCAAGTGCACTGGGTCGTCCAAGTAATAAACCTTACGCGAGTAAGGGTCGATCCCACGAAGATTGTCGGCTTGAAGCAAGCTATGGTCATCTTGTAAATCTCAGTCAGGCGGATTCAAACGGTTATGGAGAATTGATAATTAAAACATAAATAAAATATATAATAAAGATAGAGATACTTATGTAATTCATTGGTGAGAATTTCAGATAAGCGTATGAAGATGCTTTGTTCCTCCTGAACCTCTGCTTTCCCATTGTCTTCTTCCAATCATTCATACTCCCTTCCATGGCAAGCTTTATGTTGGGCACCACCGTTGTCAATGGCTACTTTCCGTCCTCTCAGTGAAAATGTTCCAAATGCACTGTCACCGCACGGCTAAACATCTGTCGGTTCTCGATCATGTTGAAATAGGATCCATTGATCCTTTTGCGTCTGTCACACGCCCAACACTCGCGAGTTTGAAGCTCGTCACAGTCATCCCTTCCCAGATCCTACTCGGAATACCATAGACAAGGTTTATACTTTCCGAATCTCAAGAATGCTGCCAATTGATTCTAGCCTATACCACGAAGGTTTTAATCTTAGATTAGAAACCCAAGAGATACGCATTCAAGCCATTGCTAGTAGAATAGAGGTAGTTGTCAAACACATGTTCATAGGTGAAAATGATGATGAGTGTCACATAATCATCACATTCATCAAGTTGAAGAACGAATGAATATCTTAGAGAAGAAGTAGGCGTGAATTGAATAGAAAAACAATAGTACTTTGCATTAATTCATGAAGAACAGCAGAGCTCCACACCTTAATCTATGGTGTGTAGAAACTCTACCGTTGAAAATACATAAGAACAAGGTCTAGGAATGGCCAAATGGCCAGCCTCCAAAAGAGGGTTCAATCATAAAAACATGATTCAAAGATGAAAATACAATAGCAAAAGGTCCTATTTATAGAAAACTAGTAGCCTAGGGTTACAGAAATAAGTAATTAATGCAGAAATCTTCTTCCGAGCCCACTTGGGGTGTGCTTGGGCTGAGCATTGAAGCTTCCATGTGTAGAGACTTTTCTTGGAGTTAAACGCCAGCTTTTGTGCCAGTTTGGGCGTTTAACTCCAGCTTTTATGCCAGTTCTGGCGTTTTGACGCCAGAATTTCTATGCTGAATTTGAACGCCGGTTTGGGCCATCAAATCTTGGGCAAAGTATGGACTATTATATATTGCTGGAAAGCCCAGGATGTCTACTTTCCAACGCAATTGAGAGCACACCAATTGGGCTTCTGTAGCTCCAGAAAATTTACTTTGAGTGTAGGGAGGTCAAAATCCAACAACATCTGCAGTCCTTTTTCAGCCTCTGAATCAGATTTTTGCTCAGGTCCCTCAATTTCAGCCAGAAAATACCTGAAATCCTAGAAAAACACACAAACTCATAGTAAAGTCCAGAAAAGTGAATTTTAAATAAAACTAATAAAAATATAATAAAAACTAACTATAATATACTAAAAACATACTAAAAACAATGCCAAAAAGCGTATAAATTATCCGCTCATCACAACACCAAACTTAAATTGTTGCTTGTCCCCAAGCAACTGAAAATCAGATAGGATAAAAAGAAGAGAATATACAATGAATCCCAAAAACATATATGAAGATCAGTATTAATTAGATGAGCGGGGCTTTTTAGCTTTTTGCTTCTTAACAGTTTTGGCATCTCACTTTATCCTTTGAAGTTCAGAATGATTGGTATCTATAGGAACTCAGAATTCAGATAGTGTTATTGATTCTCCTAGTTAAGTATGTTGATTCTTGAACACAGCTACTTTATGAGTCTTGGCCGTGACCCAAAGCATTTTGTTTTCCAGTATTACCACCGGATACATAAATGCCACAGACACATAACTGGGTGAACCTTTTTAGATTGTGACTCAGCTTTGCTAGAGTCCCCAATTAGAGGTGTCCAGAGCTCTTAAGCACACTCTTTTTGCTTTTGGACCACGACTTTAACCGCTCAGTCTCAAGTTTTCACTTGACACCTTCACGCCACAAGCACATGGTTAGGGACAGCTTGGTTTAGCCACTTAGGCCAAGATTTTATTCCTGTGGGCCCTCCTATCCACTGATGCTCAAAGCCTTGGATCCTTTTTATTTTACCCTTGCCTTTTGGTTTAAAGGGCTATTGACTTTTTCTGCTTGCTTCTTTTTCTTTTTCTTTCTTTTTTCTTTTTTTTTTCGCATTTTTTTCTGCAAGCTTTTCACTGCTTTTTCTTGTTTCAAGAATCAATTTTTATGATTTTTCAGATTATCAAATAACATTTCTCCTTTTCCATCATTCTTTCAAGAGCCAACAATTTTAACATTCATAAACAACAAATTCAAAAATATGCACTGTTCAAGCATTCATTCAGAAAGACAAAAGTATTGCCACCTGATAAACCACTATTTTATGGTTTATCTTGTGCTCAATTGAGTGATTTTTATCAACTCTTTACCCACTTATTCATACTATTTGCATGGTTTTACATTTGCCTTCCTAATTATGTGCTATGATTGAAAACATGCTTCTTTGATCTTACAATTGCTAATATTAATCCTCTCTTATTACCATTAGATTCCTTGATATGTGTGTTAAGTGTTTTCAGAGATTATAGGGCAGGAATGGCTTGGAGGATAGAAAGGAAGCATGCAAAAGCGAAAGGAATACAAGAAGTTGAAGGAACTGCAAAGCTGTCAGCCTGACCTCTTTGCATTCAAACAGTCATAACTTGAGCTACAGAGGTCCAAACGACGTGGTTTTAGTTGCGTTGGAAAGCTAACGTCCGGGGCTTCGATTTGATATATAATATGCCATAGTTGCCCTGATGCTAGGCAATGCGACCGCGTGCTCCATGTGGACGCGTCGCAGTGACAAAAAACCAGCGTGGCAGATTTCTTCTCCGGCGATTTCTGGGCTGTTTTTGACCCAGTTTTCAGCCCAGAACACACAGATTAGAGGTTATAAAGTGGGGGAATGCATCCATTCATAATCATGCTCTCATAATTCACAATTTTAGTTTTAGATGTAGTTTTTAGAAAGAGAGGTTCTCTCCTCTCTCTTAGGATTAGGATTTTAGGATTTCTATTAGTTTAGTTCAACTCATCTTCAGTCACAGGTTCAATATTCCTTTTATTTTATATTTCTCTTTTACTTTTAGATGCTATAATGCTTGTATTAGTTATGTTGCCTAATTGGCTTATGCTACATTCATGTTATGATTTTCTTAATTAATATTATTTGAGGTATTTCAGAATTATGATTGCTTTCTTTTATTTATATAAATAATTTAGATTTTTCCCTTTTGGCTTTGGTTGAGTCATTGGAGACGTTTGAGTTATCAAACTCATTGTTGATTGAAAATTGGAATTCTTCCAGAATTAATTCGGGTTCCAATAACTCTAACTTTTCCCAAGGAAAGACTAGGACTTGAGGAATCAGAATTAATTCATCCACTTAACTTACCTTCATAGTTAGAGGTTAACAAAGTGGGAGAAAAATCCAATTCTCATTACAATTAATAAGGATAACCAGGATAGGACTTCCAGTTTTCATACCTTGCCAAGAGTCTACTTTATAGTTATTTATTTTATTCTTATTATCATTCAACATACTGCTTTCTTACTTTCAAAACCTCCAATTTACAAGACTCATAACTAATAATAAAAACACCTCCCTGTAATTTCTTGAGAAGACGACCCGAGGTTTAAATACTCGGTTATCAATTTTAAAGGGGTTTGTTACTTGTGACAACCAAAACATTTGTAAGAAAGGTTGATTGCTTGGTTTAGTAACTATACTTGCAACGAGAGTTTACTATAACTTCTAAACCATCAATCTTCAGTTCCTTCACCACCACATCAAAATAACTAAACTGTTTTAAAATTCGAAATTCATGCACTTCTTTTTCTTTTTCAATTAAAAACATTTTTTATTTAAGAAAGGTTATGGATTCATTTTCATAGCTTTAAGGCATAGACACTTAGACACTAGTGATAAAGACACAAACATAAATAAACATAAAGCATAAAAATTCGAAAAACAGAAAATAAAGCACAAGGAAATTAAAGAACGGGTCCACCTTAGTGATGACGGCTAGTTCTTCCTCTTGAAGATCTTATGGAGTGCTTGAGCTCCTCAATGTCTCTTCCTTGCCTTTGTTGCTCCTCTCTCATGACTCTTTGGTCTTCTCTAATTTCATGGAGGAGGATAGAATGTTCTTGGTGCTCCACCCTTAGTTGTCCCATGTTGGAACTTAATTCTTCTAGGGAGGTGTTGATTTGCTCCCAATAGTTTTGTGGAGGAAAATTCATCCCTTGAGGCATCTCAGAGATTTCATGATGAGGAATTTCCTCATGCTCTTGTCCATGAGTGGGGTCTCTTGTTTGCTCCATCCTTTTCTTAGTGATAGGCTTGTCCTCATCAAGGAGGATGTCTTCCTCTATGTCAATTCTAGCTGAATTACAAAGGTGACAAATGAGATGAGGGAAGGCTAACCTTGCCAAAGTAGAGGACTTGTCCGCCACCTTGGGATATAACCTCATAAACTTCTACTTCCTCTCTAATCATGATGCTATGAATCATGATAGCCCGATCTATAGTAACTTCAGACCGGTTGCTAGTAGGAATGATTGACCGTTGGATGAACTCCAACCATCCCCTAGCCACGGGCTTGAGGTCATGCCTTCTTCTTGGCCACAACTTCATAGAAGTGGTCTTGATGCACCCTTGAGATGAATCTCTCCATCTCCCATGACTTGGAGGTGGAAGCTTTTGCCTTCTCTTTTCTCTTTCTAGAGGTTTCTCCGGCCTTTGGTGCCATAAATGGTTATGGAAAAACAAAAAGCAATGCTTTTACCACACCAAACTTAGAAGATTTGCTCGTCCTCGAGCAAAAGAAGAAAGAAGAGAGTAGAAGAAGAAGAAATGGAGGAGATGGAGGTGGGTTGGTATTTCGGCCAAGGAGGAGAAGTAGGGTATATTGTGTGTGAAAATGAAAGAGTGAAGATGGGTTTATATAGGGGTGGAGAGAGGGTTAGGGTTCGGCCATATAGGGTGGGTTTGGGAGGGTAAGTGGTTTGAATTTGAATGGTGAGGTAGGTGGGATTTTATGATGGATGGATGTGGATTGGTGAAAGGTTTATGGAGAAGAGGGTAGGATTTGATAGGTGAGGGGTTTTTGGGGATCTTGTGGGGTCCACAGATCCTGAGGTGTCAAGGATTTTTCATCCCTGCACCAAGTGGCGTGCAAAATGCCCTTTTCTACCAATTCTAGTCGTTAAACGCCAGGTTGCTGCCCATTTCTGGCATTTAACGCCAGCTTCTTGCCCTTTTCTGGCGTTAAACGCCAGCTCTGTGCCCCTTTCTGGCGTTAAACGCCCAGAATGGTGCCAGACTGGGCGTTTAATGCCCATTCTGCTGCCCTTACTGGCGTTTAAACACCAGTAAGTTTCTCCTCCAGGGTGGTCTATTTTTAATACTATTTTTCATTCTGTTTTTGCTTTTTCAGTTGTTTTTGTGACTTCACATGATCATCAACATACAGAAAACATAAAATAACAATAGAAAATAGAAATTTAACATAGATAAGTAAATATTGGGTTGCCTCCCAACAAGCGCTTCTTTAATGTCAATAGCTTGACAATGGGCTCTCATGGAGCCTTACAGATACTCAGAGCATGGCCTCCCAACACCAAACTTAGAGTTTGGTTGTGGCCTCCCAACACCAAATTTAGAGTTTGAATATGGGAGTTTTGTTTGACTCTGCACTGAAAGAAGCTTTTCATGCTTCCTCTCCATGGTTACAAAGGGAGATCCTTGAGCTTTAAACACAAGGGAGTCCTTATTCACTTGAAGGACCAATGCTCCTCTGTCAACATCAATCACAGCTCTTGCTGTGGCTAGGAAGGGTCTGTCAAGGATGATGGAGTCATCCATACACTTCCCAGTGTCTAGGACTATAAAATCAGCAGGGATGTAGTGGTCTTCAACCTTTACCAAGACATCCTCTATAAGTCTATAAGCCTGTTTCCTTGAATTGTCTGCCATCTCTAGTGAGATTCTTGCAGCTTGTACCTCAATGATCCCTAGCTTCTCCATTACAGAGAGAGGCATGAGGTTTATGCTTGACCCTAGGTCACACAGAGCCTTTTCAAAGGTCATGGTGCCTATGGTACAAGGTATTGAGAACTTTCCAGGATCTTGTCTCTTCAGAGGTAATCTCTGCCTAGTCAATTCATCCAGTTCTTTGGTGAGCAAGGGGGTTCATCCTCCCAAGTCTCATTACCAAATAACTTGGCATTTAGTTTCATGATTGCTCTAAGGTATTGAGAAATTTCCAGGATCTTGTCTCTTCAGAGGTAATCTCTGCCTAGTCAATTCATCCAGTTCTTTGGTGAGCAAGGGGGTTCATCCTCCCAAGTCTCATTACCAAATAACTTGGCATTTAGTTTCATGATTGCTCTAAGGTACTTAGCAACTTGCTCTTCAGTAACATCTTCATCCTCTTCAGAGGAAGAATACTCATAAGAGCTCATGAATGGCAGAAGTAAATTTAATGGAATTTCTATGGTCTTAGTGTGAGCCTCAGATTCCCATGGTTCCTCATGAGGGAACTCCTTGTAGGCCAGTGGACGTCCAGTGAGATCTTCCTTAGTGGAGATCACTGCCTCTTCCTCCTCTCCAGATTCGGCCGTGTGGGTCATGGTGATGGCCTTGTACTCTCCTTTTGGATTCTCTTCTGTATTGCTTGGAAGAGTACTAGGAGGGAGTTCAGTAACTTTCTTACTCAGCTGACCCACTTGTGCCTCTAAATTTCTAATGGAGGACCTTGTTTCAGTCATGAAACTTTGAGTGGTTTTAATTAGATCAGAGACTACAGTTGCTAATTCAGAGTGGCTCTGCTTAGAATTCTCTGTCTGTTGCTGAGAAGATGATGGAAAAGGTTTGCTATTGCTAAACCTGTTTCTTCCACCATTATTGTTATTGAAGCCTTGTTGAGGCCTCTGTTGGTCCTTCCATGAGAGATTTGGATGATTTCTCCATGAAGGATTATAGGTGTTTCCATAGAGTTCTCCCATGTAATTCACTTCTTCCATTGCTGGGTTCTCAGGATCATAAGCTTCTTCTTCAGATGAAGCTTCTTTGGTACTGCCTGTTGCTGCTTGCATTCCAGACAGACTCTGAGAAATCATATTGACTTGCTGAGTCAATATTTTGTTCTGAGCCAATATGGCATTTAGAGTATCAATTTTAAGAACTCCTTTCTTCTGATTTGTCCCATTATTCATAGGGTTCCTTTCAGAAGTGTACATAAATTGGTTATTTGCAACCATCTCAATAAGTTCCTGAGCTTCTGCAGGCATCTTCTTCAAATGAAGAGATCCTCCAGCAGAGCTGTCCAATGACATCTTGGACAGTTCAAACAGACCATCATAGAAGATACCTATGATGCTCCATTCTGAAAGCATGTCAGAAGGGCACCTTCTGATTAATTGCTTGTATCTTTCCCAAGCTTCATAGAGGGATTCACCTTCCTTTTACTGAAGGTTTGGACTTCCACTCTAAGCTTACTCAATTTTTGAGGTGGAAAGAACTTTGCCAAGAATGCATTGACTAGCTTTTCCCAAGAGTTCAGGCTTTCTTTAGGTTGTGAATCCAACCATGTTCTAGCTCTGTCTCTTACAGCAAAGGGAAAAAGCATAAGTCTATAGACCTCGGGATCAACCCCATAATACCTTTGTCCTTGCTTCTGCTCATATGAAAAGAGAAGAAGAAAGTATGAAATCCTCTATGTCACAGTATAGAGATTCCTTGAGGTGTCAGAGGTAAAGAAGAATAGAAGGAGAAGGTAGATAAGAGAGAATTCGAACTTATCAAGAGGGATAGAGTTCGAATTGTACATTAAGGAGGAATGTTAGTCCATAATTAGAAGGAGATGAGAAGAGGGGAAGAATTTTCGAAATTAAAGTAAAAGATTTTGAAATAATTAAAAGAAATTTTGAAAATTTGATTGATAATTTTCGAGAATTAAAGTTGGGAAAGAAATTAAGTGATTTTTGAAAAAGATTTTTGAAATTAGAAATCAAAAAGATATGATTGAAAATTATTTTGAAAAAGATGTGATTAAGAAGATATGATTGAAAAGATATGGTTTTAAAAAGATATGATTGAAAGGATATAATTGAAAAATAATTTAAAAAGATTTGATTTTAAAATTAATGACTTGGCTAACAAGAAATTTAAAAGATATGATTCAGATATTAAACGTTTCTTAACAAGAAAGCAACATACTTGAAATTTTTTAATCAAATCATTAATTGTTAGCAAGTATTTTCGAAAATAGTAAAAAAAAATGGAAAGAAATTTATTTTGAAAAGATATGATTGAAAAGATATGATTTGAAAAAGATTTGATTTTGAAAACTTATGAAAACTTGAAAAAAATTTGAATTAAAAACAAAATCTTCCCTCTTATGTCATCCTGGCGTTAAACGCCCAGCCAGGTACCCTGGCTGGCGTTTAAACGCCAGTTTTCCTTCTTCACTGGGCGTTTTGAACACCCAGCTTTTTCTGTGTAATTCCTCTGCTGCATGTTCTGAATCTTCAATTCTCTGTATTATTTACTTGAAAAGACATAATTTTGAAAATTTTTTGGATTTTTAATGATGAGGAACAATCAAAATGCAATTAAACATGGAAAACTAAGATCAAATACATAATGCATGCAAGGCATCAAACTTAAAAGTTTGTATACTAAGGACTATAACAATTTGAAAAATGCATGTAAGAGACAACTAAACACACAAAACAAGAGAATTTAAAGATCAGAGCAAGGAAATCATCAAGAACATCTTAAAGATCAATGACGAACATAATGCATGTAATTTTCAAAAATTAGAATAATAAAGACATGCAATTGACACCAAACTTAAAATTAGACACTAGACTCAAACAAGAAACATAGAATATTTTTTATTTTTATGGTTTTAAAAAATTTTTTTGTGATTTTTCAAAAATTGAGTGGAAAAGAAAATAAATGGATTCAAAATTTTCAATAAGAATTCCAGGAATCATTGCAATGCTAGTCTAAGACTCCGGTCCAGGAATTAGACATGGCTTACTAGCCAGCCAAGCTTTCAAAGAAAGCTCCGGTCCAAAACACTAGACATGGCCAATGGCCAGCCAAGCTTTAGCAGATCATTGCTCACAACAGCAAAATTGATAGAAATCAACAAGCTCTTGTGATGATAAGTTGAAACCTCGGTCCAAAAGATTAGACATGACTTCACAGCCAGCCAGACTTCAACAAATCATCATGAAACTCTAGAATTCATTCTTAAAAACTCTGAAGAACAAAATAGAAAATTTTTTTGTATTTTTGAAAAAAAAATTTCGAAAATAAAAAGTAAAAAGCTTAAACATAAAATAAAATTACCTAATCTAAGCAACAAGATGAGCCGTCATTTGTCCAAACTCGAACAATCCTTGGCAACGGCGCCAAAAACTTGGTGCACAAAATTGTGATCATCAATGGCGCCAATAACTTGGTATGCACAATTGTAATCTCAACTTTTTATCACAACTCCGCACAACTAACCAGCAAGTGCATTGGGTCGTCCAAGTAATAAACTTTACGCGAGTAAGGGTCGATCCCACGGAGATTGTCGGCTTGAAGCAAGCTATGGTCATCTTGTAAATCTCAGTCAGGCGGATTCAAATGGTTATGGAGAATTGATAATTAAAAGATAAATAAAATATATAATAAAGATAGAGATACTTATGAAATTCATTGGTGAGAATTTCAGATAAGCGTATGAAGATGCTTTGTTCCTCCTGAACCTCTGCTTTCCCATTGCTTTCTTCCAATCATTCATACTCCCTTCCATGGCAAGCTTTATGTTGGGCATCACCATTGTCAATGGCTACTTCCTGTCCTCTCAGTGAAAATGTTCCAAATGCGCTGTCACCGCACGGCTAATCATCTGTCGGTTCTCGATCATGTTGGAATAGGATCCATTGATCCTTTTGCGTCTGTCACACGCCTAACACTCGCGAGTTTGAAGTTCGTCATAGTCATCCCTTCCCAGATCCTACTCGGAATACCACAGACAAGGTTTAGACTTTCCGGATCTCAAGAATGCTGCCAATTAATTCTAGCCTATACCACGAAGGTTTTAATCTTAGATTAGAAACCCAAGAGATACGCATTCAAGCCATTGCTAGTAGAACAGAGGTGGTTGTCAGACACATGTTCATAGGTGAGAATGATGATGAGTGTCACGGATCATCACATTCATCAAGTTGAAGAGCGAATAAATATCTTAGAGAAGAAGTAGGCGTGAATTGAATAGAAAAATAATAGTACTTTGCATTAATTCATGAAGAACAGCAGAGCTCCACACCTTAATCTATGGTGTGTAGAAACTCTACCATTGAAAATACATAAGAACAAGGTCTAGGCATGGCCAAATGGCCAGCCTCCAAAAGAGGGTTCAATCATAAAAACATGATTCAAAGATGAAAATACAATAGCAAAAGGTCCTTTTTATAGAAAACTAGTAGCCTAGGGTTACATAAATAAGTAATTAATGCAGAAATCTTCTTCCGGGCCCACTTGGTGTGTGCTTGGGCTGAGCATTGAAGCTTCCATGTGTAGAGACTTTTCTTGGAGTTAAACGCCAGCTTTTGTGCCAGTTTGGGCGTTTAACTCCAGCTTTTATGCCAGTTCTGGCGTTTTGACGCCAGAATTTCTATGCTGACTTTGAACACCTGTTTGGGCCATCAAATCTTGGGCAAAGTATGGACTATTATATATTGCTGGAAAGCCCAGAATGTCTACTTTCCAACGCAATTGAGAGCGCGCCAATTGGGCTTCTGAAGCTCCAGAAA
Source organism: Arachis ipaensis (assembly GCF_000816755.2). Taxonomy (NCBI): domain Eukaryota; kingdom Viridiplantae; phylum Streptophyta; class Magnoliopsida; order Fabales; family Fabaceae; genus Arachis; species Arachis ipaensis. The sequence goes on along the minus strand of NC_029786.2, from coordinate 79,717,218 downwards.
ATCCACTTCAAGTGCATGGAGGTTAAAATCCAACAGCATCTGCAGTCCTTTTTCAGCCTCTGAATCAGATTTTTGCTCAGGTCCCTCAATTTCAGCCAGAAAATATCTGAAATCACAGAAAAACACACAAACTCATACTAAAGTCCAGAAAAGTAAATTTTAAATAAAAATTAATAAAAATATAATAAAAACTAACTAAAATATACTAAAAACATACTAAAAACAATGCTACAAAGCGTATAAATTATCCGCTCATCAGGCGGCGAGGGTTGTGGGTTGGAGGGGGTTGGAATGGGAGGTGGCGCTGGTGGCTTGGTGGTGGTGGCTGGCCGCGGTGGGGTAGTGGTGGTGGAGGGAAGAAGAGAGAGAAGAAGGGGAGGGAAGGAAGAAGGAGAGAAATGGGAGAGGGGGGTGTCGCATGGTGGGGAAGAGAATGGTGACGCGGGGGGGAAATAAGGTTTCGCGTGGTTGGGGTTAGTGATTTTGAATCCACGCGAACGCGTGGGGCACGCGATCGCATGGCTAGGGTGAAATGGGATTGACGCGGTTGCGTGATTGATGCAATCGCGCGGGTTGGGTACAAGATGGATGACGCGGACGCGTGAGGCACGTGACCGCGTCGCTGTAAATTGTGCTAAACGCACAATTCCAACGTCATTTCAGCGCAACTCTGTCTCCATTAGGGTGCCATGCTATCCACGCGATGCGGACGCGTCGCTCACGCTTTCGCGTGGGATGCGTGTTTTGCAGGTGGCGCGTTCGCGTCAAGGATGTGAACGCGTGGGCCGTTTTGTGCTAAACGCACACCAGCCGTATGATTCCAGCCCAGATTTCTGGGCGTTGGATTTTTACGCCGATTTCCAGATCATGCGTTCACGTGAGTGACGCGAACGCGTGGGAGGTGTTTTTCGCAACTGACGCGAACGCGTTAGCGACGCGGTCACGTGGAACAATTTGTGCCAAAGGCACGCCTCCAGCCATGCTTTCACGTGACTTTCTGTTCACTTTCCTTTTCTTCCTAATGCACTTGTGACGCGGATGCGTCAGCAACGCTTACGCGTTGCGTGCATTTTTTTTATATGCGATTATGCAATTATGCAGTATGCAATGCTAATGAATAATATTCAGGTTCAATGAAAATAATATAATATAAAAAAACAACACGAAATAAAATTGAAAAAGAAACAACCATACCATGGTGGGTTGTCTCCCACCTAGCACTTTTAGTTAAAGTCCTTAAGTTGGACATTAGATGAGCTTCCTGTTATGGTGGCTTATGCTTAAATTCATCCAAAAATCTTCACCAATGTTTGGAATGCCAACAGCTTCTGGGGTCCCAAACTAGGCATGTAAAGCTTTTGAGCAGCTTCAAATAGATTCTCAGGCTCCCGGGGTGACGAATGTCAGAATATTTTATAGGATCCCTGACTTTGCTTTTAAATCCGCCTTTGTCTTGATCTATATTCTTCAATCCGAGCGATTTAGAAATTGTAGCCTCACCAAGATGACCAAACGTCTTCCGAGACCCATTCAATTGAACTTGATACCAATCCTTGCACTTCGAATCGAAGCACGGAACCTTATTGAACCTTGTACACCAGCTCTGAGTACGAGCCATTTCCCTCTTACTCTTAAAGCCGCATAGAGCTCTAAGCTGGCCATCTGTTTCAAGCAAACCATATTCAAGTGGAAAGGTAAAGATAAAGGTTAAGGATTGTACCCACTTGAAGCTTGTATTAGGTGGTAATGGCCTTGGGACAGGTGTTTCCAGTGGTTCTGTAAGTTCTACTCCCTTGTATTCTTCTGTGATTTCCTCCACTTCTTTGCAAAATTTTTCAACTGCAACTACGTCCTGATCCAAGTCTTCTATGTCTTCCTCGTCACTCAAGTCATACGTTGGAGGTTGAGAGAAATCTACCTCGACATCATCTTCGTATTCACTTGGATAAGATTCTTCAGGCTCAAGGAGTTCAGTTGCGGATGTGAGTTCGTGATTAGGAGAGCTTGATTCATGATCATCATTGCCTATAGAATCAACTTCTTGGTCTGTTCTGCCCAATTTTTCACAAGGTATATGCTTTGGAGGTTGTGCACTGTCTTCTTTGGCATCAATTTTGAACTTCTCAGCAAAATCCTTTACAGCTCTCGATTCCCATGGAGGTTCAGCATCTCCTAAATCTTCAACCACTTCTTCCTCTACAACTATCATGGCTTCCTCCACTTGTTCCAATACAAAGCCATGCTCCTCATTGTCCACCGGAGTTTCTAGTGTTTCCTTCATGCTACACTCTTCTTTTGATTCTCCACATGCAGCCATGGGAGTATTTTGAGCGCTCAGATGTCAGGAAGCTATTATATTTACTACCTCAGTTAAGGCAGTAGTGAGTTCCAATACGCCCCTTTGCATCCTCGCTTGCCCTTGAAGAAGAACACGAAGTTTGTCATTCATTGGAGGTTGGGGTGGGTATGAGGGCTCATTGGTTGGGAGAGAGGGTTCAAAGTAAGAATGTGGTGGTTCTTGGGAGTAATCGAATTGGGATTGTGGTGGATAAGGGTCATACGGTGGTGAATGGTGAAAAAAAACTTGTGAGTGTGGTGGTTCAAATCTACGTTGAGAGGATGGTCTATAAGCACAGGGTGGGGCTTGTTGGTAATGACAACTAAAATAAATAAATAACTGTAAAATAAACTCTTGGCAAGGTATGAAAATTCGGAAGTCCTATCCTAGTTACTCCTATGAGAATTGAAGTTAATCCCACTTAGTTAACCTTTACGAAAGTAAGGGAAAGTCAAGTGAACTAATTAGTTAGATTCCCAAGTCCTAGCCAACTCCTAAGGAGAGACTAGAGTTAGTGGAATTCTAGTCAATTAGCCGACATAACAATCAATCACGATAAGTTGATAACTCAAGAGCCTTCAGTTAATCAATTAAAGCTAAGAATATAAAAAGCTAAACAAGAATCATAAATCTGAAATACCTCAATTGCATTAATAAGAGAAAATCAATCTAAACATAGAGAGTTCATAAGCCAATTTGGCAACATAAGTAATTAAATGAGAGCATTAAAGTATCTGAAAGTAAAAGAGAAATATAAAGTAAAAGAAATATTAAACCTGATGAAGAGTTGAAATACTAAATCCTTTAAGAGGAATCCTAATCCTAAAACCTAAGAGAGAGGAGAGAACCTCTCTCTAAAAACTACATCTAAATCATGAAAAGCGAATAATCGAAGGCTTTTCCCTGAATGGATACATTCTCCCACTTTATAACCTCTAATCTGTGCTTTCTGTACTTGGATCTGGGCCAAAAAGGGTTTCAGAAATCGCTGGGAGCGTTTTCTGCAGTTTCTGGTGCGTGGCGTCTGTCACGCGTCCGGGTGGGTCACGCGGTCGCGTCATCTGGGAGTTTTCCTTATCACGCGTTCGCTTCGATCACGCATACGCATCATCTGCGTTCTGCTCAAGGCGCGCGTCCGCGTTAGTCACGCGTTCGCGTCACTGCTTTTTTGCGCTAGGCACGCGGCTACGTCGTCCATGCGTTCGCGTCGCTGCCAGTTTCTTCAAAAACTCCATTTTGTGCTTTCCTTCCATTTTTGTATGTTTTCTTTCCATCCTTTAAATCATTCCTGCCTTAGGAGATCTGAAAATACTCAACACACAAATCACGGCATCGAATGGTAATAAAAGGTAATTAAAATAATTATTTTTAAAGCATAGGAAACATGTTTTTCACATATATCACATAATAAGGAAGGAAAAGTAAAACCATGCAATTTCACATGAATAAGTGGGTGAAGGGTTGAATAAATCATTTAAATTGAGCACAAAATATATCATGAAATATGGATTTATCAGTCGTCTCTCAAGGAATTGCAGGGAGGTGTATTTATTATTGGTTATGGAAGATTATCTTTTTAGGGTTTTTGAATAAGGAACAAGAAAAGTAAATTGCAAGAAAGTAAATTAATAATTAAGAAAACTCTTGGCAAGGCATGAGAATTAGACGTCCTATCCTAGTTATCCTTATCAATTGTGATGAGAATTGTTCATTGCTCCCACTTAGTTAACCCTTACTAAATAAAGAAAATTCAAGTGGACTAATCAATTTGATTCCTCAAGTCCTAGTCAACTCCTAAGGAAAGACTAGCTTTAGAGGGATCCAAATCAACTAGCAACTGTCAATTATCAATCAACAAAGGAGTTTGATAACTCAAGAGTCTCCAATTACTCAATTCAAGCTAAAAATGTAAAAAGCTAAATTAAAATCATAAATATAAAATACCTCAAATTGCATTAAATAAAGAAATCAAATCTAACATGGAGTTCATAAACCAAATTAGGAAAATAAATAAACTGGAATGCTAGAATAAATAAGAGTAGAAGAGAAACTAAATTAAAGGAACATTGAACCTGGAATTGAAAAGAAATAAACCTAAAACTAAGAGAAATCTTAAAACCTAGAGAGAGGAGAGAGCCTCTCTCTCTCTAGAAACTACATCTAAAACCTAAAATTATGTGAATGAAAGTTGTGTTGAGTCTCTGCTTGTCCCCTGGCTTTAGTTTGCGTTTCTGGGCCGAAACCTGGGTCCAAACTCAGCCCAAAATCACCCCAGCGTTTTCTACGATTTCTGCAGGTAGCACATGTCGCGCATACGTGTCAGTCACGTGTACGCGTCGCTGATTATTTTCGTGTGTCACTTGTACGCGTCAAGCACGCGCACGCGTCGCCGTGCAGACTCCGATTCACGCGCACGCATGAGCCATGCGTGCGCATCGCCCCTCGCTGGTTGTCTCCTTTATTTCTTGTGCTCCTTCCATTTTTGCAAGTCTCATCTCCATCCTCTAAGCCATTCCTGCCCTATAAAGCTTGAAAACACTTAATACACAGATCACGACATCGAATGGTAATGAGAGAGGATTAATAATTAACAATTTTAAGGCCAAAGAAGCATGTTTTCAATCATAGCACAGAATTAGGAAGGAAAATTTAAAACATATGAATTATATGAATAAGTGTGAGTTTAGTGGATAAAATCCACTCAATTAAGTACAAAATGTACCACGAAGTAGTGGTGCATCAATAAGCTATAAAAAAATAATTCACTCCGCTACCGTTACAAAAAGAATAATTCATACCAAGAAGAACAAAAAAAACCTTACATTTTGTATTCTAAATTGAAATAATCGTCTTCCACAAAGACTAGTTACAATAAGTGAGTAACAAAAGAGATAAAGTAAAATTAGAGAAATTACCTGACTAGGGATGGATCCAAGAAACCCAGCTTAATGCTTGTATAGTAGAGCCTACAACAACCCAGAAATTCATTGAATAAGCTATAAAAAAAATAATTCACTCTACTTCCGTTACAAAAAGAACAATTGAGAACTGTGAATAACAAGAACGACAAAAAAAACTTACGTTCTGCATTCTAAATTGAAATAGTCTTCTTCGACAAAGAGCGATTAAAATGAGTAACAAAACAAATAAAGCAAAATTGGAAGTGAAATTACTTTATTAGTGATGGATCCAAGGAACCCCTAACAGGAAAATTGACAACACAGGTAGTGGTTGTTTGCTGGAACAACCAACAATGTCTGACAGAGTCCAATCCTTTGAACTCCTTCAACTACAATCCATGGTTCGTTGGAAAAACTTTTTGAGCGGGTGAGTCACTGAAAAAGACTACCGCAGGAGCTAAAAGAAACATTAGTAGGCCAGAGAAGAGTACTGGGATAAGGTTTTGCAGTCGGTCGCCGGATACCGGTCAGGAAGGGACTACGATAGGGCTTTCGAGGAATTGCCCTTTGGTTTTTAACTTGTGCAACATTTTGTAAAAATCAATTAATTGCATATTACACCTAATCAAATTGGAGTACATATACGTTAGGTAGTATAATACAAATAACATGGAATACAATATAGTATCACATCATTTAATGAATCAATTAATGAACTTTTGAAAATTTTACTTTGATTAAATTTTACTTTTATTAATACTCTCTAATATGTGTATCTCATTATAATTAAGATTTTATAACATACTCTCAAAACACCTTCATTTGCTTTTATTTGTGTGCATCTGCGTTTTGGTTTGTGTTAATGCTTATTTATAGGCAAATATGTGGTTGCTATCTTTGACAAAAATAATAGTTATGTATTGCAAGGGGCATACCTACTGAGGATATCCACACGCTAATATATAATATTATCTAATACTATTCTTCTAATAGAGGATCATAAGTTAGTAGAATTATACGCTGTCAATGTTCTCAGCTATGAAGGAGCTGGTTATGACATGTTCATCATGATCTGCATGCCATGTAATGATTCATACATGCATAAACATTAGTTGATTGACTTATTCCATAATTTTATGCCTTCTGTTTTTATGCTTAGTTATGCTTAAAGCCTTCTCTTAGAAGATATTTCAACATATTCTTATTTTTTGACAATTTCCCCTTCATTTCTCCTGCTCTTTTAATTTTGACTGACCAGAGATCACAAAACGTTCTAAAATTCAATTTTTTTAAATTCAAATTTTTATATATAAACCTACATTGTCATATTACCCAATTCTTCAACTCTCTCAATCTTACTTTCCTCTGTTACAAACTTGGTATTGAAGAAAGAAGAAGGTAAAGAACAAAATCCATGGATGCACAAGGCAGTTGATGCCGCCGTACCTGATGGCTCCAACATTCAGTTGAGTCGTGGTGATTAAGGAGACAGCAACGGTGGTGGTAGAGGTTACAGCGGTGGATAAGGTTGCGACCGCTATGATTGTGGAGGAGGCTTGGTGGTGGTGGTTGCAATGGTCACGGTGGAGTTCGTGGTGATTATTAATGTGGTGGTGGTGGGTACAGAGGAGGAAAAAGAGAGTAGATTGGAGAAAGAACTGAGCGGCAGGCACAGAGAGCACATGCAGCGAGATTAGGCAAGCAAAGACCACAGCAGCAGCGACAAGAGCATAGCGGTGAGATATATTTATTTCCTGTTATTATTTTTCTTCTTTGATCTCAAATTTCAAAATTTCAATTCTTTTCTGTTCTAATCGGTTAATGTCTCCTTCAAATCTGGTTAGGTTGGAAATGCTGGTGGTGTTAGGTGAAAATCCAAGTGTTCAAAAAATCATTTGTATATATTCAGATTCATTATACAGTATCCAATGATAATGGCTGAGGTTGCTAGAGGCGCTGCTCCTGCTGCAGTCGTGGTGGTTAAGGAAGGATAGGATGGCGAGGTGATGATCAACTCGGTTGCATGGGAATATAAAAGAGGTGTTGAATTTGTTTTTTTTTTCCTTTTTTTTAATCTTCTGAGTTGTTGATTTTGATTTTGCTTTTGTGAATTGTGTAATTGATTAATTTTTATGATTGAACCTTTTATTTGGTTTATGCTAATAATTTTTAGTGTGCATATTGAGTTTTAGCATTATCTGCAAAGTCATGGCCTGATCATAAGCTCATAACTAAGAAATTATTTTCAGCTTACAGCATATTATCAATTATTATTTAATGTTTGCAAAGTTAAGTTATGAACCAAACTATGCCTAAGTTGTGGGTGTTTTATTCTTGGATTTGGTTATGGAATTTGTTGTAGTTATAGTAAGGGTTTTTAGGGTGTGTTGTTGCTTTTGTGAGTTGCAGAAATAATTACCATGTTGAATTAATCATTATCTTATTAATTATGTTTTAATCAATTTTCCTAATTCAGTATTAGAGTCACTTGATAATAAAAATAAGAGATAAATGTTTAATTTTGTTTGTGAAATTGTAAGTGCTATTCCATTTTTGATACTATATTTTGTATTTTAATTTAGTCCTACTGTAATTTCACTAAGAGATTAGATTAAATCATGAAGTGTAGCTTCATAGATTAAATTAAACATTTCTAAAACTCAATTCAATCTAAATTATGCTTATAATTTTCAAGATGAAATTTAAGCTTTACTCTTAAAAATATTGAGAAAAAGAGATATATGCAAACTAGCACGTGTGTGAGTGAGTGAGGTTCACAAATCACAGACAATATATAACAGTGCTAAGGTGTGAGAATAAGAAGTCCATGCTTGGGAATGGCATCTTTTGTAGAGTAAGAAAAAAATAGTACCGCAGTGAAGCATGTGTGTGTGTTTTTGTGTTAGGAAGAAACAAATAGTAAAGATAGCCCGTGCATTAGAATTTCTTATATATGTCAGGTCCACATGAATGTAATGCACATCATAAACATTTTTCTTTTCTAAAGTTTCTTTAGAAATGACTTGAGAATCAAATTTTTTTTTATTTCTTTTATAATTTTTTTCTCATTATAATGATCTATATTGTAATTTAGTAACTTAGTAACTAGATTTAGTTTGTACAGAAAGGCTATGCTGTTATAACTTAGTAACCAAGCACATTGTTAAAGATATAATTGTACGGAACCTTAACTGAATTATTTTTTGTTTCCCTTTTCCTTTAACTATTTGGGGCAAAGTTTTATGGCAATAATTTTAACGACAACCTTTTGATCCCCAAAATTATGTTGTGTACAATACATAATGTGTTTGTTGGTTATTAGTTATTACTACAAACTATCGCACCTTTTAGGGGATTGCCAGAAGGGACATGATAGTATATGTATTATTATCCATATATTAAGTCAGAAATTTGATATCAAAATTTCGACAAAAACTTTGAGTGCTTTGTTTTGTTGAATGAAATCATAAAGATTACTTATTTATTAAAAATTCCAGGAAGCATGTGTGAAATTTAAGTGTAGCTTTTGGTTTTCAGTTTTATTGGTGAGTTTTTTTTTCTCTTCTTTTTGGATCATATTCAATCCTTTGACCAAAAATAGGTACATATGTTATTATGTTAGCAAATGTAATTATTTGACTCATTTGATTTAGTTTACCAAATATTCTGATATTTACTTTTGGCCAATAAAGAAGATGAATTTGGTAAGGGAATTAGAAAGAGACTTGAGGATTGCTAATGTCAGCAGGATCATAATATAAGCTAAATCATGTTTTAAATAAAGGTTGACAACATTAACTACTTAGTGGAGGAAGAAGATAATCTGTTAGTGATGGTAGCTTTTGTCGTCGCATAGGTCTGAGATTTTATTTAATTACTACAGTTTGTAAAATAAAAAATACTATTTAATTATGTATTTATTTATTTGCTTATGTCGTTATCTTTTTAAATTTTCTTTTCTTTCCAATCCTATATACTAAAATTGGAATGCATCTTATGGTGTTTGTTGTTAATTCACTTAGTTGAAAATGCTTTTCATTCATTCCTTGTAAAGAAGGATATTGCAGCTAGTTTGATGCTCAATTTATCCTTCTTTGATCTTGCTCATGATGCTCTCAACTCACTTGGCTTCCTCAAAGCAAATCTCTAGGTGGCTACCTTTTCTTTCTCTGCATTTAACTACTTAAGTGTTTCATATGATCTCTCATTTTAGTTCTGACTAAACTGTTTTTATCTTCTCATTCCTGTAGTTATTTGCCAACTGAATATTTTTTGGTGTTGTTGTCAATTTTATCCCTAAGCAAACACTTATTCTCACTTCCAGTGACAAGAGTAGAAAGGTTTATATCAAATAATTGTATTGTTCCCACTCTTTTAATTATGTTCACTTTAATTTTTTTTGCTCCTCATTTTTAATCAAATTGATTTCCAACATTGTTGTATTTGTGAATTTCTATTTAGTTCTAATATGTCTTTTTCATTTTTCACACTGTTGATGGTTTTGATTTTATGGCATTTTCTTTTGCTTACTCATAGTAAGTATAATGGTATTATAATTTATAAACCGCTACTTGAGAATGACAAACTCACAGTAAAATATTATGGATTCTCTAAAAAACTATGAAGTTTGAGTTTCTTAATCCAAATCAAACATAATTTATTCAAAGTATTATTATTTCTGAGTAAGCATTGCAGTATTTTAAAAATGTAACTCTAAAATTGGTTGTAGTAAGTTGAACAACATGAAAAGAAAAAACATAAAGAGGCATATCCACTTCTTGACAAAATTGTGTTTAATAAGGCCTGTAGAATGCATAAAGTTTAATTTTAGTTCCGTAACCTATCATAATGAATGTATATGAACTATAAATTATTATAATCAAGTGGTGTCTCTGGAATCAATTTTTCGAAGTTTCTTCCATTGGCAATTACTTTTGCCTTCCTCGTTTTTGCATTGCTATTAATGGATATGTGAGAAGAACATTGAAGGTTAAGTGAACTAAGTAATCATTATTTTGAAGGGATTATATGTTCTGATGAAAAGGCTTTTTTTATTTTTAAGTAAATGATTTTTGTTCCAAGTTTTTTTCCTTTATACAGAAAGCTCAATTCTTAAGTATTGGTTGGTGGTTCTCTCTGTATCTAACCATATAGACATTTTGGTAATATAGGTACAACTATGAATTATTATTATCATGATGGTATTTTTGTACCAACCATTTCTACATAGAACAGAGTAATAAATTGGACACTGAATAATTATATAAAATGTAACGTTTATTTTATAAATGTACTAGAAAATATAATAACCTGATTGGAGATTATGTTGGTGATTGTTTTGATATTTTGTAGTTTTTTATTTTTAATTAGGTTTATATGGAAGGTAGTCACAAAAGGGAATAATTAAATACTTGATTTGTATTATTTAAAATTTAAATTATGTTTGAAGGGTTCATATTTGAACATAAACAGTAGAATCAAAGCTTATGGCCAAAGATTTAGGAATTTGAATTATACTAAGCAATTGTCTATCAGTTCAACTAAGTGAAACTAATTTTTCTTGCAGATATAAAATCAGTATTATAAATGTTATATTTAGGGAGGTTTTCAAAAATGTTTTGAGGTGATTTTTTGTGATTTTGTTTCTTTCATGGTATCGATGCAGTATGTAATTATCATGGGATGTGGTGTAGATTATTTCGTTTAATGTTAGATAATTCATATTCGAATATGATTCGAGGTTATTATATGTGGTTCTTTGATTTATGTCCGTGCAACGCACGGGTCATTTCCTAGTTATAACAAAGAAAAGGTAAAGGGAGATTTAAACGGAAAAAGTTGTTGAATGTTTTTCCATTTTTTTTACCGTATTCCAATTCGCAACAGATCTTATTTCATTTAATAATTTGTCATTGGTTAATAAATTGTTATATATGCCAACGAGCTATAAAGTCTTCCCTTTTCACCTAGAGAGGTATCGAATTCAAGTTTTATTCCTAATTTTAGAAGAAAAAAATTGTTATATACACAAGACGAAATTTAAATTTCTGATATTTATTTAAACAACCTAGTAATTAACCACCATAAAATCTAAAATTGGTGTAATGTTCTTCAGTTTACTTGTTCAATACATTCTCCGGTCTAATTTGTGGTCGATTCCTTAGGTAACATTTAGTTTCAAAGACACAAACACAGAGACATAGATACATTAGTATATGTTCATTGTGTGTTTATTAAAACACAAATTTTTTATGGATATATTAGTACATAAATGTACACAGAATACATGTATTTAGTATTTTTTTTAAAATATTAAGATACAGAAACACAATTAATTGGACACAATTTTTTACATTTTTATCCTTTATTAATTTTTATACAATTAAT
>NC_029786.2:79697584-79705531 GCF_000816755.2 Arachis ipaensis | reverse complement strand
TCTATGTTTTTACTTTTTAATGTCTATGTCTTTGTATTTCTATCTCCATAAAGACATAAAGCAAACACTATCTTAATATTTTGGACATGGCTTTGGGCCAGAAAACCAATCCGCATAAAAACCCGACCCACACACAACAATCCCCAAATACAAGCATTCAAACAACATCCATCCCTCCCCTTACGCTGCCCAGATCTCCGCCGCCACATACAGCGCCGCCGGTCCCTCTAAACGTTCTTCTCTGGCCTCCCTACGCCCAAATCCCATACTTGCCCCTGCCGACTTGCTATTCGTCGCCAATCTCATCCGTCTGTTTTGAATTTCACATCGGGTCAGGTTGCCAAGTTCATCCTCTGCCGTTCTGAACACTACCTGATCTTGGGATTGACTCATCTTCTCTTTTGATTTCGTCGCCATTTCCCCCGCCGTTGAGACTCCCATCGTCGTTTTGGTCCTCCTCAGCGGCGCCGGTGATCCTATTTTGTTGGCTGGTGTCCCAATTTCCTTAAATAAACCCTCTAACACCACCCAACCTCACTAACACCATAGCATCTCTGTCTCTACCACATCCGCCGTCCTTCGACCACTTCCAACGCTCCGTCCACACCTCCACCTATCCACAACCTCGCTGCCGCCGTGCCCAATCCCAAGAACAAGGTTTATCTCGCCAGCCAAGGCTGCACATCTCCAAACGAGGATCTTGTTAATGAGTACGTTCTCGCGGTTTTCTTCACATTAAGGTAATGAAGGTTCTGGATAGATTTAAATTGAGAACAAGATTATTATTATTATTATTATTATTTTGGATAATCCAGAACAATAAAATTTATGTGATTATAATCAAGGTTCTGAAAGTCGTTCGAACCAACCGGTCAAACCGCGAATCGAAGGGAATAGCGGTTCGGACAGACGTTGAAACCGAAGATTTGAAAAACCGACGTTGGATCGTCAAACCGGCCGGAAACCGGTTAGCCGAACCGAATTAGAACCCGGCCGGTTTTTTAAATTTTGCAAAACGTCGTCGTTTTGCTGGGATGCCTAGCCAATTACACAACCCCAATGTTCAGGAAATCGAACCGGATTGGCCGGTCGGACCGGTTTAACCGCGAACCGACAATACCAACGGTCCGGTCAGGAATGTAAAACCGGAAATCGTAAAACCGGTGAAAACTGTTGAGCCGGCCGATCGGGCCGAACCGGAACCCGGCCGGTTTACACAAAAAAGGGAAGCTCATTCGTTTCTTTCTCCTTTCTCCCTTTCTTTCTTTCAGTCAGAGAAATCACCCAAACCCTAAGTACTGTAAGCCCACACCACCGCCACAAGGAGTGGCATACTGCGGCCGTCCGTCGCACTCAAAGTTCGCCATCCGTCATCTAGCTTCCCTCGTGCTCCAAATCTTCAACCCCTGTTCGCTGTCACCGATTGCGGTTGCTTCCTCGAGCTCGGCGTCCGTCGTCTTTGTCTGCTCAGCCGCGCTTCCGTCGCCGTTTGTTTGCCGTTCACGTTCGCGTCTTCGTTCGCGTTCTTCGCCATTCGCGTTCGCTCGGCGTTCACCGTTCGCGTTCACTCGCTGTTCACCGTTCGAGTTCGCGTTCGTCTGGAAGCCACGTTGCTCTGCTTCAAACTCTGCCACCAACCCGCGCGCTCCACTCAGCCGTCGAACTGCTCTCTTTTGTCCCCGCTGTGAGTCCCCTAAACCCGCCACCAGACAATACACTCACACAACACAATACTCTTCTTTAAACTCTGCAACTTCTGATTTCTATTACAATAAGTAATTATTTGATTTGGTAGTGGTTTGGATTTTTTCATAGACTAAATTAAAGTTATAATAGTTATGTTCTCTTCTCTATCACATTGAAATTAAGGTTTGAATTCTCTTATTTCGTTTTAATTTTACCGCACTCAACATGTTTGATGAAATGCTTTAACCATATTTCTGGTTGGTTTTATAATTTCTAGCTTTTAGAAACTTAGTAAGTTGATTGCATGTGAAATTAGAATAATTGGATCATAGTAATTAGGAAATTTTAGCTGTACAAATAGCATCTTTGCAGAAAACATGTTAGCATGATGATTCCACTTGCATTAGTGTTCTTCTGGTAAATTTTTTAACTGTTATTGTGAACTTCTTCTGTTACTTTTATTTATTTTTTTTGTTTTGTTGTGATTTTCTGTTCTTGAATTTGTTAAGTTGATTTGCTAAATTGTTGGGCTGCTGTTGTTTTAATTTGTCAAATTGTTTGGTTGCTGCGACTTAATTTGTTGGATTTTCTATTTAGGTCTTGTTCTTGTTTATTTGCTAAATTGTTGTTGTGTATTTATTGTTTATTTGCTGGATATTGGTGATCATTGTCTTTGAGATTATTTACTATGCAGGTTTAGTGTCATCACTGTTTTGGAATGTTTTATAATGTACTAATGTTTGTTGCTGTTTTGTAATTGCTGGTTGCAGGTTTAGTGTGATTATTGGTTAATGTTTTGGTTTAGTGTTCTCTCTTTTCCAGATTTTCCTTCTCCCTGTATTTCTGCATGTTGCTGAATTGGTAATCAATAAATTTGCCTTTTTGCTGTAACTCGGGACTTTACTAGGATTTGTTAAATTTGTTGCTGTTACTTGCATTTGTTGCTGAATTTGTTGCTTCCCAGTCACAGAATCAGAACAGAATGCTCAGTCAGTGTTTGATTGATTGGCTTTGCTCACCGATTGTATTTGATGATAAATTTTAAATTGATAACTTTTAAATTTCAAATTTTAAATTTGCACTGCCCATGTTACTGATTCACTGTTCTTTCAGTGCTTTTTGTTGTTGTTAATCATTGTGATGAGCTTTGTTAAAATTTGCACTGCCTATATTACTGAGTGTTCTTTCCGTGCTTTTTGTTGTTGTTAATCATTGTGGTGAACTTTGTTAAAATTTGCACTGCCTATGTTACTGATTCACGGATTCATCCCTCTCGTCATTATCATTGGCATGAACTCCGAACCAAAGCCCCAACTCTCTGGATAAAATTGTAACGAAAGCTGATGGTCCTTTATAATTTATTTATTATTTTATTCTAAAACGGTTTTTTTGGTTGAACCACCGGTTGGACCGGTTAGACCAATAAACCAGTGAACCAGTGACTAAAGCGGTTTGATGACCGGTCCGGTTTTCAGAACCTTGCGCAACCCAGCAACCTTAGCTCCACACAACGGCTAAACGCGAACCCATCCCTCCCATCACCCTCAAGCTCCTCCTTCCTCTCACCGTCATCGATCTCACTCCCTCACCTCCGTCCATCTCCCGCCGCTGTCGCCGAAACGAGCTTCGAAGCCACCGTCATCGTGCAGCTCTGTTCCACCATCGTGCAGCTACTGTTTCAGCTTTGAAAGCACCGTCGCGCAGCTCTGTTCCATCGTCGCCGGGCTCGCCTCCTTCCTCCGTCGCGCAGCTCTGTTCCATCGTCGCCGGCGCTATCTCTGTTTCACCTGTCATCCCTTCGGTCGTGCCCTTGTCCCCCTCTTGCTCAGGATCTGCTCTGCTCTGTTCTAGGGCTTCTAGCTTCTAGGTATTTTTTTAATAATAATTATTGAATAATTGTTGTTAGTTAATTTGTGAACTTGTTATGGGTTGAATAATTGTTGAATAAGTGTTAAGTAATCTGTGAATCTTGCTGTTTTTACTGTGAATTACTCCATTTTAATGATTCTGATAATTCATCTGCAGAAGATGATGGGGTCTTCAGGCTTGAATCCTTTGAAACTAAGTGTTGCACGTGGGGTATGCCTGTTTTGTGTCTTCTTCGCTGCTGTGCTCTGTTGACTGTTGTGCTATGTTTTTGTGTTCAATTAAAATTTTTCTTTGAGAACTTAGTTTTGCTATGCTTGATAAATTGTGCCAATTATGCATTTCTTGAAATGCCTCTGTAGATTCTAAATAGTGCGTTTCATGTTTCTGATTTTGATAATTTGAGTAGTTTATGAAGCATAGTTCACTGTTATTGCAAATGATTTGGGACTGCTTTTGAGGAGTGTATGAAGTAGTTTACTTGCTGTGTTTGGAGTTGTTTATTAATTAAATTGGTTAATTTGTTATTTGAGCCATGTTACAGCTTGTTAAATAAAGTTTAAAGCTTCAATATCCATTTATTAGTTGGCAATGTTAATATTATTAATAATAGTTGAATTACGGTTGGACCGGTTGGATCAATAAACCAGTGAACCAATGACTAGAGTGGTTCGATGATCGGTTCGGTTCTCAGAACCTTGATTATAATTGCGATTATCTAATAGTTGCGCAACATCACACCACCACATTTGTATATAAAATATGGTATCATTCATTAAGAAATATACCCTAAAATCTACAAATCGATGATAAGCTGAAGTTGAAACTGGATTGCAGGTTTTCTACAATCTCTATGAATTGAACGTGACATAATACACATATATGGCTTCAAATGAGATTCTGACATCTGCTGCGACAAACCCTGAAGGTCTGTTTGGGTTTATACTTTCACAGTTTGCATTACTAATTTTTATCTTGCTGCTGCTTTTACTTCAATTCAAGCCTTGTTTGCTCAGTATATCCCAAATGCTTAATGAATAAATTTCAAGTCTATCACTTCTACTTGTGATAATTGTTATTTGCATTGTGACTATATCGATTTTACTCGTTGGATTCTGCGTGCCTTTATGTGTAATATTTTAGTTTTAAATTCTGACTAAAAAAGGTACATACCATATAGTTACCACTAGTGTAAGCTGCCACAGATTGAGCTAAAGCTAGATTTATAATCATATAGATATTATCTAATAAAATGAACTTTTAAATTGGACACCTTTGCAGAATGAGTTTTTAAGGGTGGAATTTAAATCTAGAAGTGTATAAAGTTCATAAACCCTTTCTGTGGCTGAGTATTTCACCTTCAATATAATTTGTTTAGTTGTTTATTTATCCTTATCATTATTGATAACGTTGTCTATGTTGAGATTGTTGCGAAATTTTTATATAGCTGGTCCCAAACTTGGATAAAAGAGGAGTGGGTTAGGCTTGCAAGTTGCAACAGCTAACGTAAAACTTGTCGAATCTCAATGACACGAATCCTTGTGATTATTGACCTAAATTATTCCTGTCATGCTAAGCATGTTTATAAACTTGTCAGTTCTGACTGAAGCGGCAAAGATAAAGGAGAATAAGGGAGAAGAAGAAGAAAAGAAGGAGATGAGTCGGAAGGAGAAGCGGAAGGCATTAAAGAAAATGAAACGGAAGCAAATCAGGAAGGAGATTGCAGTTATGGAGCGGGAAGAGGAGGAGGCTCGCATCAACGATCCCGACGAGCAGAGGAGGATGCAACTCCTGGAGCAGCAGGAGGCTGAGAGAATGGAGAGTGACAGGAAGCTTTTCGAGGAAAGAGAGAGGGCTTGGATGGAGTTACAGCAGAGGATCCAGCAGCAGCAGGAGCAACAACAGCAACAGATAGACCTTCTTGAAGAATCACAGTCGGCACGCAATGATAATGGTAGTGACAATGATGATGATCAATGGGAGTATGTGGAGGAAGGGCCTCCTGAGATTATCTGGCAAGGAAATGAGATTATCCTCAAGAGGAACAAAGTGAGGGTTAGGGTTTCAAATAAGGAAACAAAACAAAATCAGGTATTATCATAGCTGCATCCTTCTGTTGTTCAAAGAATTTCTTTCAACCTTATTTAACACTGTTGTTGTTGCTCATGCTGTTGCAGCATGCTGATGATGCTGATAGACCTACCTCAAATCCTTTACCCCCAGAATCTCACTCAAATACATTCGCTCAGCAGGTGCTGGAGAATGTTGCTCAACAAGTACCCAATTTCGGAACAGAACAGGTTATTTAGTTCTTATCTTATGTTGATCTTGCTCTTTCTCCTTTCTTAATTCTCAATGTGCTTATCTCGTTTTTTTGGGTTATCATGGCAGGACAAAGCTCATTGCCCTTTTCATTTAAAAACTGGAGCATGCCGATTTGGTCAACGTTGTAGCAGAGTCCACTTTTACCCTGATAAATCCTGCACCCTTCTGATGAAAAACATGTACAATGGTCCTGGCCTGGCTTGGGAGCAAGATGAAGGCCTTGAGGTCTGTTAATGCTGCTTTTGTGCCTTCGCTGTATCCTCAAAGGAGCTCATTACAATTTCCTTTTTTTTTTTTAATTTTATTCTGCAATTAGTTACTTTATTATATAATAGCGGTTTTCTATCTTATATCAAAATATGCCTTTTACGTCTTTTGTCTACAGCTGTTTCATTTATCAATAAAAAATGAAAGCATCCATGTCAATGGTCTATTCAGTTCAATTATTTTTCTTGTAGATATTCTCTTGTTCTTTAACTTGATAATAATCAGATTCATTGCGGTGGAGGCTCATGGTTTTGGTCTTGGTATGGTGGGTCAAGATTAACGATATTAGCTGTTGTATCCTTGGGGATATCTATGAAATATTGATCGTCCTCCCTTGTTAGTAACTTAATCAACTATTTTCTTTTGGTTGTGTTTGACTTTTTTTTCCTTTTAATACCTATTCTTAGATGTGTTTATTTAGTATCTGAGTCCTTTTTCTATTACCATTGGCATCATATGTTTGCAACTACTTTCAAGTTTCAATATTTGATATTTTCTTTGAGGTGGGAGGATTTTCTTCTTCATGATGTTTCAATCAATATTTTATATCTATATCACATTTTAGAATGTATTCATTAATTAGATTGTACAGTTAAAATTCATACTTTTAAATTTCACAATGTCCAAAATCTCTTGATCCTTAACCATAAATAGTTGTTGGGCAATATTCAAGCCATGGATTGTGGAGCTATGTTGCAGATATCACCAAATGGTTTGAGATTATTGCAGCCAGACATAAAAATGGGGATGAAGTTAGTTGGTTCTTGAAAGTACATTGCTTTGTGTGTGTGGGTGGGGGAAAGGAAAATTTTTATGCATTGCCAGAATTTATGTTGATAAAATCTGTATTGTTTCATATACGAAACTTATATTCCATTATGCTTCTGTGTTTCATTGGTTCTTGCTTGCTTAGCTATAGACTCATTGATCCTATTAGTTATAGGAAAATCCACTATTTTATTATACTCTATTTTCATTCAAGTTGTGTGAGTCTAGTATGCTTAGATAAAGATAATAAAAACTGCTCTTTGTAGGCATCCTAGTGTATAACTTTTTAAAATTGATACGTATAATTCTTTTAGCCGATACAATCCTTACTCCACGAATCTTCTTGTCATCTTAAGAATCTTGCAAACTAGTGAACTTTCATCCCTTATGCACGAACAAGAAGTGCTGAATTTGGCATCTGCTACTTCTTTTGGCTCTGTTTTGATCCCTATTGCACTGCTGAGATAGCTGAAACTGGGATCGAATTATCTTCACTGTTTTTGGTTATGTAGGCCTTATAGTTAATATTTTATCATTTGTATAGAAATAATTGAAAGCTAATATTCTAGTACTTGGTATATTTATTACATTGTCAGAATCTAAAATCCTTATTTGACTTGTTTACCGATTTTTCAGTACACGGATGAGGAGGTTGAACGCTGTTTTGAAGAATTTTATGATGATGTTCATACGGAGTTCCAGAAATTTGGAGAAATTGTGAACTTCAAGGTTCTTTTGTAATGCTTTTCATATACTGAAAAGTTTTCTGCATGAAGTTTTGACAAATAGAGACGCAATATGTTTGGTTGTATTGAGATAGAGACAAATGGAGACACATTGGACCTGAAATACACTCATCTCCGAAGGAAGGGCACTAGTGTCTCTATCTTCAGTGTCTGTCTCAATGTCCTATTTCACCCTATCTCTTGTTCCAAACACAACCTTACATAACTATTGTGGTCTTGCTTTGAACTTTACCCGCAATGATCCCTTGTCTTCCGGGTTTTTTCATAATGTGTGTTTTATTGAGTTTTT
>NC_029786.2:79687155-79697508 GCF_000816755.2 Arachis ipaensis | reverse complement strand
TCAAGGCAACCAGGGATATCACATTTTTCATTCTTGTTACTTGTGAGCAATTAGAAGACCATATTTTGGTACCAAATTTGAAACACGTTAAAAATTTTTGAATTTTCAGGGGCATGAGTTGGTTTATCCCTTCCTGATCTTCCTTTTTCTCCAACTTATGCAAATGCTTATTTATCCTTATTTCTGTCAGGTGTGTAAAAATGGTGCATTTCACTTGCGAGGAAATGTCTACGTTCAGTATAAACATTTGGACTCTGCTCTGCTTGCTTACAACACTGTTAATGGGCGCTACTTTGCTGGGAAACAGGTAATTCATTCCCTGTTTATTCTTGATGAATATCTTGAATTTTGTATGAGCATATGAATTTCACAAAGATCCAATTAAGATAGAAATTCATGGGTCTTGGGACTTCTGCCTCTCCTTTGTTCAATATCCGGGAAATTCCCAGTATTGTATTGACCAGCTGTAAGGACTAAGGCCGTAACTCCTGCTATCCATGGAAACCCTGAGGATGTTTGATGAAAAACTGGATGTGTCTTATTGCAGGTAAGTTGTAACTTTGTTAGTTTGACAAGATGGAAGGTTGCCATATGTGGCGAGTATATGAAGTCAGGTTACAAGGTATACAATTTATCAGTGATTTATATTTCGTTCACCTAGTATATATTACATATAGCTTTGGATACTGAAAACACGTGTGGTTCATTTGTAGAAACGATGTGATGACTTGGTTTCAACTTCAAACTTTAAATATTTTTTTTATCCCTTAAATTAATTTAAGGGTTGAAGGTCAATTTGTTGATGCTGTTCTTTTCCGCTGCATGTGAACAGACTTGTTCTCATGGAACAGCGTGCAATTTTATACACTGTTTCCGAAATCCTGGTGGAGACTATGAATGGGCTGATTCTGATAGACCGCCCCCAAAATATTGGGTGAAAAAGATGATAGCATTATTTGGTTATTCTGATGATTATGAGGCTTTAGGGGAGCGAGAAAATTTGAGTTTGCAAAAGAATACCGGGGAGATGTCAAGATCAGATTCTTTCAGGTATGCTTTCACTTTGTTGTTCCTCATTCTATGGCAATAAATGGTGTGAATTTTAACGGACCAACTAGCTACTACCATTTTATCAATATGCTTGAATTTGGACCTGCTTATATTATTTGAAAAATGGAGCAAAAGCTCCAATTGAGGGTGGCGTGGTGCACAAGCATGTCACATTACACAGACAGCCTAACTTTATACAAGAGCCAGTGGCTGATTTCACAACATGAACTGTGACCTTTGTCATAGGGGCTGGAGATAACTATTGGTCCAAAATTCCCCCTCAAAAATTCCAACTGATAAATTAACCAAAATTTCCTATCAAATCTGTGCAAAGAATTTTGCAGGCTACACTCAGGCTTGCATTCTTGTGCTGCAACAAAGGCTGTCTTATATTTGAGGGAAAGTAACTAATTGTTAGCATTAGTCTAATAAAATTTGATTTAGAGGAAATATGGCTTGGAATAGCATTTTGTTGATTTGAGTCCAAATTTTCAATTTGCAAACTGGAACCATATTTTATGTATGAGGCAAATATTTTGTTCATGCCAGGTTTTATGTATATTTTTTATATGTTAATTTATACTCATTCTTATAGTATGAGAATCTTTTGCAGGTACCACTCAAGTAGATCAAGATCTAGGGAGAGGGATCAGTTGAAAAGTTATTCTAGCAGAAGAAAACATGGAGACGAACGAAGGCAAAGAACTCCCGATGAGGGATGGAATGCCAATTCAAAAGAGAATCATAAAATTAAGCACAAAACTCCGGTTTCCGAATCCAGTAGGGAATGGCTAGAAAAAGATGAAAATAGGGAAAGTCACCATAAACATTACAGAAAAAGCTCGTTACATAGTGACAAGGATGACAGTCGCAGAAGCCATGATGAGGATTTTGATACAGATTTGGCTATAACTGGTAAGGACGATGAAGTAGAACATGGAAAAGAACGACGACACTGTAAGAAAGGGAAGAGAGATAGAAGGGATCGGATTTATGAGTCCGAATCAGAGCACCATACCAGTAGAAGGAAAAGTTCACGGCATCACAGTAGGGACAATAGAACCGGTGAAGCTGAATCTAATAAAGATTTGTTTGATCAAGGAGACTTGGAACCTCATGATAGCTCTAGGAAAAACACGAGACACAGGAGGTTTAACCATCGAGAAGACAACAAAGACTATGATAGTGAACATGATGAAGTTGATGGAGATTGGTCACGGAGAGAGAGACACAGAAGATCTGGCTATCGAGAAGACATTAAAGACCATGAAAATGAATGTGATGAAATCAATAGAGGTTGGTCACGGTGGGATGGGGACGGAAGATCGCATCATCATAAAAAGAAGCGCTCAAGACACCACTCACCAGATGTCATCTAAGAATGCAAGTAAGAAGAGTTAACTTTTGTATTCCTGTGATGATACTTTATCATCTTTTGTACAATCTCTTCTACTGTCATATGATAGTGAGGAGACTGGTTATGAACATTGGTTAAGAGAGCTGTGAAAATAGTTGTAGTCAGATGATTTATTCTTTGCATACCGGACGTGGTAGGAAAAGAGAGATTACTAGTAAGATTGTTTCAATTAAAGTAATGAAAATCTTTTTCAAGATATATGACTTTGGTGTTGCTTAGTACTGGTGGCACACCTGTAGTTCGCTAGTAATAAATTGTATTGTTTTCAATACCTTGCTTCCTACTTGAAATTAAACTCGTGTAATTTTGGTTACTTCTGTTATTTTACAACTAAAAAAAAACCTGATAATTGTACTGGTATATCAAGCAAATATTTTGTAAATATATAGACTACAGTAAGTATGAAATGATTATGTTAAAATGAAACTAAAATATTATTCTTTATTTATTTATAGCCCAAAACTTATTCATAATAAATTTAACAATTGGACCTAGAAGTTTTTGTGATGATTTCATAATAATTAAGTACCAAGTAGCGATGATTAATATTGTTAGTTTATATCATACTTACACCAAATGGAAGTTTTTGAAAGATTAGGATTTGATCAATTTTTTGGTTTTCTTAACATCAGTATAATAATGCTCTACAAAGTTTGCATATGAATAATGACATTCCAAATTTTCAAACTTCGTACCACAATCATATTTTAATCAGACATTTTTAAAAATAAATATTGGTGATTATATCGATAAATTATATAAATGTGAATATAAATTGTATATTGAGTAACAAAATAATTGTATATCAGAAGTGGATGCACAAGAAATAAGAAGAGCAAAACAGGAGATTAGAGAAGAAAATAACTAAAAAGACGGAATGCGAGGCAGATATAGAGGAAGGGGTTCCTCGTGAAAGTGAAGATGATAAGTCTAGAAGATGAGGCTGTTTTGGATTACATTAGGCAGAATCTGGATTGGACATGGGATGATGGGAGTAATGCTATGACCTATGGAGTATGGAGGATGCAAGTTTAATCACTAGAACCTAAAGAAGGAAGAGAGCGACATAGAGTTAGAAATTAGAATCTTAATATAAGAATTGAGTTGAACAAGATGATTTTAATTTTTATTAGCGTCCGTTGATATGGAGTCTTCTTGATGATATTGGTTTTTTTTTTTTTTTGTTATGTATTTTTGGTATTATGATATTGGTTTTTTTAATATCGACATTCTAGTATTCTTGATAGCGAGTCCATAAGGGCGCTTGGGTTTTGCTTTGTTTGGTTAGGGGTATCTTGCTTTTGTTTTTGTTCGTGACATGTTAGATTTTGATGTCTTTTGTAAAGTTGATGTTGTTTTGCCGAGTGGACTTGTTTAGTATGTTAAAATCTTGAACTCTACTCCCCTTTTGTGGTAAAAGATTTTAACTATGAAAAAGTATGTATTATTGTAAACAATAACATAATAGCAATAATACATTATGAGTAGGGTTTTTTTTTTTGTGACTAAACATAACACAAAGGAAAAACACTTAAGAGAAAGAGTAACACTCCTCTCTAATAATAATGTCTAAATTATTAGGGGGTTGTAACCACTCTAGGTACACCTGCTTGTTTAAAGCAGCAGTCTTAGCCATTAAATCAGCCGCTCTGTTTGCTGTACGCTGGATGAGCACTAAAGTAGCTGTCTAATTGCGCTGAAGCATCTCTTTGATTTTGCCAAGCAGATCAGAGTCATTCGTAATCATGCTGGTTGTGCCTCGCGAAACAAGAAGAAATGCATCAAGATTATCAGTTTCACATCGGAATCATTGTGCAAAGAATATTCCACCGCCAATGTCCATGGTACCAGACATCTTCTAGCTTCAAGTGAGAATCAGAGATGTGCACAAAAGGAACCAAAGGAGCTAGTGTTCCACATGGTCGCCAAGCATGATACCAAAAGGATTGAGACATCCTGCCTGTACACCAATCAAAACCATCACAAAGCTTTTCTATTGTCTTATAAATCGCTCGCCAAGTGCTTGAAACATTATTAGAAAAACTGGATGAAAAGCAAGACCTCCCAGATAAATATTTTGCCAACATAATTTTTACCCAAAGCTTATCATTATTATGCAGTAATTGCCAAACAAGCTTTCCTAATAAAGCAAAATTTACACACTGGGTATCTCTAATTCCCAAGCCTCCATATTTTCTTGGAGTGACAACTTTGCTCCACTTGACATAATTTAAGCATCGCTCCCCCACCTTTCCCTTCCACAAGAATTGTCTAAGCACAGAATCAATCTTTTGACAAATCGAAGTAGGAAAAAGAGTCACTTGCATCTGATAAATAGGAAGAGAAGAAGCAACAGATTTAATTAAGCAAAGCCTGCCTGCTCTGTTAAGGAGCCGACCTTTCCAACTAGCCAGCCTATTTTTGATCTTCTCTAAAGAGTCCGAAAAAATAGACCTAGAAGCTCGAGGATGGTTAAGGTTCACCCCCAAGTATTTGCCTAGGTCACTAGTAAAAGGAATATGAGAAACACCAGACAACATTTCCTTCCTTCTATTAGAGATATTTCTAGAACAAATAGCTTTAGATTTTTCAATGTTAACCTTCATACCTGAAGCTTTGCAGAACAACTCCAAGATGTGCACAACATTCTGAACTTGATTTTTCTTCGCTTTACAAAAAAGGAGGAGGTCATCTGCAAACATCAAGTGAGAAACTCTAGGTCCTCCTCTAGAAACAGCCACACCATCCCAAATACCCTCGTCAACTTGTTTGGAAATGAAGCACGCCAATCTCTCCATGCACAAAACAAATAAATAAGGAGAAATTGGATCTCCTTGCCTGAGCCCTCTGCGAGGTTGGAAGCTGTCCAATCTATTCCCATTCCAAAAGATGGAAAGATTTGAAGCCTGAACACAATTCATTACAAGTCGAATAATTAGAGAAGGAAAGCCAAAAGATTCAAGAGTGTGCTCAAGAAAATTCCAATCAACTCTATCATAAGCCTTTTCTAAATCAATCTTAAAAGCCATAGCTCCTTTTCTAGACTTTGTCCGCTTAAGAAAGTGAAGAACTTCTTGGGGCAATCCATAAAAATAAATTAAATAATTGGAATTTATAATCATTCTATCTCACGTTGATGGACCCCTGTCTCCAATTGTCTTCTGGTGGACTTGCGTCGCAGAACCATCATTCTTCTGTTGAGGTTGGTTCTCCAAGTTTGTTGTTGCAATAGCTTTATCAAGCTCTTTTTGTACTCGAGAATCCGTTGACAATGCTTCAATAGGTGAGTTTTGAAGCGAAATAGGACGCTGCCTTTTGTGCCCTGCTTTAAAAAAAGGAGTACTCTGATCTTTGAAAGCCACCTGAGTTGTTCCCAAAGAGCCAAGCGTGGATGGAGGATCTTTCTTTTCCTTAGGCTCCACCTTTGCATTTGATAAAGACTTCACCTTTGCATTTGATGAGGATCCAGCATGCATTTTATTAGACCCAAAAGAAAATTTCTTACTCCCCAAATTGGAGCATATTGCTACATTGGCTTTTTTTGGCACCACATTGGGGCCTTTACCCACTTTTTCCTTGCCTTTTCTACTAACTGTAACCCATTCATCCTCTTTTGCTTGAGTATCCCTATCCATGCGTGATTCTTGTAAATTATCATGCACAAGACCCGCTGCTCCATGCTTCTCCATAATTGGAATTGATTTGGCATTAATTCCAAATTCAAAAGTTGAATTTTGATTTTTTACTGGGATTTGACTACCTTCTGCCGTTTTCTCATTGTTATCCACCGAAAACAGTGACGACAAATTTTTCTCCTTCACCATGGTTTCCTTTCCAATGTCATTGTTGTTCTCTTTCGCACATTCTCTTGTTACATGCCCAAAGCAGCTACATTTTTCACAAATTAAATTCAAGTGCTCATATTCTATGTCAATCAACTTGAATCTTTTTTATGACTGGAAGTCCCAAGTTAATTTGCACACATGCTCTTGCATACTTTTCCCTTTCTGCAGACTTGGTGGCTAAATCGATGCGGATCGGTTTACCAACAGCTGACGCAATCATTTTCATGGCTTTCTCTTGATAATAGTTAATGTTTAAACCTGTGATTCTTATCCAAACCATGGTAGATCCAAAAGTGTTTTCACAAGGTCTAAATGAAGAACTCCAAGGTTTAACTGCAACATAACTATCAGTAATCATCCACGGTCCTCTAAGGAGAACTTTTTCTCTATCCTCCAAGAGATCAAATTTAACTAAGAAATAGCCAAAACCGACATCTAGTACCTCATATCCTCCTTTGGTTCTCCAGACTCCTTTAAGCCTGTGCGTGATTGCCGTATAGCTAAAGTTTTTTCCAAGAACTTTGATCACGATGGCATCTTTGTAGGGCTCTGCCAATATCTCCTTTGCTTCTTCAGTGAACGTCACAGTTGGTATCTCCGAATCGCCTTGCTTACCAACTACAGCCATCTTATCCCCATCAAGAGAATCAGCAACCTCCAAAGCTCTCCTTGTTGAGGCACCCACAACTTTATCTCTGAACGATATCCGCTGACCTTGAATCTTGTTATTGTCTCCTTTAATTCCCTCCTTTTCACCTGATGCATGCTCACCTCCACTCTCCCCCTTATTGCTCTCGCCGGTATGGCCGGCTACCTCGCTATGTACCACCCTCGAAGACTCTCCCCCGCTCTCTCCACTCTCCATTTCAAAATTCAAAATTATTATGAGTAGGGTTTGATACCGTTAAAGATGATGTTGTTATAAAATGATTATTATTATGGATGTCGTATTACCGAGCAATATCATACGTAATAGAATATGAAATATGTACGTTCTATCATAATGGAGTATGGAATATTATTAATTAATAGGGTATAAATCTGTTTCTACTAATTAATAAGTGAGTTAGGTAATTAATATTTTATTACTATTTACTTCAAATTCTTCATCTATAAATAAATTTTAAAGAAAAGATTTTAAGACACACTAAGAATAACACATAATAGAGACACATAGTTATTTATCTTAAGTAGTGTTTTGACTCCTTTAAGAAAAATATTGTGCATGCAATATTAGTGGGAATACGTTATCTTATATTGAGTGATACATTCAGAATTAATAACAAAGTTCTCTTATAATTTTTTAGTTCTATTTCTAAATTATTTTAATTTCACAATACATTATTAACACGAGAGCTCTTAAGGTAAAAAAATTTTAATTATGTCAGATCTTTCTTGTTTGAAATTTGTACTACTTTATATTTCAGAAAAAAAATTATTTATCAGGATTATAGATGGTGAAATTCACCTCGATTCAATTGGTCTCAATAATATAACACTAAATAATCGCGCTACGGCAACGATTTTTCTTCATCATCATCTTGACGAAAAAAGGATTGAAAAATGAATATCTTATTATAAAAAATTTAATAGAACTATGGAAGAGTCTAAAAAAACAGTAATATCACAAAAAATCGGTGATTCTTCCAAATACCCGATATGCATGGTTGCATTTGTGATTATAGAATTTTAAATCCATCACTGAATATAATTCTGCAATGTTTAAAATAACTTCACAATTAAAATTATGTGAAAAAAAAGTTATTGATAAAGATATATTGAAAAAAAATTTTCAACCTTTCAACCTATAAATATGCTTCTACAGTAGTAATATTGAGATAAGAGATTTACAAAATATTCTAAAATAATTGCATGCTTTTTTGTGACAAAACAGAATAACGAATTGCTCATGAAAAATCATAAAGTTTGTTCCCTAACTGTGCTCCATTCTCCAAAGTGAATGTGACACATTGTGATCCTAAAATTGATTAAAATTAATATTTCGGTAACAAATATGACACACAAAAAAAAAAGAAGAGAAGATTCTTCAATAATAAAAGATCCTATAAAAGGTAGAATAATAAAGAAAAGAAAAATTGTCCTAATAAGAATATAGAAAGCAAATGTCATCGTTATGGTGGTAACGGTCATTGGTCACGTATTTGTTGTATACTAAAGTACTTAATTGAACTTTATTAAGCATCTTTAAAAGAGAATGAGAAAAAGATAGAAATTAATTTTATTTCAAAAGATACTCCTACCATAACTCATCATGATGTATCTGATATATATTTAAATGTATTTACTTTTAAATTTGTTATTCTATTTAAGTTTCAAAGAATCAATAAATAAATTTGTTCTATTATAATATATGTACAATAAATAAAATAACTATGCAAGGAAGAATATGATTTAACTCATTATATCTATAGGCATTAACAAATGATTAAATTATGAATTTCAAAAGAAAATTAATTTTAAAGAGAAATTATAGGTTGAATTGTATTTTCACATATTAATTCTTTCTTGTGAAAAAAATAACGAAGTTACAAAGAAAAGACATTTATTTTGCGGATAATGTAAGTACACATTATTCTCAAAAATAAAATTTATTTTTTTAACCTTGTATATAAAGAGGCAAGTGTTGTTATTATTATTGGTATGTAAAATAATTGATGGCTCTAGACCATCTATTATTTTATTTTCTTGAGGAACAAAACTCATTATAGATAATGCGTTATTATTTACAAAGTCTCAAGAGCACTTGTTGAGTTTTAAAGATATCCATAAAAATGAATATATTAGTATAATTGAATCACATGTCATCAAGATTACGAGAATCGGATCAGTCATTGAACCGGTTGAGTGATTTATTCAATGATTCAATCGAAATCGAACCATAGTTGAATCAGTTTAATTAAATA
This sequence comes from Arachis ipaensis, assembly GCF_000816755.2. Classification (NCBI taxonomy): domain Eukaryota; kingdom Viridiplantae; phylum Streptophyta; class Magnoliopsida; order Fabales; family Fabaceae; genus Arachis; species Arachis ipaensis. Next base: position 79,688,272 of record NC_029786.2, on the reverse strand, counting down.
TACAGTAAAATTATAAAAATAATTTATTATATAATTTTAAATATTTAAATTTAATAATTTTTAAATTAATAAAATTCAAAATCTAACATTTTCACAGAATAAATTATCCTAATTCATCATTAAAAATTCATAAACAACTTTAAATTTCACACAAAATATATTTATTTTAGTATCTCAAGTTGGTTCAAGGATATAGAGATTTTAAATTTAATGATAAAAGAATAAACTACCAAAATGGTGAAGCTATTGAATGCTAACATCTATTACACAAATAAATTTAATGAAATTATAATTGAAGTTAACAATCTCAAAATTGACACGGATATATATTTTTATTGTAGCATCACGGACAAGTTTTGTTTTCATGAACTATTTCAAGAGTTATGATGGTCAAATACAAATTTTATACATTGCATTTTAAGATCTTTATCTAGCAAAATTTATAGGGGCTCCAAGCTACCTACTAAAATTCTAAGATCAAGACCTTTATCTTCGAATTTTTTTTATCAAAGGATGGTCCTGTAAACACATAATAAGATTAGTAAAATCAGCAATTAAGAATTTTAATCAGATATAACATCTTATAAGTAAAAGAAAATAACATTAGGTTGCTAATCAGAAGCTCCAAGGATGTCAATTTATCCCGTAGATCTTTTTGGATGCGGCATCAAACCAAATTGAACTTAGAATTGAAACAAGACAGTTTGTTCATAATTTACAACAATTTTAGTGATACCGGATTAAACTAACAAATGGATCAAAATGACCACTTGAAATAGTTACTAATTTCAGTTTTCCTGTTAGGGACACAAAGAGTGAAACAAAATAAACAATTACCAAAATCTCAAATTATATTAAAATTTTATTTAGCATTCAAAATCCAGAATACAAAATTATATCAATATTCTACATAGCATTCAAAATCTAGAATCTAAAATTGAAATTATCGTTGTTTTTGAAAATTATATTAAGCAAAATTTAATATTACAGAATGATTAATTCATATAATTAACAAAATAAAAAAACCTGAAAAACAGAAGAATTTTGCATCAATTCATATAATTAACAAAATAAAAAGATTAAATGAAATCAAATAAGTTCAATAAAGAACAACAAT
>NC_029786.2:79672582-79686716 GCF_000816755.2 Arachis ipaensis | reverse complement strand
AGCAGAGAAGGAAAGAGTTCACGACAGCAGAATAGATGCTCAACGATGACGATGACAAAATCTTCAAACCGTGTCTCTGATGACCAGACGACCTGATGGCTGACGATGCCGACGACAGAAGCTTCAGAGTTCAAATGACCAGACAACGATGCTGCTGACAAGAGCTTCAATCCATGGTGGTGGTAACTGCAAGTGGTCACTGCCGGTGTCGATTGTGGTATAGACGGTGGAGTTCCTTCTTTCCGTTGGAGGAAGACTGGAAGAGGAAATTAGGGTTGAGGGAGGCGTGGAAAGTGGCTCTTCGAAGGGTGGGTTGGGTAATGGGTTTTCTTTTTTTTTTTTGGCATCAAAACGACGCCGTTTTGGTGGATAGTAAAAAACCAGGACTTTTAAAAACTCGACTGTTTCGTCAGTTACCCTCCTTGACTGTTTTTTTGTCGATTTTTTGCAGGGCAGTTCTGGGAGTCAACCGATCAGGTGACTGGTTCCCGGTTAACCCAGTCGAACCGACCAGTCCGATCCAATTTTTAGAACCATGCATGTCATAGCAAATTAGAAGTTTACTAGTCCAAACAAATTCGCCATTTGATATGACCGATTAGGTCACCCTAGAAGCACAATGATGTGAAGGATCATTGAAAATTTACAATGGAATTCATTGAAGAATTATAAGATTTTTCAATCTAGTGAGTTAAGTTGTGTTGCATGTTTTCAAAGAAAATTGATTATAAGGCTATCAGCAATAAATATTAGATGTGAATCCCTTAATATCTTGAGCAGATTCAATGGTAATATATGCTGATCAGTTCATCCACCAGGTGGATCTTTTAGATATTTTATGGTCCTAATAGACGCATTTTTAAGATGGTTTCATGTGTTCTTATTTCAACTTCATGTTGTGCCTTCAAAGTGAGTCGAAGATGACTTGGAGGTCAGTTACCATGCTGATCGGTTCTGCAGTTTTCACTAACATGTTATCAATGTAGACTTCTACCGACCTATCTCTGTGGTCCTTGAAAACCTTTTTTTTTATCAATCTTTGGTATGTTGCCCTCGCGTTCTTTAGCCCAAACAACATGACTTTGTAATAGAATGTCCCTCCTGGCATTATGAACGCTGTTTTTTCCTCGTCAGATCGGTACATCAGGATCTGGTTATATCCCGAATAAGCATCCAAGAAACGCAAGAATTTGTATCTCGCTGCTGCGTCCAGCAAGGCATCAATGTTGGGAAAGGAGAATGAGTCTTTTGGTTTCGCTTTGTTGAGATTTGAGTAATCCACGCACATTCTCCATTTTTCATTTGCTTTCTTCACAAGAACTACATTCGATAGCCATGTGGAGTAGTCAAGTTCTCTAATAAAATCGGCTTCCAACAAGCTAGCTGTTTGTTTGGCTACCTCGTTTGCCTTTTTCGACAACATTTTCCTCCTCCTCTGTGCAACAGGATGTGCTTCCGGTCTCACGACCAGGCGGTGTTATATGAAGTCCGGGTCTATCACTGGCATGTCGGCTGGGGTCCAGGCAAAGAGACCTCTGTTGGCGCAGATGGATTCAATCAAAGGTTCTTTCAATTCGTGAGGGAGGTTGCGGTTCACAAATGTGAACTTGTCCTCTGTTTACCCTACCTAAAACTCTTCCAGGTCACCTTAAGGTTCGGGCCTCGGGTGCTCATCATGCCTAGCGTTAATATCTGCCAAGAACACCCCGGCTACCTCCGTAAACCTCTTTCTTAATGTTAAGCTAGCGTTGTCACAAGCAACAGCCATTTCCAGGTCTCGTCGTCCACCGCGAACTTCATTGTCAGGAACTTCGTGCAAATGACCACCAATAGCTCGTTGATAGTTCTCCTTTCGAAGATGATGTTGTAAGCCGTGTAGTCTTTCAAGACCACAAACTCAGCCATTGCAGACTTCCTGCTCGGCCCGGAACCCACACAAATCGATAGGATGACGGAACCGTCAAGCCTGATGTAGTTGTCACCCAGTCCTATGACTCCATGATGATGGTTCTTGAGATCACTTTCTTTGAAACCCAGGGCGTCAAACACGTTTCAAAATATGATGTTTGAATTGGCCCCTGTGTCGACTAAGATTCACTTGACCAGGCCAATCCCAATTCTTGTCGTAGTCACCATTGGTAGGTCCTCTGGGAGGTCGTCACACCAGTGGTCTCCATGGCCAAATGATATCTCGGGAAGCTCCCTGGGAGGCATTTTGTTGTCTTCCAATGTCATGCCAAGCACCTTGTCATCTTTCTTTGTTGCCAACCTTGACTTTGGTGGGGCATTTTTGCCGACCACCACATTCACCACCATTGTTGGGGTTGTGTCCGGGTTCTCGGGAGGGTCTTGCCTTGCCTTGACAGTCCGACTTCGGTCCTTTTCAGAACGCTCACTCTCTTTTCTCCTTGGTTCTTGGATGAACCATGAAAATTCGTTCAACTTTTCTTCTCGAATAGCCTGTTCCAACGCATCCTTCAGGTCAAAACAATCCTGCATCTTTGTGAATTTGCCTCCTCGGGGAAACGACTTGAACGATCTCCCAGATGCCATTTCTCTTGGTACCTCCCTTGGCTTCTCGGTGTTGCCAACCTGACGAGTCGGCAGAGCATCCAACCACCATTTGTTGGTGACCACCACCTGGTGACCTCCTCGTCATTTATGTACTCTCTTGCTGCACCTTGTATTTGTATTTCTTACATCGTCCAAATAGGCTTAGTGGTTTGGTGTTTCCTGAAATTCTTGTTCACCAGGCTGTTAGTGAGGCATAAACTAGCCACGGAGTCTGTGAGGCCATCTATCTCCAAACACTCGTCGTTGAACCGGTCCAGGTACTTCCTCGTCGGCTCGCCAACCCGCTGTGTCACACCCAACAGGTTGATCGAATGTTTTGCTTTGGCAATTTGGGTGGTGATTTGGGCCAGAAATTTCTAAGAGATATTTACAAAAGCTGTTATGGAATTTTGTGGTAGGGAGTTGAACCAACGAATCACTGGTCCCGCCAGGGTCACCAGGAACGCGTGGCATCTGACTTCATCACCCACTCCTCCCATGTTCATCCTGGCCTAGAAAGCCGTGATGTGCTCTTGGGGATCTTTGATGCCATCGTATCTCATGTCTGTCGGTTTATCAAAGTTCTTGGGTAGGCAGACTTTGAGGATAGAGGAGGGGAAATGGGTAGCTTCGATCACAGCGGGATCTCGGCGCTTCCTTTTTTGTTCTCCTTTCCGCTCATCCAAGCTCTTGACCTGTCTCGGGGGTAGGTGAGGGTGTGACCGTCGGTCTGGTCATGCCTGTCATCCTTCTCCCTGCCTTGCTTCCGCACTTCTGATCTATGTGTCGAAGACCTGTTTCGAGAATGGCTCGGACGAGCCTCTGTACGCGAGCGAGAGTTTTGACTGTGCTCGGGGTGATAGCGACCTCTCGTTGCCAGCTCCTTCTCTAGGTTCTGGACTCGGTGTCTGAGTTCTTGCATGATCCAAGAGTTATTGCTGTCGGTACTGCCAATTGGACTCTTTCCAAGGGACCAATCACGGGAGTGGCCTTGGTAAAAAAGAGTTTCTCGATGCCTCCAAGAAGTCCCAGTGTTCACTCTGCTCATGAGGTGACCTCCCTGGCATTCGTGGCCTCCCTCCCCGTCTAGTTCATCTTCAGGGCGAGGGAAAATCTCCATTTCAGACTCACGTCAGGTTCTCTATAGACAGCGCCATTGTTCGGTTCTTCGGAGGTCCGGTGAGATGAAAGGTTGCGTGAGATAAGGATTGGGTCCTGAGAGCGAGATCTGCAGAGTGGAAGGCTGGTGGGATTTTTTGGTTGATCGGCGGGTGGGGTCACCTATAAAGATACTTCGATGCTAAAGTAAATATCCGTACGAAGAGACAGCAAAATTAGGGTAAGATATGATGTAACTTGAGAGAGGGATAGATCCCTCCTCTTTATCTATTGTCCTCGGGTGAATCCTTATATTTGGACCCATTCATGTGAAAGTTTTTGTCAGTTGTCCAAACATTGTTTGGTTGAAAAGATGGTGTCACATAGAAAAAAAATAAGTTACGAATGAAAATTTAGAGATTAATTTTTTAAATTACTTAATTAATACATAAATAAATCGTATTAGGACATATGATGTTATTATTTATTTCAGTATATGGTCAAATATTATTTTGACACATGACATTGGGTGATTAGGTAATTAGGTCGAGTAACATGAGATACAAAGCAAAAATTTTGAATTCAAATTGAGAGTCAACTTTAGAATCGAAGTAAATTTGAGGATCAAAGTTTGAGTATTAAGTATTAACTCTTCAACCAATCAACTATATACTCTCTAGATTATATTCACTGGCAGAAGATCATTTATTTTTTTTTAATGGTTAAATATTGACACAAAACACAAAAGTTGCTGGTGTCGTAAACTTTTTGGATTCTTTAGTACTTTGTCCCGTACAATTTTGATCATTGTAGAATTATCAAATACACACATTCCACTATATAAATATACAAGTCTGAACTCTCAAATATTCTCTATCGGTTTTCTCAGTTACGCTCACCTCGTTACTTGATGCATTCATCTCTTCATCTACATCTTTAATCTTTCTATTTTCAAATCGCACTCAATTCACCGTTGAAAATGTACCTGAAAATATCTTGAAAATATGCATCTGAGCACGCAACAGCTGGATTCGCGGGAAGGGAAATTCGCTGTGCTGCATGTGACTGCCTGAAACACCACAAACTTTTTATAGTCTTCAGCAGCACAGGAAGCAACGCGAAGTTGTAGCAGGCGCCTTCAGAAACTTTTGGCGCGTTCTACCTGTTGATAACGGTATTGGCGTATCACATTCTTGTAACCTAATTTGTCTTTTAGAAAATCAAATTCTTTAATGAATGTTTTGTTTTTATACTGAATAATTTTTTAAACCTCCATAGTTACACCATTGCCCACCTTCTCAAGCATGAGTTCTCCAGGATCATCCTCAACCTCAAGAGGTAATTTTTATTTTTTATTCTTTTTAAAATTTGAATTGAGCGGTGATATTGAGATTTTAAATCTCCATTTTGTTTATATTTTATACAAATTGTTGAGATTTAATAAAATAACCTGCTAATCAAGTTAATGAAATTTTTCTTTCACTTTTAAGTAGACTGCATGCCGTGATGCTCTCCCTTGTTTTTATTTTATTTTATTTTATAATCTTTTTTATGACTTGGATAAAACTAAATGTATGCTCGAAAAGCAAGCGCACTGTTAGTAGTTTAACACTTAAACAGAACTTTTTCCTGAGTTGTTGCCAATAATTAGTGTGTGGGAAAGAAGTCTGAAATTATTTATTTGGTTAGTGTTAAACAGCTTTGCCCATGGAATTTATTTATTTATTTATTTAAATTATTAATGTTAAACAAATTTGAATATTGGGAACAAATTGCGTTTTTGTTGTACTTGTGAATAGCTTAGTATTCAATTTAACAAAATGTTAAGTGTAAAGATGTTCCCAAAAGGGCTTTTGGTTTCTTGATGTGGGTTCCAAAACAGGACATAACATTGTCCCTTCCCCTGATTACCTCTCTACTTGACGTAGTGTTTAGAAGCTGTCTTTGGGATACAAATACAGAGATAATAAGTATGCAAATATGTTTGATATTAGACGTGATGTGGGAGTTCCTAATGTAAATCGGAGTTTAATGCCTTATAACCACATAATATGGCATATCTAAAGGTTGGAAGAGTGGTAAATCAACAACTTGGTGAACAAAAGCATTCTACAATACCACTTAATTTAGTAGAAAGTGTACCCCTCAAAAGCAAATTGATAAGAGGGGAGTGGCTAGATAGTCCATGTATCACAACTTGCAAAAATTGTTGACTTTATCATTTTTTTCCTTACAAAGGGAGCCTTTGAGCAACGGTTGAGTTGTCTCTATGTGACCTTTTGGGTTCAAGTCGTGGAAACAGCCACCAATGGAATTATCAGGCTAAGCTACGTACATTATACCCTTTGGGTGTGACCCCTTCCCTGCATCCTGGGGTAATGCGGTAGGGTACATAAACCATAGGTAATAGAGACATTTAGGTTAATTAAGGGAAAAGGTTATAAAACCATGATGTGATTGAAATTGGTAAAAATAAGTTGTATAGAGTTAACTGTTTTGGAAGTGTTTTGATAATGCATCTAAAGAATAAAGAACTTTAGCATGGCAAAGTTGGAAACTAGTATCCAAGGAAATAGGACCAAGGGAATTAATAAAATTATTTATGGAATATAGACTCATAGTTGGAAGGGTTGTGATCTGATGAAACTATTTGGAAGGGTTGTGATCCGATGAAACTATGTATGCAACATTTAAATCTAACTTCAACCAACTCAAATTTTGCAGTTTCAGTAGAAGAGCAAGCCCCATTGCCAAAGCCGGCTGATCCTGCAGCAAACTTATCGAGCGATGAGATTGCACCACTTTCAGGAAATCCATTCTTTCATGTAGTTCTTTCAAAATCACATGTTCGTCGTAGTTGTCTCATGGTAATTTCACATTATGTTATAATTTCATTTGCCTCTTATATAGTCAGAGAAGATTAAGAAGTCACATGAACGTCTAAATTTCTGATGAATATCAATCTTCCACATTTCAGAAGACCATTTCTGTTTAATTTAAGGTTATGAATTAGATTACAACGGATGCATGTTTGCACTTGATGTCTTCAATGGAAAGGATAAGAATACACAAAATCAGGATGCAACAACCTTAATGTTGTGCTAAGACTGACCCTAAAACATTTTTATTTTACATTTCAATTATTGCTTCGAATTTGCAATAGTCATTGGAGCTGAATGCACTTGTTCTTTCAAAGGTCCATTTCATGTATAGGGATTTTCTTTTTTTTAAAACTCTACTGCGCCTGTTGAGCACATGAAAACACAAGACAATTTAATGTTTGTGTTAGCCATAAAATATTTATTCTCTTCTTTTACACTTCCAATAATAAATTAATCATGTTAAAATCTTATATTGGTAAATAGGGGCCATCAAAGGACTTAGTAGATATACTTCCATCTGCTGAGGTCCCTACTGTTCTTAAGTGTGGAGGTGAGAGCTGGGACATGGTGTATCGTGGACATGCTCCGGGTCGCAAGTTCTTCGATGGAGGCTGGAGAAAATTTGTCAAAGCTAATTGTTTGGTAGAGGGAGATGCTTGTGTTTTCGAGCTCATGGCAAACAGTGATGAGAAAATTGTCTTTGAAGTTCAAATTCTCAGAGGTGATGTCCCCAAAGTGTTTTTTAAAAGGGATAGAATTGGTGAAAGTGAACAGAAGCCAATTGTCATTGACTAGTGAACCACAATATGGTATAGTGTTGCAGGGTTTCTTTTGGTGCTTAGGTTGCTGCAACTAATTGTTTGGAATATCTGTTTAGTGAATGAATGCATTGGAATATTTTTGTATATTGTAGTGTTGTTGACTTGCTCTGGATAGATAGTAAGTGCTTGAGTATGCAATGTAAAATATGTTTCTTAAATCAAAAGTAATGGTTTGTTTATACTAATTAGAAGGGCAAAAAATATGTCATAATAATAAGTATACTCGGTTATTGGAATAGCTAAATTTGTTTAGGATGTCTTTGGGTATGAATTTGATTTTTGATATGGGGAAGATGAGTTAAGAAATGGCCAAATATGCCCTTTATTTATTTTAGTCTGTTTATAGTCACGACTATGTCATGGTCAACAAGGTGGAAACTTCCAAGAAAAGATTTAGAATTGGGAGGCCGGGCGATCCTGCCGGTGAACTGACTGTACCTCAAACCAGCACAGGGGAATGCTTCAAAGGCTTCGGCATTGAGGTATCCTTCAGTTCCACCGTCATCTATTTGATCTTGCAATTGATGCTCTTACTAGCAAGTCAGACAAAACACGAAAGTGTTTTTCAGTTTGGTGATTTTAACTTCTCATAACTGGCCATTACAGGCTTCTTCTATCATGCTTTTTAAGTGGTGATTTATTTATTTATTTTCTTTCATAGTTAGATAATATCATAAATTCACCTTTTTATGAAGAATTAGCTTAGCACTATCAAATATGTGCAGAGAAGTTTAGTGCATCAGAAGTCAGAACAGATCTTGCTTTAGAAATCACTCAACATTCACCAACCAAAGTATTTAGCCTAGATGTTAATATAAAACTTCATATTCTCATCATTAATAGTTGCACAAAAGAGAAAACAAAAAGATCAATACTCAGCTTGAAATCTCATGAATTCAATTTGCACATATTATATTATCTCCCTTCTAATTCAGTAAGAGTTACATTGTTGTTTGAGCTGGATTGGTGACTTTTCCGAGAGGATTCTGAACTGTGCAGCTTTTGTTTGTGGACAAATGCAACTTGTCCTGGTGGAGGAAGATGTGTAATCTCACTTATTAGCATCAAAACCACAGTGGATATAGTTGGTCTTTCTTTTGTCAATTCTTGCACACATAAAAGTCCAATGTGTATGCACCTCAAAATACTTTTCTCAAAGCATGGATCCATAATCTCTGGATCTGTTAATGATATGATGTTATTTTCATTCCATAGTTTCCATGCCTTGAAAAACACAAAACAAAACTTTGTTAATATGAGTATAATAAATGAAATTGAAACTGTTTGTAACTAAAAGGTGGTAGAGGAACAGTGACTAACATATCCAACAAGGCTTAGTGATTGCTGATGGTTATAAAAGCTGGTGTTTCTTCGTCCGCTAACAATCTCTAGTAACAAAACTCCAAAGCTGTAGACATCTGACTTCTCTGAAAAAAGTCCTTCCATTGCATATTCGGGTGGCATGTAGCCGCTACATCCAAAAAGCGAAATGCAACAAGTAACTAACTAATTAATTATTAAATAGCTCAATACGTAAAGATAATTATGCAAAAAAAAAAAGGATTACATACTAGGTTCCAACGACTCTCTTTGTATTAGCTTCGTCATTTTCACCTTCTCTAAAAATTCTAGCTAAACCAAAGTCTGATATTTTTGGATTCATCGCATCATCCAACAATATGTTGCTTGCCTTAAGATCTCTATGTATGATTCTAAGCCTTGAATCTCTGTGAAGATAAAGTATACCACGAGCTATTCCTTCAATTATGTTGAAACGTTTTTTCCAATCTAAGACTTTTCTTCGCTGCGGATCTACAGAATATGACGAACAAAAGCTATGCTTAAGTTGAGGGAAAATGGATGCACATAAGACCTAAGAGTATAATACTAAGAAGGATGGAAGAACGAACCAAAGAGAAAAGCATCCAAACTTTTGTTTGGCATGAACTCGTACACCAACATTTGTTCGTCGCGTTCGACACAACAACCAAGAAGTCTAACAAGATTGCGATGTTGAAGTTTTGATATAACCACTACTTCGTTCATAAATTCTTCCAACCCTTGTCCAGACGCTTTGGATAATCTTTTCACCGCGATTTCTTGTCCGTCTTCCAAATGTCCCTAGAAGATAGTTAAAGTCTTAAAGATGTTCAAATATATTGATTTTTGCAGCATAATGTGAAGGATTATTGGCACATCTTAGGGTGAATTATTACCTTATATACTGGACCAAAACCTCCTTTCCCAAGCATGTTTTCAGCATGAAAGTTGTTTGTAGCAGTTGCAAGCTTTTCAAATTCAAATAACGGTAGTTCGTCGAGTTTCATTTGTTTTTGTTCCCCAACAGTACTCTTTTTTAGAGTCAGAGTTCCTGAAACTTTCATTTGTAAGAAAGAAAAATATACATTCTTGAACTAAGAATTTTAACGAAATCTACAATACACACAAACAAAATTAATGGATGTGCTTCTTTCACCGATGATAATTTTATTGGATATAATGATGTTTCTAATTTTTTATTTTATTTTATTCATGTGTGTTTGTTTAAAGTTGGACTCTCACATTCTCTAAAAGAGTTTCAAATAGGTGTTTTATGAAAAAAAAACAAACAAACCGATAAGGTAAGAAATTAATCATCATTAAATTTATGACTTATATCATATGCGAGTTTTATTGTTATAATTTAGATGAAGGGAAAGTATGGGGAGCCAATGGAATATTTATACAATGTGTACAATGGAGGTTTAGGGAGTATTAGAGATAATCATTGGTGTTACCCTTTCCTATCAACTGAAACTTTTGGGATGAGTGGTATCATGACATGGTATTAGAGCGCTAGATCCAAAAGGTCAAGAGTTCGATCTTGGTCAACCCCAAAATATACTCGGATGGTTATTCTAGATAGTATGTGGATGTTCATTTTGTAACTTAATAGCCTATTGTACACATTGTACAAATAGTCCATTGTCTCCCTAGTGGAATCCTTAGATTAAAGTGTTGTTTTATTGTCTTTAATATTTGGAATAAGTCTTAAAGTTGTCATAATGTTTAAATTGTCATATTAAGTTTCTAATGTTTCAAAATCGTCTCAATATTATCGTGCCATTAATGATTTTTTTACAAGTTGATAGTAGGACAATATTAAGACGAATTTAAAACGTTATATTTAGATTCAAATATAACTAAAACGTTGCAGACAAAAAGATACATTATATTACTTTTAAAAGAATTATCAAATCAAATAAAATAAAAGTGAATTTTAACATAATGAATTGCATTACGAATTCAAGATTTTTAATCATCATGAAATACTTGTAGAATGATTAGTAGATAAACTTCTGAAAAAAAATCATATTTTCAACTTTATTTTTAATTTTGAAATAATTTTAATTCTATCTTTCAATAATATTAATTTTTTTACCATATTTAATTATGCAATTATTTTTTAATCACATCTAATAAGTAAATTACTCTTAATTATATTACTATCATTCAAAAAAATAAAGTTTAATTAAATTAAACTTTAAAAAAATTTAGTATATTAAAGTCAAAAAATATAATTTATACTTTACTGTATATGTACCATACTCTTTTTTTCTTTCTCAGAAAGTTTATTTACTAGCTATTCTATAAGCATGAGTAAAAAATTTAAATTTGTAATACAATTCATTCCATTAAAATTCACTATCATTTTATTTGATTTGGTAATTCTTCTAAAGAGTAATGTATAGTTTCTCAATGTTTTTGTCTTATTTAAGTCCCTAATGTTTTAAAATTGTCTCAATGTGGTCCTATTATCAACTTTGCTAACAGATTACTAACGACAGAATAATATTGGGATGATTTTGAAACATTAGGAACTTAAATAGGACGATTTAAAGGTTAGAGATAACTTTGATACTTATTCTAAATATTAGAGATAAAAATAATATTTTATTCTATAATTTAAGGATAATTAAATTTTTATTTTTTTATTTTACCAATTTTCTAAGGTTTGATCCATATATTTTAAATACACTAGTGGATTAATAAGTTATAATACAAATTAATTCACAATATCTTTTCTATTATTCTAGTAGGACTAGTAGTTATATAATAAAGAAATTATTTATCAATATCAGTATAAAGGCATAATGATAACTGACAAGAATCAAATGTTTTTATTAATATGCTAATCTAGGAATATTTTAACAAAAAAGATTTGATGATAAAGCTATATTAAATTAAACTTATTCCTGATGCAATATTGATATATTCAATTATAAGAAAAATAAAATAACATTATTTCTTATCATTAAATAGCATAAAAAAGTTAGTAAATAAAGTCTAACTATTCCTAGTCAATTCTTTATCACATTACCATTATCAAAAGTCTTTGTCGCACTATATTGAATTATTGTTCAAAAAGACCTGATTGACACAGTCAAAATTATGTTCATTCACTCTATGTGAACCATGTATTTAATCAGAAATACATGTTATATTATATGGAAAAGCCAAATTAAATTAAACTGTTTTGATCCAAGACAGAAAGTGGTAAGGTAACTTACGAGTTTGTTTAGCAGTCCATTTTTGCCACATAATGTATGCACAAATCGCTAATGCAATTATGCCTATCACCCCAGCAACAATTGGAATCATTAATGGCTTGTTTCGTCTTCTTCCCTTACTTGTAGCTGCAAGGTATTCAGCATATGTATAGAAGGATCAGAGAGCCAAAACAAGCTCATATCAACTTTCAATATTAAAAGTCTAGTCAAATTTTTGGATTGATGATTACTTCTATTTGTATAAGAAAAAATATGTATTGAACATTTAAACCTTTGTATTATGTGCCAATACTCACTTTATCGGCTACTACTTATAATTTAATTTTATCGTAATTGCAACTCTTTATTTTACTCTAAACTCTAACCACTAGAATATGAAGTTTAATTGATATGAAACTGTTCTAGTTTCAGCGCAGCTGTATAGCTCATAAAATTTTTTCCGACATTACTTTTTTTTTTTTAATCCAAAACACAATATTAAAACCAATTCAACCAACCAAAACATTGGCGCACACCTTTAATTTGTATTTTTATCAAGATTCAAATAATTATTTATCACAACTAATCAAAGAGATAATAAAAAGAAAAACATACCAATTAGTTGAGAATAAGGGACACGCAAGAAGAGATCAACTCCACCATAAGGGAACTTCTGCAAATCAATCAAGTCTCTAATCCAAAACATGCATCCAACATAAGAATCATAAGCATAAGCCAAACAAGAACAATTGGCCAAACAATTCGTTTTGCACTTGTCCAAATTAGCATCAGATCTCTCAGCAAAATCCGGCACTTTCATATTATTAAACACCTTAAACCCATCTTGTTGCACTTCAACTCCACCATTACTATTACTATTATTATTATTACCACTATTGTTCAAATTCTTCAACCTAACACACTGAAGCTGTGCCTCCTTCTTCCTCACACAACCACTAGTCCAATTTTTCTTACTCCATTCTTCCAAATTCCTTGGCTCAAACCCTTCAAAACAGCTACAAATCGGTTTGCTAGATGGATCACAGTTTCCGAATGGCCCACACGTGCCATAAAAATCACACTCATTTTGAAAAACTTCAAACGTCACATAATTCTTCTTGTTCAAGAATCTTGCCAGCCTAAGCTTTCCATCAAAAGTCAACGAGAGAATACCGAATTCGGCCGGATTAGCAAAACTGTAAGTTAGGTAAGCGGTTCCGTCTGGATCATGGTCCAGACGCCAACCATAGAGATACTCTGTTAGCATCCTCGGAGCGCCAAGGAAAACCCGGCCGTTCCATGGACCGGTTCGCCAATACGGTTGAGTTTTCTTGTACCAGAAGAAAACTTCCGGAGCGGCCAACCGCTCTAGGCTCCCGGTGAAGTCCCCAGAAGAAGGATCCGTGGGGGATTTCCAAGAAACATACTCAATTTTCTTGCCTGTGAACTTGTTGGCTGCGATTTTCATAGTCGGCACGGCTGTGTCCGCAGGGTGGTTGAAACTGTCCCAAACCGTTTCTCCAGTGTTGTCATCTGTAAGAACAAGATTACCGTTATCTTGAAGTTGAGCACTTGAGATATTGGTGACATTTTTAGTTGAGAATGTGAGGTTTGTTGACCAAACTATATGGTTTCTTCCGTCCATTACTACGATGTTGCCATCCTTGTGAATCTTGATAACCCCTGAAGAATTTTTCACGGGTTGATCTCTGTTTGCTATCCATATGATGTTGGAGTCAGAGAGGTACCATATTGCGGCATAGCGATTTGTTGAGTTTGGAGGGCTGAAGAATCCGAGCTTGAAGTTAGTGTTGTTTGAGGTCATTGTGTGATTGTCATTGATGAACGTGGTTGATGTGATTGTGTCATTCACAGAGCTCAAACATAAATGGATGCTGCAAAATATGAATAAAGTAGTGATGAACAAGAAGGAATTGGTATGAGTTTGATGACTCAGAAAACCCATGAAGAATTCTAATGTAGTAGAATTTTGTGTGGTTGAAGTGATAATAATAGTACTAGTTTGGATGTGCTGGGTTTATTTCCATTTTTCCTACAAAATTATTGGTGTTGAATTCTGATGTGTTGACCGTGGTATTTCGATTTAGTGTTTTATTTATTTATTTATTTATTTATTTACGTGTTGGGTTAAGCCTGTTGGCTTTAGTTGTGTAGGAGGAGGTGTCAATTATTTTTTATTTTTCAGCAAAGTTAATAAATTTAGAAAAAAAATTTCTTAAAGGCAGTAGTG
>NC_029786.2:79653197-79672569 GCF_000816755.2 Arachis ipaensis | reverse complement strand
TATTTTTTTATTATTTTTATAAATTTTTTTATTTTAATTGAAATTTTTGTGCTTTAATAAATATTTTTTAGAGTTGCTTTATACATTAATATGTTTAGTAAGTTGTTGAAAGATTTTAGGTAAGAACAAAAGAGAAGAAGGACAACTAAAGAAGTCTGTGGAAGAACCAAGAAAGGTGGCATATAAAAGGAAGCAACCTTCCATGGAAGTGCAATTCTTTTAAAGAGAATTTGTAGATGATGTCAACCTGGCCTCTTCATACTCCAGCGAGCATAACTCTAGGTAGAGAGGTCCAAATGAAGCAGTTACAAAGATGTTAGAAAGCTAACATCCAGAATTTTAAAACGATATGCATATGTTTATAGTGGACATTTATTTTGGGCCACGAACGACCCTCACCTTAGAGCTCGTAAAAGCAGCACGAGAAAACTGGCGTACCACTTGCCTCATGCTATGTACACCAGCTTCCTTCCTTCCATCGAAGGTGTAGCACTTGCCACACGTCCAGCAATACGCCCCACACTTGTCATATGCCCAGCAACACTCCAACACGCCACTTCTTCCTCTCCTTGCCTTTCATTGAAGGCGTGGCTGATGAGGCGCAGAAGTTGGTGAATTAGAAATTATTAAAATAGTTACGTTGCAAGTATAGTTCTTAACTTACCGAAAATCTGCCTATCAATTTAGAAATATGTCACAGAGAGTTTAAATTAAAAATTACTGGGAGTTGGAGTCCCAGGTCGTCTCCCAACGAGTTGCAGAAAAGTGTGCTATTTTATTAATCAGATGTTCCAAGAAGTTGAGTTAAGTAGAGGAAAAATTAAAAAGAGGAAATTTAAATAATATGAATAAAAGCCTTGACTGGGAGTTGATTAGTTGGAATCTCTATTATTGATGGGATAATTTCAAGATTAATTTATAATTAATGGTTGCTCTATTTAGTTATCCCTTACTAGGTAAAGGAAAGTCAAACAAGTTGGAATGCTAGATCTATTCACGAGTTGCAACCCACTTAGTTCAAAGGGATTGGTGTTAGTGATTAGATAACAATCCAACAGTTAACCCAATTACAATTTTTCTTTCAATCCTTCCAACTCAAGAGTTCCTTTCAATCAACTCCCCATCAAGTGAGGGAACTACTCACTCATTGCAAATAATAAATCCATAACACATGAAAGGGAATTAAAAGAAGACATGATTATTGGAATGGAAAATAAATTAAAATGGGATAAATAATCCTTGTATGAAATAATCCTGAAAATATTCAAATAACAAAATTGAACAAAGCAAAGAACATGGAAGAATAAAACTAAGTTAAGAGAACGAACTAGAATGATGAAGTCTTGATGAGGAAATAACTCTTCTCAATGTTCCAATGCTAAGTCCAATTGAAAATTAAAATTCTTAAACCTAGGGAAAGAAACCTAGAGGAGGAAAAACTAGATCTAAAACTGTAAGGGTTAAGTACTGAAATCGTCCCTAAGGTCTGTGGTAAAAATCAAAATCGTCCCCACCCTTTTTTTGTTATTAAAATCATCCCCAACGTTACAAAACGTTATAAAATCGTCCTTTTGTCCATAAATAAAATTTTTCGGACAATTTTGCCCTTATACAAAAATTAAAAAGTTTCTCCCCCTTCACCACTACCCTCTGTATTATCATCAACCCTCTGCATTATCATCACCATCACCATTGCTACACCATAACCACCAACAATCCAGCAACACCAACAGCAACAATTAAAATCAAATCAACAAAAATTTCAAATTAAACAATTCAGTAATTATTAACTATAATTTCAGATCCAAAATTAACAACAACATAAATTAAAAAATTTTAAAAAAGAAGTACAGGATGAACAAGAACCCACCACCACCACCATTATCATCATCATCATCATCATCATCATCATCATCATCATCATCATCATCATCATCATCATCATCAGAACAACAAGAAACCAGAAACCACAAGAAACCACAAGAAATTAGAAACCAGAAACCACAAGAAACCAGAAACCAGAAACCGGCGAAGAGCAGCGGTGGCGGCGGCAGCGAAGAGCGGCGGCGTCCGTGAAACCCTTCGCGTTCCCGAAACCCTTCCCTCTCTTCTTCCCGAAACCCTCCCTCCCCCTCTTCTCCCTTCGCGTTCCCTTCCCCCTTTCCCCGAGGAGCAGAGCGGCGGCGGCAGCGAAGAGCGGCGGCGGTAATGAAGACCGGTGGCGGTGGCGAGGAGAGTTCCCCTTCCCCCTCTTCTTCCCGAAACCCTCCCTCCCCCCTCTTCTCCCTTCGCGTTCCCTTCCCCCTTTCCCCGAGAAGCAGAGCGGCGGCGGTAATGAAGACCGGTGGCGGCGGCGAGGAGATGATTATTCATCTGCTTCTCACGTTCCATGAATAGAAGAAGGGTAATAAAAAAAATAAAATTGGTAAAAAGGATGATTTTAAAGTGTTTTTGAACGTTGAGGATGATTTTAATAACGAAAAAAGGCCGGGGACGATTTTGATTTTCAGCCCAGACCTTAGGGACGATTTCAGTACTTAACCCAAACTGTAAACTATGTAGAATGAATGTTGTCCTTTGTTTCTGCATATTCTCTGGCTCTAGTCTGCTGTTCCGGGCCGAAAACTGGGTCGAAATAAGGTCCAAAATCGCCCCCAGCGAAGTCTGCAGATTATGCAGATCGCACATGTCACGCGATCGCGTCATCCATGCGGACGCGTCATTCGCGCTTTTCCTTGCCACGCGTTCGCGTCGTCCACGCTACCGCGTCGCCTGAGCTTTTCCAATCCGCGCGGCCGCATGAGCCATGCGGCCGCGTCACTGCGATTTGCTCTCCTTCGCGCGGTCGCGTGAGCCATGCGACCGCGTCACTTCTCGCTGGTTATCTCCTCAAATTCTTGTGTTCCTTCCATTTTTGCTAGCTTCCTTTCCAATCTCCAACTCATTCATGCCCTATAAAGTCTGAAATATTCAACACACAGATCACGGCATCGAATGGAATAAAGGAGAATTAAAAATACATAATTAAAGTCTCTAGGAAGCAGTTTTCAAACATGTTATAAATTCAGGAAGGAATTATAATTTCATGCTAATTTAATGAATAAGTGGGTAAGGATCATGATAAAACCACACAATTAAACACAATATAAACCATAAAATAGTGGTTTATCAGTGGCACTTCCCCCACGCCCATGCACGCCACGCACACTTCCTCCTAGCCTCAAGATTCCTTTGAAGGCATGCGATGTGCCTCATGCCATGCACGCCAGCCCAAGCCTCCATTAAGGAGTGTGCCAAGCCATCCACACCAGCCACACGCTGGGTCAACTCTCTAGAAAAATTTCAAGAAGACTCCATCGATGGCATGTCACTTGACACACACCGTCCACACCATTTTTACCTTCCACTAAGGGACGTGACACTTGCCTCACCCCAACCTCCACACCGGGCCTAATTCCAGGGAGAACTCAAATTTGGTGCATTGAAGGCGTGCCACTTACCTCACGCCTGCGACAAGCCATCAAGTGGACGTGCCACTTGCTCCACGCCCTTTACATGCCAAAGATTTTCTGGGAGGTGCACAACAAAGGCTTTCAATCACTCTCAAGCCCAAGATTAAGTTGCAAGCCCATAGTTTTTAATGGAATAGCTCACCAAGTTTTAAGCATTAATCACAAGGAGAATCACTTTTAGTTGGAGATTAATTAAGAAAGATATGATTTGATTCTGTTTTGATTTAATATGAATTTGAATTTTAGATTATTGTTTAGGAAAAAAATAAGTCGCGGGAACTATTCCAGGGACAATCACTTAACTTTAGATAATAGCACATTTCACAATCCTAGTTTTTGTTTTTACTACACCATGAGCAACTAATCTCTTCCATAAGGTTAGGAGTTCTGTTGATCTCTTTTATGGATTATTAATCTAAGTGTTTTATTCTATTTGAGGTTTATACATTAATATATTTCATGATTAAGTTTTCATTTTTCATCCCAAAGACTAGAACTCTTGGAAAATATTCTAATTCTGTTTTGGATTCTAGTATTACTTTGGAAAATTTAATATTAGAATTAGCTTGAAAACTCTTTTTCATGACTTTTTGATTTAACTAAGAATAGTGTTTCAATGAGTGTGCGACATTTCATAATTTTCAATTGCTTCATGTTGAGTTAAGAAATTAACTAAATTAATTGATGATGAGAAACATTATTTTTAGTGGGTTAAACACCTAATTAGTTTTTAATTGAGTCTGTTTAAGTGTTGCAGGCCAAAGAAAAACAAAGAAGCAGCCCAACAAGATGGATAAGAAAACCAAAGCTGGTGGGCTAAAAAACAATAACAGCCTAAAGGAGTCAAAGCAATGAAATCAGATGGGCCAAAAAAAATCAAACGGGCAAAATGGATCATAACCAACCCAAGCCCGAATTCATCTCTCAATCCAATCCCTCCAATTTGCTACTAGTAAAGCAACGTTCACTTTTTCCTCTTCGGTCAAAAACCAGAGAAAGAGAGAGAAAGCTTAGTTCCTAAGCTGTTCACCAAAGAAGAAAGAAAGAGAAGGATTAAGTAAGAAAAGGCAGAGGTCAAATCACCCAAATCAAACCACATCAAGCTAAGGCAGAAGATAAAGGTAACTTATTTCCTCTTGCATGCATCGTGCTTTCTTCTCCTCTTTCCCAACTCTCTGCCACTCCAAATTGGGATAAATGAAGAAAGTAATCTCTGCGAATCTTTGCTGCAAATCTATGGTCAAATTTGTGTCTTGGGGACCAAGTAGTATTTCAATGGCTTAAATCTGGTTTACCATTGAAAGACTGTTTCCTTTTGCTTCCCTGAGGCTTTCGGTCAAGCAAGAGAAAGTCATACTCAAACTTCTAATTTGGGGATTAACTGGGAAAAAGTGAGATGGTAAGTTGGTAGCACACAGCTCAAGGAGTTGACTTGGAAGAGAGTAACTCAACAACATGCAAGGAGATACAAAAGAAGATTTTTCATTATTCTGAAGCGAAGGAGAGATAACCATTATTTTTGAGGTTTATGTTCTGAGAAGAGTTCTCTGAAGAAGTTCATCAACTTGGACAGTGCTTCCTAATCAAAGGAGCATTCTGCCAGAATGAGGAACTAAATCAGAAGCAAGCAAATCTGGTTTATCACATAGCAAAGAGGCTCTTGAAGCATCAATCTCCTTCATGTTTTACAGATTGTAATTTTCTTTTTAATGTTTATCTTTCTATAATTTTTTGAGGTAAAAGGCAGAATAAGAGAGCTCAAGTAAAAGCCTAAGAGTGGAAAGAGGCAGAGAGAAACACTTGAGTGAAAAGCCTAGAGTAATTTCAGATTTCTTTAGGTTGATTCTGTGTCTTGTATCTTGTACCAGTGAGGTATCCCTTTCTTAGTTGGGTGAGCACTAAGAGTGAAGAATTAGATATTAGCATAACCAAGTCATGTTAGGTTAGAACTTGAGAGTGAAAGGATTGTGTCAATCCTGTGGAATTGGTGTATGTAATACTTTAACTATAGTGAAAATTTCACCACAACAGACTAGATGTAGGTTGGATTGCACAAGGCAACTGAACCAGGATACATGATGGTGTCAGCTTCTCTCTTCCCTTCTCTGTTCTGTTTTCTAATATTCATGAGACAAAATAAAATTGTCTCATAAATTTTCCGCTGTTGAGTTCAAACAGAATTAGATTGAAAGTTTGTTGTAAAGGGTCATTTTATTAACGTTAAAGAAGGTCATAGATTCAACCCCCCTTCTCTAAGCCTTCTAAACCCTTCAATTGGTATCGAGAGCCAAGGTCTCAAGAATCAAGCTTCACCGCTTGGAGCAAAGGTCCAATGGCAAACAACTTGAGCACAACCACAGTTGCCTACACTCTAACTGAAGGCAAGTCAAACAACAGGCTATCCTTCTTCGACGGGAAGAACTATGCCTACTGGAAAGAGAGGATGAGGATCTTCATTCAATCCATTAATTTCAACATATGGAAGATTGTTATGAGCGACCCCAAGATTCTAACAAAAACAAGTGCTGATGGAGTGGTGACTCCAAAAGAAGAAGCTGAATGGAATGATGACAACAAGAAGAAAATGGAGCTGAATGCTAAAGCTATCAACCTTTTTCACTGGGCTATCAGCTTTGAAGAGTACCAAAAGGTGTCTAGATGCAAGACAGCCAAAGAAATCTGGGAGAAACTCCAGGTTACACACGAAGATACTAAACAAGTCAAAGAAACGAGGATTGATATGCTGCGAAAAAAGTACGAGATGTTTAATATGAAGGATGGAAAAAGCATTGATGAAGTTTTTGAGAGATTTTCAATCATAATCAACAACCTTGATGCTATGGGAACAACCTACTCAAAACAAACCCTAGTGAAAAAACTCCTTAGAAGCCTCACAAAGGAATGGGAAACTACTGCCACTGTCCTAGCTGAGAGCAATAACCTAAGCCCTATAACCTTGATGAGTTGAGAGGAAAACTCCTTGTCTATGAAGCCATACACACAAACCCGGACTCAAAGAAAAAGGGAATAGTCCTCAAGTCAAGAATAGAATCAAAAGAGAGTGAGTCTAGTGATGGTATTTCAGATGATGAACTTGTGTTTTTTGTTAGGAGACTTAGAAGGATAATGAAGAACAAAGGCAAATACAAGGGTTCAAGCTCAAAGGATTACAAGAAGGACTTGAGCAAGGTGACTTGTCATCATTGCAAGGAGGCTGGACATTTTAAGCTAAACTGTCCGAAGCTCAAGAAGGAGGACAAAGGGAAGAAAGATAAAAAGAGAGTGCTCATGGCATCTTGGGAGGATCTTGAGAATGACTGGAATGAGGAAGAAGATTCTGAAGGTGAAGATAAAATCTGCTTCATGGCTGGTAATGATCATCTTGATGAGGTAAATTATTATGACTTGTCCATAGATGATTTACATGCTATAATTGATGATCTTACACTAAATTCTTCAAAACTGTTGGAAAAATACACTAAGTGTAAATCTAAAAAAGAAATGTTGAAAGCTGAAAATAATTTTTTAAGAGAAAAGGTGAAGAAAACTGAATGTGCTTTGGAATATTATTGAAGAAAATAGATTTCTAAAATCTAAACTTGAAAAACTAAAAGAAAAGCACATTGTAGATCCTTCTCAAGAGATTATTGCTGAAAATGAAAGATTAAATGAAATGGTTAAAAGGCTGAATGGTGATTTAGCAAAATTTGCTCAAAGTTCTAGTAACTTGGACAAATTACTTGCAAGTCAAAGACCACTGTTTGAAAAATCTGGTTTAGGTTATGTAACCAAAGAAAGTGCAGTTTTTAATGATTCCTCCATGAAATTTGTGGCTTCTTCATCAAAAACTAAATCCAATCCCAACAAACTGGGTCTTGGATATGTTCCCAAATATAAGGAGGAATTTGATGAATTTTACACTAGTAAAACTGAGCCATCATAAAAAACCGAACCTACATCAAATAGGTCAGGTCTCGGATACATTTCGAATAATGAGGTTGCTTTCAAAAATCCACCTTTTTACAACAAAACCTCACATTTGAAAAGTCCAAAAGCTTTCAAAAATTCTGGTTGGAATGCTTTTACAAAGAGGAATAATTATAACAAGAATCTATTTGTCAAAAGAAAAGCACCTCTTCCAAAAACCAAAAAATTCCAGTCCTTTAATCATTTCCGGCATAATAAATCATCTCAATTTCAGCAATATGCATAAGAAAATTATTATTTTAACTGCAAAAAATTTGGTCACTCATATTCACAATGCTTCATTGAAAAAAGAATTGTAGGAAACCAAATTTACAATGTTGTGTGTGATTTCAAGGCACTTGGGCAACCAAGATGGATTAACTTCAAAGGATCCAAACTAATTTGGATACCTAAGGTTACTTGAAGTTTTTAACACAGATTTGCCTAGCATCCAAGAACAAAAGGGATATGTGGTACTTGGATAGTGGATGCTCAAGGCACATGACTGGAAGGTCAACTTTCTTCATCAAACTAAACAAGTATGATGGAGGTTTTGTGACCATTGGAGATGATGGAAAAGGTAAAATAGTTGCTGTTGGAAAAAAAGGTAATAATCATTCTACGTTCATTGATGATGTATTTTTGGTAAATGGGTTGAGACATAATGTTTTGAGTATAAGTCAATTGTGTGACTTAGGTTATTTAGTGTCTTTCAAAAGATTAGAATGCTGTGTTGTGAATGAAAAGACAAATGAAGTATTGTTTGTTGCCAAGAGTTGTAATAATGTGTATGGACTTACCCTTGATGAACTAAAAGATTAAAATGTAGCTTGTTTTCATTCTAAAGAATCTGAAAAGTGGATATGGCACAAGAGATTGAGTCATGCAAGTATGTTTCAAATAAACAAACTTGTTAAGAAAGGATTAGTAAGAGGTCTTCCTTTGATAAGGTTTGACAAAGACATCACTTGTGATGCCTGCCAAATAGGAAAACAAACAAAGAGTTCATTTAAATCAAAGGAAGATATTTCTACTAAAAGACCACTTGAATTGCTACATATTGATTTATTTGGTCCAACAAGAACTCAAAGCTTAGGTGGTAAACATTATGGTCTAGTAATTGTGGATGACTACTCTAGGTTTGGTTGGATTTTATGTCTTGCACACAAAAATGAAGCCTTTCCAGCCTTTGAAATCTTTTGCAAGAAAGTTCAAAATGAAAAGGATTTAAAGATCTCTTCTATAAGAAGTGACCATAGAATTGAATTTGAAAACCAATTATTTGAATCCTTTTGTGAGAAATTTAGAATATCTCACAACTTCTCTTGTCCGAGGACACCACAACAAAATGGTGTTGTGGAAAGAAGAAATAGAAGCATTCAAGAAATGACAAGAGCTATGCTTTGTGAGAGCAATGTTCCAAAATTCCTTTGGGCTGAAGCGGTTAACACAGCCTGCCACATTTTGAATAGAACCATCATAAGGAAATTTTTGAAGAAAACTCCTTATGAACTTTGAAAAGGTCACCTTCCAAACTTAAACTACTTGCATATCTTTGGATGTAAATGTTTTGTTCTAAATAACAAAGATAATTTGGGAAAATTTGATCTAAAGGCATATGAGTGTTTATTTGTAGGATATTCTACAACTAGTAAAGCATATAGAGTTTATCATCAAGATGCTAGAATAATTGAGGAGTCCATATATGTTACATTTTGTGATACTAACTTGGTTCAAAATATTTTGGAAGAATGTGATGCAGGAAATCAGGTTCAAAAGGAAGATGAAACAACACAAAATCATGAAAATGAAAATTCTGGACAAACTGAACTAGAAACTACAGCTGCTGAAAATCCAATAAGAGACAATTCTATTTTGTCTCATGAATCTGAAGGAAATCCTGAAACCAACAGTTCTCTGAATCCCTTGGTGACTGAATCTGCCTCCAAGTCCACCAGACCTCGTGAATGGAGATTCTTAAAGAATTATCCTTAGGAATTTGTCATTGGGGACGTCTCTCATGGTGTTAAGACTCGGTTTTCAACTAGAAAGGCAAATGAATAATCAAATATTGCTCTTCTCTCTTAAATGGAGCCTCAGAATGTCAAAGAAGCCCTTGATAATCCTTCTTAGATAAAGGCAATGGAGGATGAGCTTCATGAGTTTGAAAAGAACCAAATTTGGACATTGGTTCCAAGGCCGAATGGAAAGAAAGTGACCGGCACCAAGTGGATATTTCGGAACAAGCTAGGAGAAGATGGTAGCATTGCAAGAAACAAAGCAAGGCTAGTGGCACAAGGATATGACCAAGAAGAAGGAATAGACTTTGATGAATCCTTTGCCCCTATTGCCTGAAGTGAAGCCATAAGACTTCTTTTAGCTTATGCTGCTTTTTGTGGTTTTAAATTATATCAAATGGATGTGAAATGTGCATTCTTAAATGGTGTGATAGATAGAGAAATGTATGTGGAGCAGCCACCTGGTTTTGAAAATAAAGAATTTTCTAACCATATTTTCAAATTATCAAAAGCTCTCTATGGTTTGAGACAAGATCCTAGAGCTTGGTAAGAGAGACTTAGCTCTTTTCTTTTGAAAAATGGTTTTCAAAGAGGCACTACAGACACAACTCTATTTATCAAAAATTCTAATGATTCTTTCATTCTAGTCCAAATTTATGTTGATGACATTATTTTTGGATCAGCCAATGAATCCCTTTGTACTGAATTTGGAAAACTCATGATAAGTGAATTTGACATGAGTATGATGGGTGAACTTAATTTTTTCCTTGGGCTACAAATTAAGCAAACTAAAAATGGTATTTTTATTCATCAAGAGAAGTATGCCAAGGAACTAGTTAAGAAATTTGGTATGGAAAATGCCAAACCCATGAGAACTCCTATGCACCCTAATTCAAAATTAGAAAAGGGAGAAATTGAGAAAGATGTAGATGAGACTATGTATAGAAGAATGATTGGCTCTCTTATGTACTTAACTTTCTCTAGACTTGACATTGTGCAAAAGTGTTGGAATGTGTTCAAGATTCCAATCAAAACCAAAAGAGTCTCATCTTTCTGCAGTTAAGAGGATCATTAGATATGTTCATGACACATCCAATTTTGGTTTATGGTATCCTAAGATTGATGATTTTTCTGCAGTTGGTTATTATGATGCAGATTTTGCTGGTAATAGAGCTGATAGAAGGAGCACATCAGGCTTATGTTGCTTCCTTGGAAAGTCTTTGAATATTTGGTCAAGTAAGAAGCAGTCAACAGTGGCTTTATCCATTGCAGAGGCTGAGTATATAGCTGCATCTTCTTGTTGCTCTCAGCTTATGTGGTTAAAAACACAGCTTACTGATTACAAATTAAATGCTGAAAATATTCCCTTGTTGTGTGATAATATGAGTGCCATTAATATTTTTAAAAATCCAGTTTTGCACTCTAGAACTAAACATATTGAAGTGAGATTTCACTAATAAGAGAACATGTTCAAAAAGGGAATATTAGTATTCAATTTGTTAAATCAGAAGAGCAATTAGCTAATATCTTTACTAAACCACTCGCTGAAGATAGGTTTTGCATGCTTAGAACTAGTCTAGGGATTTTGAGTTATGATTCTTTGTTTGAAAACTGCTGATGTGTTTGTTGGATTTTTTGTCTTATAAACAGGGATGAGACAATTCTGGGCAAATGAAGAACCATCTCTCTAAACAGCATTCTCTGGTCTTGTTGCACGTGTAGAATGATCTTGGCCAACCTTAAATTTCAGAATCTGGGTGGTCCAATATGTTTCCTTAAGCCAAACTACCTCTAGGCCCAATATGAGTGTTACATGATCCATTTATTTGTTTTATCTTAGTTTATTTTTATTAAGTTTTATTTAATTCCTTTTTTCCTTCAGTTAAAAGGTTTCAAATTTAAAATTACTTTCCATTTTATTTTTTAATAAAATCAAATATTTCTTTTTGTGATGTCAAGTCCTTTCAAAGTCAAATCAGATGTGATGCGTTGCATATTTTAAGAAAAATTTTTTGGTGCGGTTACCAACACTTCTTCTTCTCCCTTCATAACTCCTCCTCAAACTCTTCGGTTTTCCCCACTACCTTTATTGCTTCTCTTTGTTCAAAACCAGAAACCAACCAAATGAGGAAGAAAACTATTTCACAAAAGCCTCCTCATGAAAAGATCTTCAAGCTTCCTGCAAAACAAAAACCTTCCACTCGCTCTCAAGACCGAACCTTCACTCTATCTCCTTCTCCTCCTACCTCACCTCCTCGCTCTGATCCCATGGCTCGCACTAAGAGCCCCTCAAGGTTTCCACCCTCAGCCAAGAAGATGCCACCACCAAAGGAACCTCCTTCTAAACTTGGTTCGTCGAAGCCATGCTCCTCGAAAGGGAAACGCCCAGCTGCTGCCGAACCTACCTCTAAGCCCACTCAACCTAAGACAAGGTCTGTTCCTATGCATTTTAAGAGAGAAAAATCTTGAATCCCTCTTAAATCTGTTAGAGAACTAGACATTGATCCCTTTGCACACAAATCCCACTTCATGACCTCTCACTCCAACTATAACCCTTACAGATTTAAGTCTGCCATGAATAATAATTTTTATGAAGGAGTTATTAAGTACCGTACCCTATGTCCCTCTTTTCTTGATGATTTACCAAATCTGAAAAAGAAAGGTTTTCCTTTGGTTGAAAATTTAGAATTTCTAGACTGGAATCACCTTTTTAACATAAAAAAACCAGTGTACCCTCTTTTGGTCAAAGAGTTTTATGCTAACATGACAAATCATGAGGGCAGTGTTCATTCTTATGTCAAGGGCCGAGACATTGTGCTAAACAATGAAACAATCAGTGATTCATTGAAATACATTGATGTTTGGGCTTGTGAATATACTTCTGTTAAGTGGGATGAAGGAGTTGGTATCTATTTCAATGATGCTTTGGCTCATATTTGTGAACATGTTTCTTTGATTGATGGTATTACCCCTACTCATAAAGCCCTGGGTTATGAACGTGCTCAGTTGCACCGTATTGTAAATCACATCATACTTCCTCAGAGTGGTTCATATCAAAGGGTATCTTACACTGACACTCTTGTTTTGTATGCCCTGCTCACTAAAATAGAAATCTCTTTTGCTTATTTGATGGTAAGATACATGTTTGATTCTGTTAGAAGTGAGAAAGATAAATCCCTTCCTTATGGCATGTTTCTAACTTGTATTTTTGAGCATTTTGGTGTTGACTTGTCCAATGAGAATTATGAAAATAGACATTCATATCTAAAGGGAGGTGGTTCAGTGAAACAGCATAAAGGACCTACTCGCTCTGAAAGGGTGGTCCTTGATGATGAAGATAATGAGTTCATTCCTGAGGATTCTCCTCCTCCTTCCACTGAGGGCACTTCCATCTCCACTGGACAAAAATTTTCTATTTTTAATGTTGTTTGAGATGTGGTCCAAGAATTTATATCCCAATCCAATCATATGATTCCATGAGTAAGGAACAAAGGAAGCTAGCAAGCAAGCATGAGAACTTCCTCCGAAAATCAAGAGACAGAGTGGCTGTCTTCATGAAGTTCATTGATCATCTTCAACAAGATGAAGATCATGCCACTGATGTTGAAGAGGAAGCTGATTTTGAGAAAAATAGTTCAGATGCCTAGATTTGTCTCATAAAGCTGCTGCTGTCTGCTTACTTTTGTCTCATGAAAACTGTTTCTCTTGTTACTTTTGAACTACTTTCTGTTATTTCGGATGACTATAATACTTTAACTACTGTTGCATTTACTTTCAATTAATTTGGTGTTTAGACTGTGCATTAACACTTTTTTCAGGTTTTAAGGTGCGGTTTTCACTTGATCTTGCCTATTTTCCGCCCTTGATGACAAAAGGGGGAGTAATAGCATGAATAGCATTTAATATGTGAATTTTTTATTGTGAATTTTGCTTGCTGCTTGATAAATCCCTATTTTATGATTCACCTTGTGCTCAATTAAGTGTTATTATCAATTCTTCACCCACTTATTTATATGAATTGCATGGTTTTATAATTCCTTCATCATTTTATGATATATGTGAAAACATGTTTCCTATGCTTTAAAAATATTAATTTTAATTATATTTTATTACCATTCGATGTCGTGATCTGTGTGTTAAGTATTTTCAGGCTTCATAGGACAGGAATGGCTTAGAGGACAGAAAGGAAACATACAAAAATAGAAGGAAAGCACAAAAATGGAGTTTTGAAGAAAAGGAAGCGACGCGCACGCGTGCCTAGCGCAAAATGGCTGTGATGCGTATGCGTGGACGACACAGACGCGTGCCTAGAGCAGAACACAACTGACGCGTACGTGTGACTGACGCGCACGCATGACAAGAAAAAACTCCAAATGACGCGAACGCGTGACCTACGCGCATGCGTGACAGACGCCACGTGCAGAAAATTGCAGAAGTCGCCCCCAGCGATTTCTAGACCCTTTTTTGGCCCAAATCCAAGTCCATAAACACAGAATAGAAGAAAAAGAATGGAGAAATCAATAACAACAATTCATACAACATTCATAATTCACACTTTTAGGTTTTAGATGTAGTTCTTAGAGAGAGAGATTCTCTCCTCTCTCTTAGGATTTAGAATTAGGATTTCTATTATGTTTAGGCTACTTCTCTTCAATCACAAGTTCAATGTTCCTTTAATCTATTTTCTACTTTTATTTATTCTATTACTTTAATTGTTATTTATCTTTTCAATTTAGCTTATGAACTTTCCATGTTAGAATTGATTTTCTTATTTAATACATATTGAGGTATTTCAGATCTAAAGATTGCTTTCTTCAAATTTATGTTATTAATGCTTTTAATTTAATTTAAGATATTTTTTCTTTTGGTTTTGGTTAAGTAATTGGTAATACTTGAGTCATCAAACTCAGCAGTCG
This sequence comes from Arachis ipaensis, assembly GCF_000816755.2. Taxonomy (NCBI): domain Eukaryota; kingdom Viridiplantae; phylum Streptophyta; class Magnoliopsida; order Fabales; family Fabaceae; genus Arachis; species Arachis ipaensis. The sequence goes on along the minus strand of NC_029786.2, from coordinate 79,658,157 downwards.
ATTAGAAATTGTGAATTGCTGATTGATTTGGATACCTCTAAAGCTAGTCTTTCCATAGGAGTTGACTAGGACTTGAGGAATCAAGTTAATTAGTCCACTTGAATTTTCCTTTATTTAGTAAGTGTTAACTAAATGGGAGCAATAATAATTCTCATCACATCTGATAAGGATAACTAGGATAGGATTTCCAATTCTCATACCTTGCCAAGAGATTTTCTAATTATTAATTTATTTTTCTTGCCATTTAAATTACTTGCTCCTTATTTCAAAAACCCAAAAATATAAAATTTTCTATAACCAATAATAAACACACCTCCCTGCAATTCCTTGAGAAGACGACCCGAGGTTTAAATACTTCGGTTATAAATTTTATTGGGTTTTGTTACTTATGACAACCAAATTTTTGTACGAAAGGATTCTCTGTTGGTTTAGAAACTATACTACCAACGCGATTATATTTTTATAAAATTCTTTACCAGCTAGAATCCAGATCGTCAAAATGGCGCCGTTGCTGGGGAAAAGAATGAAGGTAGAATGGTAGAATCTCATGCAATGCAATCTATTCTAAATGCAAGCTACCTAAATAAATCATGCAATTCTAATTATTATCCACCTATATATATAAAGCTTACATGTGGTTAAATTGAGTTAAATTTTTCAAAGAATCATTTATGCACAATCAAGGCCAAACCATATTAAAGTACATTCACAATTGAGTTTAGTTAAAAGGTTTAACAAACTTGCAAGACATTTAATAATGAAACATGGATATATGGAATTGAGCTATTGAACCCTCGCTGGATTTGTGTTTACTCTCTAATCACTCAGTGTTTGGGGTTAATTACTCTATTCTTTTCTAGTCATGCTTTCTAAAACTTTGTTTTTCATCTAACCAATCAATAAATATCTAATGTACACATACAAACATCATGAGGTCTTTTTGAAGGGTGTAATGGGGCCAAGGTAAAGGTGAGGATATATGTATAAGGCTAAGTGAGCTATACAATTGAATCTTTGATTAGTCTAAGATCTCACCTAACATATACATTCTCTATAAAAATTCGCCTAGCTTCCCATAAATTTCCCAGTTTCTTATTACATACTCATGTACCAATTTTTTTATTTTTGATTTTATCCCATGTGCATTGATTTTCTCTCAAACTTAATAATGGGATAATTTTTGTCCCCTTATTTATTTATTCAATTAAAAGGAATTTTTTTTAAAACATAAACACAACATATATCAATGCACATGGTATTTTAGTTTAATTTGGTTTCACATGAGCATGCTCCCAAATTTCTGATTATTTTATTAATTTAATCATTTCCTGTCAACCCATATTCTCATGTTTTCCCACACTTAGTGGATTCACAATCTCTACCTTAAGCTAACCAAAGATTCAATTTGGGATTTTTAAATTATTTTTCTGCTTAAGGCTAGTAATGTGGTTATAGAACAGAAGGGGATTAAAAGGCTCAAGGGGCTAACAACGGTGATGTAAAAGGTAGGCTGTTTGGGGTAAGTGAGTTAAAACAAGTAATGGCCTCAATCACATGTAAGTATGTAAATACATTCTATATTGGACATATAGACTGAAACAAAGTAAAGATTGCAAGCATAGAAAAGAAGCACAAAACACACAGGAATGAAATTTATAGTTAAATATAACCATACAATTAAGCTCAAAAACTCACGGGTTGTGTGTTCTTTGGCTCAAAAACCACATATCAGTTATTTATATCATGCAAGTAGAAATCAAGAGTTTCCATTCAACTCAATATGAATCTTAGAATGGCTCTTATAAAATTTAGTATTTTCCTTGAAAAAAATGTTGTCAACCAACTCACATTCATTGCTATATATATATAGTGTGTGGATTGTTGTGATTCTGTTACACTAACGTTTTTAGTTTACTCTTTATTTTTTATTAAACCAAGTTATCGTATGCTAAAAGGGTAAACTAAACTAATTAATCCATATTTTCTATATCACAACTAATAAGCTAAAAGTGCAAACTAAACTAAATGTCTAAGGTATATATATAAAATGCAAAATGTAGAAATAAAGTAGAAATAAACAGAAATACAGCAAAGGAAAAATATGCAAGTATTGAAAGACAAATAAAATAAAAATAAAATAAAAATACAGAAAATAAACAAAATAGAATAAATGAGTCTGAAAGTAGTTCACCAAAAATAAAGTTCGCCAGAGATGGCGACCTCCCCACACTTAAATAATAGCATCGTCCTCGATGTTCAATCAAGCTGGGTGTGAAGAAGTGTCATCTCCGAAAGGATGTGCTGCTGGTGTCTCTGTGGGCTCTGGTAGGGATAGTGCCTGAGGCTCTGCCTGGATCGGTGCCTGTGGGTCTGATGGTTGTGTCTCTGGAGGCTCCTCATGCTGGGACTCTGCCTGCTGATGCTCCTCACGTACCTCTGTCGCATGATCATTCGCCTCCTCTTCAGATGACTCTGATAGTGTGTCAGACTCGAAGGGGATGTCAGGGGTGCCGGACTGGATCATTAGCTTTAGATGCTCATAACGCCGCTTGTTGCGGTGCTCCATTCGATCCAGTGCTCGAAGAGTTGGCGCACCAGGTGGTAGATGGGCTCTGAAGCAGGTGGAGGTGCTGTGGTGGTGGCTGGTGCAGTAGGAGTGGAAGGGGCAGCAGAAGATATGGCTGCCTCAGCAGAGTCAGTGAGAAAGGGTGGTCGGTAGCCCAAAGCCTGGAACTTCCTGCTGTGTAGAATAATTTTCTTGCATTCGGCGGCAGGTGGCTTTTCATCAGCAATCTCCCAGGACACCTCAGCTCGGCGTCCCATCTGAGTAATCAAGTATGGAAGGGGCAGAATGCCTCAGACATGGACCCTGGACATGTAATAGCGGATAAATTTGGGAAGATATAGGTCCTTACCCTCCATCACACACCAAATGAGAATGATCATGGCAGCTGGTACCTCTGTCTCATGAGTGCTCGGCATCATGTAGTTACTCAGAATATGCTGCCAAAGCTGAGCCTCATCATTCAGGTAGATAAGCTTTATTCCTTTTAGGGCCACTGTGGATTTTCCCATGACCCATGGGACAGTAGGATCAATAGTGATTCGTTGCTTCACTGCGTCCCAGTCAAACTTCATAAATCTCATATCCTCTTCAGCCTGCTGATAACCATCTGGTTTATCTGATTTAGGTAGGAGCTGGAGGATCTCTTCTATTGCTTCCTCAGTAACCAGAATCTGTTTGCCTCTAAGCTGTACTGCATCCAGGGTCATTTTGAAGTAGTTACAGTAGAATTTTCTAACCCAGGATGAGTTGACCTCAGTCAAGTTCCTCTCCAAGAAGAACCAGCCTCTCTGTTTAATTTGGTCTGAGGTGTATTGTTTGAGTTCTTTTGGGATTTTGAGGGTCTTTTCCAGGTATAGGTTCATGGAAGTTGCAAAGACCGGATACTTCAGCTCACAGTATTTGTTGGCAAACTTCATGGGGTCTGTGGTAGGCACCAATTGATCAGCCTTTTCCTGCGGGGTAAAATTCTTCTCCCGCCAGGAATCATCATGGAGGATATCCAAGATGGATGTAGAGGATTCGCTTCTTTTCTTTTTGCCAGTAGTTGCTTTGCCCTTTCCTTTGTTTTTAGGATCAGACATCCTGAAAAGCAGAAATTCCAGGATACAGTTTAAGAAACTAAAGCAGGAAAATAGGTAAGCAATTAGGAATTTATCAATATAAGCATAGAGGGGCAAAAGAGAAATAAAAGAGCAATAAAAGCATGGAAGGAGTTACATAAATGTAAAAGATTGGACTGTATTCAAGTTAAAAGTTGGAGAATAAAAATCACAATCCAAAATCTTATGATATGCGGAATTCTTTGTTAATTAGGAACAACAGTAATCATGCCTTGAAATGGGTTGAAAATAGTTAGGTAAAAACCAAAAGAGAAGTTAGAGAGTTAAAGCAGTTAGGAGTTAAAAAGTGAAGTTAAAGTAAGTGGCATGGTAATGTGGTTCTAATTAACAAAAATTGCATATACTTGAATAACAAGTAACGCACATGCAAGTAAATATTGCAGATTATTGATGATTAATCATAGAAAAGAATTGCAAAATGAAATTGGAATCATCAATAATGTTATTTAATGAATAAGGGAATCAGAAAGAATAAGAAGGCTAGCCCGTGCATTCATGAATTGCTTTGGTTGAAACCAATTAGTGCAAAACTTGAAATTTCCAAAACTAATTCATGAATGGGAGTTGAGTGAAGCAATTTGCTAAAAAAAAGTTGGGTAGCATTCCGGCTAAAAATTGGACATTCCCGGGTAATAAACAGCAGCGGAAACAGTTCATATGATAATAAGGTAGTGCAGAAAAGAGTAACAAATAGTAATTCACATGAATTCATAATAAACAGACTCAATCTGCATTAAAGAAAAGTAAAGAACAGCATATGAACAGCATTATCATTACAGCAGATTCAAAATTGCGAAACAGATAAAACAAGTAACAAGAACGGCGCAATTATCAGGCCTAAATCTACTAAACACATCCTAGCTACCTAACAACCTAAAATCCACTATGGTCATGCATCTCTAACTATCCTAATTTGAACATAATTTGAAAAAAATATATGGAACTAACTAACAAACTTCGAACGGAATCGGTGTTCTGTATAACCTGGTAGGCAGAAGAATAGAAATTGGACTCAGAGAGATTGTGGTAGTGTGGTAGTGGTGCTGGCGATGCAGCGATGCTGGAAGGCGGCACGACGGTGGTCCTTGGTGGAGGCAGGGCGGCGGGTTAGTGGTTGGGGACTAAACACATCTAACAACCTAAAATCCACTATGGTCATGCATCTCTAACTATCCTAATTTGAACATAATTTGAAAAAAATATATGGAACTAACTAACAAACTTCGAACGGAATCGGTGTTCTGTATAACCTGGTAGGCAGGGTAGGCAGAAG
>NC_029786.2:79644049-79651864 GCF_000816755.2 Arachis ipaensis | reverse complement strand
TGGGCGAGGCAGGGCGGTAGTGGGGGTGTCTGGTCGGTGGTGGCAGAGGGGAAGAAAGAGTGCAGAGGGGAATGGGGGAAAGGGGACGCGAAATGGGTTAGGGTTTCGCGTCGAAGGGAGTAAGTGGATTCAAATCCACGCGGACGCGTGGGTCACGCGATCGCGTGGATGAGGTGGAAACGTAACGACGCGGACGTGTCACTGACGCGATTGCGCGAGTGAAGGATAATGAAAGTGACGCGTACGCGTGGAGCACGCATACGCGTCGCTCAGAATTGTGCTAAACGCACAAATCCAGCATCGTTTTGGCGCAACTCTCTATTTCATTTGAGGGGGCAGTAATTTCCATGCGACGCGAACGCATCGCCCACGCTTTCACGTGGTGTGTGTGAAGTGAAAGTGACGCGTTTGCGTCGTTGACGCGAACGCGTGGCCCAAATTGTGCCTAAGGCATAACAACCGCACGATTCCAGCCCAACTTTCTGGGCGTTGGATTGTTACGTCGATTTGCAATTGACGTCCACGCATGGCCCATGCGCACGTGTGGTGTGCATTTTTTTTATATGCAGAATGCAAAATGCAATGCTGATATAGATGTTATGAATAATTCCAGGTTCAATAAAATAGAATAAAATAGAACTTAAAAACAAACAAAATGAAATAAAATTAAAATTGAAAAGGAACAATCATACCATGGTGGGTTGTCTCCCACCTAGCACTTTAAGTTAAAGTCCTTAAGTTGGACATCCTGGTGAATTGCTTGTTATGGTGGCTTGCGTTTGAATTCGTCCAGAAATCTCCACCAATGTTTGGAATTCTAATAGGCTCCGGGGTCCCAAACTAGGCATGTAAAGCCTTTGAGCAAGCTAAAGCAGGTTTTCAGGCTCCACGGTTGTTGATCATCAAAATGGATTCCAGGATCCCAAACCTTGCTTTTGTACCCATCTTTGTCTTGATCTGCATTTTTCTTGCCGGGCAGTATGGAATTTGTATTCTCACTAAGATGACCAAACATCTTCCGAGACCCATTCAATCGAACTCGAAACCAATCCTTGTACCTCAAATTGAAGCGTGGAACCTCATTGAATCTTGCATACCAGCTCTGAGTACGAACCATTTCCCTCTTACTCTTAAAGCCGCAAAGAGCTCTAAGCTGGCCATCTGTTTCAAGCAAACCATATTCAAGTGGAAAAGTAAAGATAAAGGCTAAGGATTTTACCCACTTGAAATTTGTATTGGGTGGTAATGGCCTTGGAATAGGTGTTTCCAGTGGTTTTGCAAGCTCTACTCCCTTGTATTCTTCTGTAAATTCCTCCACTTCTTTGCAATCTTCTTCATCTGTAACCACATCTTGATCACAGTTTTCGATATCTTCCTCATCACTCAAGTCATAATTTGGAGGTTGAGAGAAGTCTACCTCCGCATCATCTTTGTATTCACTTGGGGAAGATTCTTTAATCTCAAAGAATTCACTTGCGGATGCAAGTTCATTACTAGGAGAACTTGACTCGTGATTATCATCATCAAGGAAACTCGCTTCTTGAGTTGTTCCGTCCAGTTCTTCATAAGATACCTGCTTTGGGGGTTGTGCACTATCCTCCTTAGCATCGATTGAAAACTGCTTGGTGGAATTTTCCACAATTCTGGATTCCCATGGAGGTTCAGCATCTCCTAAGTCTTCAACCAATTCTTCTTCTTCAATAATTTCGGCTTCATCCACTTGTTCCAGTATAAAGTCATGCTCCTTACTGTCCATCGGAGTTTCTAGTATCTCCTTCATGCTACGTTCCTCATTAGATTGTCCACATGAAGCCATGGGGGTTCCTTGAGTGTCCGAACGTTGGGAAGGTAATCGATTTATCGCTTGATTCAATTGGTGAAGGGTTGCATGAAATTTATTCACTGTTTCCTTGAGATGTTCCTGTGATTCTCGGGTTGATGGATATGGACATGGTGCATACAGAAGTGGTGGTTCTTGGGAGTAATTGGATTGGAATTGGGGTGGATAAGGGTTAGGGTCATATGGAAGTGAATGGTGATGGGTGGCTTGTGAGTTGGTGGTTTATAACTATGTTGAGGAGGTGGTTCATAGGCATATGATGGGGGCTTGTTGGTAACTACAAGGGGGTCCACCATATCTATCATTTTGGTATGCACCTCGGAATGGCTCTTGACCATAGTATACTGGTGGGTGTTGGTTGTCATGAAGAGGTCCACCATAACTATTGTCTTGGCATGCATTGTAGAATGGTCGTTGTCCATGGTATCTTGGAAGGTGTTGTTGTCAAAAGGGTTGATCAGATACTCGTGGCTCCTTCCATCTTTAATTGTTTTGACCTTGATTCATGTTTCTGTTATAGCTTCCATTCCTTTCAACAACATTAGAACCAAACTCAAAGCGACGGGGGTGAGAACTCATGGTAGCTAATAAAAATTAAAAACAAAAATAAAAGTGAATAAACAAGCAAAATAAAATATTTACAATAACCAATAATAAGGCACACGTTTGCAATTCCCCGGCAACGACGCCATTTTGACGAACTGGATTTCTGCCAGTAAAGAATTTTATAAAAATAATCGCGTTGTAAGTATAGTTTCTAAACCAATAGAGAATCCTTTCGTACAAAAGTTTGGTTGTCACAAGTAACAAAACCCAATAAAATTTATAACCGAAGTATTTAAACCTCGGATCGTATCTCAAGGAATTGCAGGGAGGTATGATTTATTATTAGTTATGGAAAAAGGTGTATTTTTGGGTTTTTTTGAAGTAAGGAATAAGTAATTTAAATGGCAAGAAAAATAAATTAAAATTATGAAAACTCTTGGCAAGGTATGAGAACTGAAAATCCCATCCTAGTTATCCTTATCAGGTGTGATGAGAATTATTTAGTGCTCCCACTTAGTTAACCCTTACTAAATAAAGGAAAGTCAAGTGGACTAATTAACTTGACTCCTCAAGTCCTAGTCACTGCTGCTGTGGTCATTTTTTTGTGAAGTAAATCTGATTCTTACTGTTGTGAACGCTTGATAAGGTTGTGATCAGGCTAATTTGACCTTACCTCACAAGTTTTGTTGTTGTGTCATGGCTTGGTTAAACTTGATGTTCTGTTTGGTTGCTGACATGATATGATCAGTATTGGGCAAGATTTGTGTTGCTAGTTGTGTAAAATCCCTTAGTCAAGTTGAATTGTGTGTAGCTTTTTATTGTATTCTCTCTAAGAATAATAAACAGGAAGGAAGAAAAGAGCATAAATCTAGGGGGAGCAACACAAAAGCAAGTGACAACATTCAAAAGGAAGTTCCTTAACGTCATTCAAATTCAATCCCTTTTGGTTAATGTTTTAATTACGTTTGTCATCAAGGGGGAGATTGTTAAGTTAAGAAATTAACTAAATTAATTTATGATGACAAATATTATTTTTAGTGGGTTAAAGAGATTGTTGAGTTAAGAAATTAACTAAATTAATTTATGATGACAAACATTATTTTTAGTGGGTTAAACATCCAATTAGTTTTTAATTGAGTTTGTTTAAGTGTTGCAGGCCAAAGAAAAACAAAGAAGCAGCCCAATAGGATGGATAAGAAAACCAAAGCTGGTGGGCTACAAAACAATAACAGCCCAAAGGAATCAAAGCAATGAAATCAGATGGGCCAAAAAAATCAAACGGGCTAAATGAATCATTACCAACCCAAGCTCGAATTCATCTCTCAAGCCAATCCCTCCAATTTGCTACCAGTAAAGCAATGTTCACTTTTTCTTCTACGGTCAGAAACCAGAGAAAGAGAGAGAAAGCTTAGTTCCTAAGCTGTTCACCAAAGAAGAAAGAAAGATAAGGATTAAGTAAGAAAAGGCAGAGGTCAAATCACCCAAATCAAACCACATGAAGCTAAGGCAGAAGATAAAGGTGACTTATTTCCTCTTGCGTGCATCGTACTTTCTTCTCCTCTTTCCCAACTCTCTGCCACTCCAAATTGGGATAAATGAAGAAAGTAATCTCTGTGAAGCTCTGTTGCAAATCTATGGTCAAATTTGTGTCTTGGGGACCAAGTAGTATTTCAATGGCTTAAATCTAGTTTACCATTGAAAGACTGTTTCCCTTTGCTTCCCTGAGGCTTTCAGTCAAGCAAGAGAAAGTCAGACTCAAACTTCTAATTTGGGGATTAACTGGAAAAAAGTGAGATGGTAAGTTGGTAGCACATAGCTCAAGGAGTTGACTTGGAAGAGAGTAACTCAGCAACATGCAAGGAGATACAAAAGAAAATTTTTCATTATTCTGAAGCGAAGGAGAGATAACCAGTGTTTTTGAGGTTTATGTTCTGAGAAGAGTTCTTTGAAGAAGTTGATCAACTTGGACAGTGCTTCCTAGTCAAAGGAGCATTCTGCCAGAATGAGAAACTAAATCAGAAGCAAGCAAATCTGGTTTATCACATAGCAAAGAGGCTGTTGAAGCATCAATCTCCTTCATATTTTACAAATTGTAATTTTCTTTTTAATGTTTATCTTTCTGTAATTTCTTGAGGTAAAAGGCAGAATGAGAGAGCTCAAGTAAAAGCCTAAGAGTGGAAAGAGGCAGAGAGAAATACTTGAGTGAAAAGCCTAGAGTGATTTCAGATTTCTTTAGGTTGATTCTGTGTCTTATATCTTGTACCAGTGAGGTATCCCTTTCTTAGTTAGGTGAGCACTAAGAGTGAAGAGCTAGGTATTAGCATAACCAAGTCAAGTTAGGTTAGAACTTGAGAGTGAAAGGATTGTGTCAATCCTGTGGAATTAGTGTATGTAATACTTTAACTATAGTGAAAATTCCACCACAACGAGACTGGATGTAGGTTGCATTGCACAAGGCAACCGAACCAGGATACATGATGGTGTCAGCTTCTTTCTTCTCTTCTCTGTTGTTTTCTGATATTCATGAGACAAAATAAAATTGTCTCATAAATTTTTCGCTGCTGAGTTCAAATAGAATCAGATTGAAAGTTTGTTGTAAAATGTCATTTCATTAACGTTAAAGAAGATCATAGATTCAATCCCCCCTTTCTCTAAGCCTTCTAAAACCTTCACTCCACTTTGAGTAAGTGACATATATTTCGCATTAGAAAATTTTTGGAAGTTATGCTTTCTTATAAGTTTCAATTGTTTAGGATTAGTTTGGATAAGTGACATATAATTCAAGTTAAGAACTACTTTTGAATCTTATTTAAAATTAAATCAGATTCGTGGTTAACCTGTTTTCTTAATAAACAGAAGGATTGTTTTTCTAGGAAGTGAACATTGCTGAAACCTTAACACTCTCAACATCATTATTTTTATTCACTCCTTTGTTATTTACTTTAATTCTCTGTTTACAAGTTTGATTCCTCATTCCTCTGTTTTAATTTGTCTAATTAGAAGTGATTAATTAACTATTGTTGCTCAGTCCATTATTCCTCCTGAGAACGATAACTCACTCACTATGGTATTACTTGATACGATTTAGTGCACTTACCGAGTATTAAAAAATATCCATCAATAATATATTTTAAAAATTGTAAGTTAAGTATACTAGCTGTCAAATGGGTCATGATGAAAACTAACCACTAAATAGCTCAAATATGGTGTAAAAGTTAGTGAAAATGAGTATCTTAATGTTAAAGTTTCATATATAACACACATGTCATATGTGATTTCTTATCATTAATATTTTTATAATATATTTTATTATTTATTCATAAATATTAAATTTCTTATTTTGTAGAGAGTACCAAAATAATTTATCTAAAATATGTAATATTTTACAAATTTACTCACTAAAATGTGTCGTATGATACTATCTTTTTACAATTAAAATAACTTTTTTTTTCTTAAATAAAGAGCTCTTTCTTTCTCTGCCTCTCTCTTTCGTTCCACTTCTGTTATGTACTTAAGTATGTGTGGTGCGAATTTTTGAATACCACAACTTACTAGCAAGTGCACCGGGTCGTACTAAGTAATAACTCACAGTAAGTGAGTGTCGATCCCACGAGGAATAACGGACTAAGCAAGCAATGATTGATTAGCTAATCTAGTTAGACAAGTTGAAACAAATGGGTGATGTTCGAATGGCATAAAAAAACTGTGTTCAAGATATAGTAATCGTTGCTCGTCTTATATATCTTTTCAAAAATCAAAGATTTACATTCAAAAATCCAAAATCCTTTTCAAAAGAAAAATTCGTTAATTCTTCAAAATTCAAAACCTTTTCCTTTTGTACAAATATTAAAAGTTTTCCTAACAGCATGAATGACCAACCTGTTCTAAGTATAGGTTCATTAACTCTATACTGAACCAGTTTGATTTTTAATTTCATACTTTACTAAACCACAAACACAAACCAATCACAAATTCCGGCCCATCACATAATCTATCATGGCCTCAGGCCCAAACAACTCAATCAGCATCTAATTCACCACAATCCAACCAATTTCAACCACAAACACAAGTAGAGAGGTTCAAACACAATCAAAGTTGTTACATCAAGTATAGCAATTAGCAGTTAAACATAATTATTCACATAGGCAAACCAATTACAATATGCACACCCAAACAATGTCACATAGATGCATATGATGAATGTCTGTCCTATTAGTATATGATATTACTTTTGAAATAAATAAAAATGTCACTCATACATGCCACCTACAACTATTAAATATGGAAAAAAAAAACACACATACATGGGATAAATATTATTTTTGTCCCTAAGGTTTGAGTTTAAATTAAAATTGTCTCTAACTTTTTTTAATTTAAAATGGTCCCCAACACTATAATATTAAAATTATTCTTTTTGACAAATTTACCTTTTATAAAATTTGATAATTAAAAAAAATATCATGCTCTTTCTGCTCCATCACCTCCTTCATCTTCCATCTTCACACACACATGCACAATCAAAATTGTCCCTAACTTTTTTTTAATTCAAAATTATCTCTAATATTATAATATTAAAATCTATATTTTTGAAAAAATTCATCTTTTATAAAATTTAATAATTTAAAAAAATATCATGCTCTTTCTACCCCATCACGTCTTTCACCTTCCATCTTCTTTCTTTATCTTCCTCCGAAAAGACCTCTATCTTCTATGTTGATTCTCAATCCAATCCCTCCATTTTTCCTATACATTATCATTGGTATATTTCAAAGTTCACCAAGCAACACCGCATCCTCCATGTGTACGACACCATTTTTCATGGCTTCTCTACGGTCCTCACGGACAACCAGGTTGCATCCATAAGCCAACACCCTTCAATCCTCGTTTTCGAAGAGCGCCACCGCCAGCTCCTCTTCCCTCGCTCCCTGCAATTCCTTGGCCTCCGCAACCAATGTGGCATATGGTCAGAGTCTGATTATGGCTCCAACATCATCATCGGAATCTTTGATACCGGTGTATAGCCGAAACAATAAAACTTCTCCGACTCGAACCTTGGTTCCATTCTTAGCCGTGGAAAGGCGTATGTGAAAGGGGAGTGAAATTCTTTTCCAGAAACTACAACAAGAAGCTCCTCAGAGTAAGGAGGTGATAGATTAAGATGAAGATGAAAGAAGATGATGGAGGATATGAAGGCAGTGACGGAGAAAGATGAAGATAAAGGAAGATAATAGAAGATGAAAGAGGTGATACGATAAAGAGAAGGGCATTTTTTCTTAATTATAAAATTTTATAAAAGGTAAATTTATCAAAATGATGATTTTAATACTACATATAATGTTGGGGGACCATTTTGAATTAAAAAAAATAAAGGCGATTTCGATTTTGACCTCAAACCTTAGGGATGAAAACAATATTTTTATATACATACT
>NC_029786.2:79623075-79643907 GCF_000816755.2 Arachis ipaensis | reverse complement strand
CAAATGTTGATAAAATTAAAGTCATATTTTTTTAAGTGATACTTTTAAAAAACGTTGTTTAACAAGAAAAAAACGTTACTTTAATTTTAGCCACACTTTTTAAAATACTATATTATAGTAGTCACTATAACATAGTCATACTCATAGTTATCAAACCCGGCTCGATCCGGCCGGTTTGACCAAAAATTCAGTCACCCGGTCATCTGGCCAGGCCAAGCTACTCGTTGAACCGGCTATGCAATGAACCCGGTGAAACTCGGTTTGACTCGACGAGTTTTAGTGAAAACCGGTTACTCAGCCGGTTGATTTGACCCGGTCCGGGTGGTGAAATTTTTTTTTTAAATCATGTTGAAACGGCGTCGTTCCACATTCAGCCCCCTCCCCTCTTGTTGAAAGTGAAACCCTAATCTAATGGCTAATCCCCCTTCCCCCCATTGCCCCTAATGGCATCTGAGACTCTGAGAGTCTGAGTTCCAATATAACCGCCGAAATCCCTGATACACCACTATTTTATGATATATTTTGGACTGAATTAAGTGGATTTTTGTCAACTTCTTTCACACTTATTCATGTAAATTTTATGTTTTTTATTTCCTTCCTAATTTTATGCTATGATTGAAAGCATGCTTCCTAGGCCTTAAAATTATTAAATTTTAATTATCCTTTGTACCATTCGATGCCATGATATTTTTGTTAAGCGTTTTCAGGTTTACAGGGCATGAATGGCTTAAAGGATGAAGAAGAAGCATCTTAAAGTGGAAGGAACATAAGAAACTAAGGAGCTGAGAAGCGAGGAGCGACGCACACGCATGGCTGATGCGTGTGCGTGAATTGGAGCATCTCACAGCGACGCATACGCGTGACTGACGCGTACACGTGGCGACGCGTACGCGTGACAGAGCGTCACGTGCTGCACTTATCAGAACTTGCTGGGGGTGATTTCTGGACTGATTTGGACCCAGTTTCAAGCCCAAAAATGCAGACTAGAGGCAGGGGTGTAGCTGAGACTGAAGACACTTTCGTTTTCACTTAGTTTTAGTTTTTAGTTTTGAATTCTAGAGAGAAAAACACCTACTTTTCTCTAGGGTTTGGATATTCGTAGTTTTGCATTGACTTGGATCTTAAGAGAGTTGTTAATTCCTTCAAGTGGAGACATTGTCGTTATAGTTTGCTTCTCTATTACTTCTACTTCTTTTATTTTTCCATTTAGTTACTTTGAATTCATGTTTGGATTTTGTTGTTTTTAAATTTTATTAATACAATAAATTATTTTTATGTTTAATTTTAGTATGTATTTGATTCATGTTATTTATTGTTCACGCCAGTTTTAACTTTATTAATTTCTCAGAATTTTACCATGTCTTTTATTTATTCCTATTATATGTTATTGAAAATAGCATTCATGTTAATAAAGTAGAACTCCCAACTTGGCTTAGGAGTTGATTAATTTGAAATCCTTGAGTTGTGATACTCAAGTGTAATATGTAATTGGAAATTGCTAGCTAACTCGATTTTCACCAACTCTAGTCCCCTGAAGTGACTAGGACTTGTGAGCTAGAGTTAGTGGTACCCACTTGACTTTCCTGCAACTGCAAGAGGATAACTACGTGGAAGCAATAAACCTTTGCTATTACACTTGGGAAAGACAACAAGGATAGAAATTTCAATTATCTCTCCTAACCAAGGTCTTTATTTCAAATACAAAACACCTCTTGTTATTATTCATTGCTTTAATTTCTGGTTATTTAATTTTTTTGTTCTCATCCTTAAAAATACTCAAAAAAATCCTGATCAATAATTTGGATCATTGTGTCAACTCTTTGGGAAACGACCTGGGATTCTACTCTCGGTTATTTATTTTTAACTGTGACACACTTTTAAATTGATAGTGAAATCTTCGTCGGTTAAGACTGTACTTGCAACGCTGTTTTTATAAGAAATTCTTAACCGACATTTTTTCACCCATCAATCCCCAGCCAACCTCGTCTCTCCATCGGCTCTCTGTCGTTCGAGCTCTACACTCGGCAGTCCCTCACGGCCTCACCCTCTCCCTCATGGCCTCACCTCGTCAATCCGTCGTCTCTCCCCTCACCTCGTTGTCACTCTCAGTCTCGGCCTCACCTCGTCGTCACTCTCAGTGTCGGCCTCACATCGTCAGCGATAGAACATATCTGCCTCTGCTCCCTCAGGTCAGTTGGGTGGTGGTGGTGGTCGTCAGAAAGCTCAGAAAGCGTTCATCAAGAAGCATCTATGCCTCAGTGCCTTTGCTCTCTTGGGTCAGTTGCTATTGTATTTGATTTTTAGAGTTGTTGAACCTGAGCATATTTTAGTTAGTATTGTTATGGAATCTGGTGGATATTACTGTTGCATTTGATTTTTTAGAGTAGTTGTTGAATCTGGCCGAATTTTAGTTAGAATTGTTCTTGAATTTGGTGGTTGCTGCTGTTGTATTTAGTTTTTTAGGGTTGTTTGTTGCTGGTTGCTGTGTTGGTATAGAATTGTTGCTGGTTGCTGCTGTTGTATTTACTATATTTTTTAGAGTTGTTGTTGTTTGTTGCTGGTTTGTTTAGAGTTGCTGCTTGTTGAATAAGTGAACTTTGGTGGAATGGTGGTGGTTGCTGTGTTACTTAAAAATTGAGTTAAGTAAATCTTTTGTTGCTGAAAATATTTTGTTTCTTTTGCTAGAATTTTAAAAAAGTCTTCATCTTAAACACCGTCAGAAACCCTACCATCTCAAGAACAAACATCATCAGCAACTCCTACCCTTGACCTTATTACCACTAAAAGAGTTTATAATAATAGAGAAAAGACTGATATGCTTGGCGTCATTGTAAATTTTTCAATCGCTTGAATATTTTAATTGTCAGTTGCTATTACGAATTATTCTTGATATTAATTTGTGGAAAATACACAAATATAGATCAATTAAATTTGGAATATGACCAAGATAATGATGGACCGAGTAACAATGCTATAGAAGATATGGGTGCAAATCAAAATGAGAAAAATATTGATCAAACTCCAAATTTGTCTTATGAAGATGTTGATGCCGACTTTGAGCTCACCCCTTGGACTTGATTTACTGATTATGTTATCTTTCACTTGCTCTTATTGATTTAAATTGGGAACGTATTTTGTATTAGAGACTAATTTATTATCTTCTTTTTTAGATTATTAGTTATGTTTAAAAATTGATATTAGATTATTAATGTTTGTAAAGACTTGTATTTTAAGTTTTAAGATATTATTTTAATTTTATTTATATAATTTTATATTTTCTTATTATGACCGAGTTAACCTGATAAATCAGTGATCCACCGGTTAAACCAATGACCCAGTAATCCGATCATATAATCCGATTAATTATCGATTCGGTTTTGATAACTATAGTTATACTAGAATAACCCTATTTTATTTGGAAGTCAACATGTGTATTCGCTTCTAAATCACTTCTGTAAAAGGAAAATAATAAAGTAACAAAGAAGTCAGTTCATGATAACTTCATTCGGGGGGCCTTACATGCCTTTCAGGTTGCATAAATTGATTTTGTAATACTTAATCTAGTATTTTATTTATGTTGAGACTATTTCTATTCTAAAGTACTTTTATTTAATTAGTAGCTCTAAATAAATAAATAATACTCATTCAAGTTTATAAACATTAATCATCTTTATCTGGTTGAATATTTGGTTTAAAAAATCCTAAGTCAACAAGCAGGGACAGTCTATCATTAATTTTAAATGGGTGTGACGACTTTGAATTTCTTGGCTAAGTACAATTATTTGTCTGAGGAATATTGGAATGTAGCACGTTATGTCACGTCGCTGTTTTATATTTTAGAGGGCATACCACCTTCGTTTTCCAATAAGAACACTCAACATACTCCGGTGGTTTAGGTCAATGTCATGTTTAAAGTTTCACATCTTCCTCACTTCACTGTTTTCTGCCACAAAGATGATATGGAACAAAAAAAGAAGGTTGAAGTATACAAATACGTACTTGCTTCCATTCTTCCAAAATCTGATTAACTGAATTATCATAAGGTCAGCAACTTATTAGTTTCAACTTCATGTATGTATATATAGTACTTATCTTCTCACCATATATAACGAATAAAGGATTTTCAAGGAAAGAGGTTAATTTAATTTCAAAGTAGCAAAGTCTACACGTTACGTTAGAAAAATGCATGAATTTTCCCAAACAGAATATATACATTTTGTTAGTGGCAGATTGTGGTTGTTATATTTTCAGAAAAAATAGTTTTCTTAGTTTAAAATTATTTTATTCCAATATAATTTTTAGATCGATGACTTCATTATTGACTAGCAATTGCATAAAACGCGTCATTTAAAAAGAAAGTCTAAATATAATCCTTTTTTTAATCAACTATCAATCAACTTAAAAAACTTGAAATAATTTTTTTTATTAACTAATGTTCAGCCAATTTTATTCTTTTTTGTTCTTTACTTTCTTGTTAAGTTAAAAATAAAAATTGTTTAAAATTTTTTAAGTTAATTATTAGCAGAGAAAGGGTCCATTTCTAAATGAATCGAATTCAATTCCTAATGTTAGAATTAGTGGGTCACAATTAGTAAACTCTATACCCGCTTCCTTGACTAAATCAAAATCGCCTTGGATAAGAGACTCAGGCCAGGGGACACGCATGATGATATAGGAAACAACACCCGAGCCAGAAATTTAATTAAATTTTACCAAGATTATTGATATATACAAATAAGGTGGATTTTCTGGTGGCTTGGAATTTCATGGTTAAGGGTGATTATGGTTTGACCAGCTACTGTATATGTGTGACGAGTCACTAACGGGTTTGGAAAAGACTATTGTAATCTAACCTATAATCAATGTTTATGTGATGATAAATGTGTGGTGACTTGCACTGAGTTACTGCGACTACAATATTATTATTTCATGTCTGAAAAGTCATTTTTGTTGTTTGGACCTTAATTGGGTTAGCCAAAAACAAAAAGTGTGGAGCCTACTGGATTTAGGGAACAAAGAAACTGTACCAGCCCAAACAAAACAAAATTGAATTTATTTTATTAGTTGATTCTCCAAAACAAAAATGCCATACGCAACCCTCATGTTATTTTATTTTTCTTAAATTTCAGCTCCACAAATTGAAGCTAGAAAGCTCAGAACTATTATATTTTGACTATTTTTTTGTATTTTCTTAGTCCACTAATACTACTTCATGAGTGAATTCATCTTGATTCATTTCCTATTTTCCTTCTTTTATGTTACTGTATGTAAATTAATTCATCGGAAAAAACATAAAATCGTCGATGGATAGCCAAGATACACAACAGCAGAAACATTAATGTCTTCTAAATTAGTCGTAATGCATCTCATTCTGCAATACAAAACATAGTTCATAAATATAATTTTGCTTTTTAATTTTACAGATTTTTTTTTCATTGATTTACTCAACTCTTTAAATTTGAATTGTCAATCATTTACGTTTACTGATCCAATAATTTTATCGTGCTTCATTACTAAAATCACCATGTTTAAATCAATCAAACACTTCATCTTCTTTGTTCAAACATAACACGTGCCACATTATATTGCTCTCATCAGCTTGCCCACCTTAGCCACCAATAAATAAGTATCACCACAGACGTCACCTACAAATAAACAAGTAATTAAAATATTGCAGAGAGAAATACGAAATGAGAATCACTCTTGATCCATATATATAGTGATGGTATCAAGGACAATTGGGAGATAGAAAAAAAATGTTCAAAACAGAGAATAGAGAATTTTAACAAACATTATATATACACTTATTAGTAATTGGTAGGTTCCCGCCAAGGCGCCAACAATTTATTTTAGGGAAAGTCACATTATATTATTGTTCTATTTATAAACTGATCTACTTTTGAGGGACCTAAACTCAACAAGCTTTGCTTGTGGAAGATGCAACTTGTGGAGGATGAATAATCTCATTATTTATTATTGTTATTATCAAAATTGAAGTGGAAATATATAGCTGGTCTTTTTTTTTTGTGTTACAACCAGCTTTAAAATTGGGTTTAAGTACTACTTCCGGCAAGGAACATTTTGACCTAGAAAAGAAGCCATCTGGAATCTGGATTACGTTCTTAGAAATCTAGCATGGGTCTTAAATGAGACTACACAAATCTTTGTCCACCAAATACTATAAATAATAGAGGCCAATAATTCGCGTCTAAAGTATGACATCTACTTCTAATCCTTATGTTTCTTGTCTCTTGGATTGAGATTTGTAAGACCCGGTTAATTAACGGCTAATTAACCCATAAATGAGAATTTATTCTAGAAAGCCAAAAAAATGTTATTTTATGGCTTAATATGATAGAGGAAATTGAGACGAGAATTTCAGTACCAATTTTATAGAAATCGGATCAAGATTGGACCGAACGGGCCAAACCGGTCCAACCGGACCCAAAGTGGACCCTTGGCCCAACTAAACTAAAATAAAACCCTAGTTTTCAGCACTCTCTCTCCTCACAACACACTAAACACGCTGAAATGGAGGCTATGGAGGGAAGAACACTCTCTCAAGTTCTCTCCCTTGGTTGATCTTCAAACCACCATAACTTTTGATCTAGAGCTCCGATTGCCACACCATTTACGGCCACGCGTTCACTGCGGAGAGCTCTACAAAACCCATATAATCAATCTTGAGGTAAGCCACGTTTTGCTCTTCGAATTTCCAGCCTTGATTTCGAATTTCATGAGAAAAAATGTTGAGATTTTGGGCTCTTTGATGTTATAGGACCCAACTCTCTTGAAGGAAAAGGTTAATCTTGTCTCCTTGGACCTTGGGTGTGGTAAGATTCTCAACCCTAGTGTAAATTGTTGTTCTATGATGTTTGGGTATTGAGATGTTGTGTATGGATATGATGATTGTGGCTTAGGTTGTGTATATGTGAATATTGGAGCTTGATTGATGATTTTGGAAAGCTTGGAAGAGGGTTTTGTGTGATAAAATCTGTTCTTGGAGGTGTTGATACCTTGAGTGCTTGTGGACAAGTGGTTTGGAAGTGCTCCGGTTGAGCGTGGAAAATCGGCTAAGGTATGGTTTCGGTTTCCCGTATCTAATATGTAATGTGGTAGGAAATACCTAGGCTAGAGGCCCTAAGATAGGCATTGAATTGATGATGTTGTGGAATGGTTGAGATATATGATGTGATCATATATGTGATTATAAATATTGATGCATTGGTTATGGCTTGTTGTTGATTTTGGTACATTTTGAATGATTTCAAAGAAAATGGTTGAAATTGGAATGTTTTGATTGATTTTGAAAAGAGTTGAAAGTGGCTTGTTTTGAAACTGGCACTTTGTGGTTTTGTATGAAAACATGGTTTTTGGACATATTTTGACGGGACATAACCTGGACTACGGATCTCTGATTTGTGCCAAATCTGTTTAGAAATGAAATTGGATTCGGGATATCCATGCCGTTCAAAGAACGGGTGAAATTTAAAATGAGAGAGTTATGACCGTCGGAAGATTGGGGGTTGAATCTGTGAATTCTGCAGCTTTTAACTTAGAAAATTTTTAGCAGAATAACCCTCCGCGCGTAGGCGCACTTGGCGCGTGCGCGCCATTCTTCCAGGAAGCACCATCCACGCGTGCGCGTGGTGTGCGCGGGCGCGTCGATACGCTGCGCCATATGCCCAGCTATTTTCCAGAGAGTTGTGCCAGAATTGTGCCAGTTTTGTGCCTGGGCGCAAGAGCACCCATGCGTACGCGTGGCTGACGCTTGCGCGCCGTTTGGATATTTTTCAACCCGCGCGTTCGCGCGTATGACGCTTGCGCGTCAATGAGTTTTTGGCCATCCGCGCGTGTGCGTGGAGTGCGCGTACGCGTGGCCCTGTTTTCATCCCAAAGTTAATTTTTGAGTTTTAAAAGCCAAATTTCATACTTCTAAGCCTCCGATCTCACCACTTATATCTTAAATCATTATGATATGCCTAGCATGAGAAAAACGGCTAGTGAATGTGGTAACTTGCGAGTGAAGAAAGCTCTTTTGAACCTATATCGTAAGTGTGGCGGGGCACTGTGAAAGGCCCGGATGAGCTCGCCCCCGTAAATATTCACCAGTGAGGGTGATGGATATGGATCATGATTATGATATTTGCCTTTGGCTTTCCTCTATTATTATGTATTATATATGTGGAAGCTGTTACTGTGCTGGGGACCTCTGGTTCTCACCCATGCGGATTTTGTGGTTTTCAGATGCAGGACGCGAGGCTTCTCATTGAGGCATGCTGGAAACTTCTGGATTAGCGAAGATCCTTTGTTCTCGGGACTCTGTTTTGGGTTATATATCTTGTTTAGATACTTTTATCTCCATTAAATAATACAAACTGTGATGACTCCTCTTATAGGAGGTTTTGGAGAATAGATTTCTGTATTTGTGTCCCTTTGGGTTTCCTTTGGGGTTTTCCTTATTTTATTATATGTACATATTGCTATGCTCGGACCGGTTATCTTCGCGGCCGGATTTTGAGTCTTGATATTCCTGTTTTTGACACTCCTTTGTATATATATGATCTCGCGTTAGCTTATCCCTGTTTGTTACGTTATCGATCGGAGTGTTGCGCTTTCGAGTTACGGTTTTTGTTTACCCCTTTTTTCTACGAAGGCTCCTAGTTATAATCAATTATTCATACTACTAAACGTACTAAATTTTGGTTTTAGAGGTCGTAATACCTTGCCATCTCTGAATTATGACTTAAGCATAAGACTCTGTATGGTAGGGTGTTACAAGATTAACTTAAGCGTCGAAACTCTTTATAAGTACTCTTACCAACTGGTTCAAGGACCAAGATTCAACAAAAATTTCCGTCTCGCTCATGAAGAGTTCATCCAGATAACCCTTACTAAACATCTTACAAGTTCTCACACATTAGCTTTAATTTTCTTAAAACATGGATCCCATACTGCTTGTAAAATGATATCATATTTCTTGATGATGAAGAATCAGAGAGGAAAGGCAGAGAATTGACATTGTGTCAAGTTGTTCACATTGATCAGAATATGAAAAGTATGGCAAGTTAAGTTTTTTTAGTTATCATTTGAAATTCATAATGAAAAAATCAAAAGATTACTTTTTTATTGATAAGCGAAGAAAAGTAGCACAAGATGTAAATGGTAAAAGAGTACCTTTAGTGTAATTAGGAGTTGGTGATTGTTCTGGTATAGTTAGTCACAGGTGTTATTATAATTCATATCTACAAACTGATTATTATCTTGATAATAATGCCGAAAGAATGATGGTTGTGTTTGTTGGGGGGATTAGAATAAATTTTTGTGAATGTCCTTTGTTAGTGATTCATGTTTGTTTAGAGAAAAAATGAGTATTATGATTTAGAGTTAATGTATTTTGCCGATTTTGTTTTCTCCCCATTTAACATAAAATCGCCTCATGCGACCGCTCTAACAATTAAGTTCTTATTAACTTTTTGTCCTTTTCATTTCATTTCTACACTATATTTCAATTTCATTTGCTTGTGAATAAATAACTTTTGATAGATTATGAGGTAAATAATGTTGTTACGAAAATTTATTGAATCGGTCAATTTAATCATATTAGTTGCGAATCGATCACTTGTTAAAATTGTTCATGCTAAAAAAAAAGTTGCTAAAAATCAATAAAAAAAATATAATAGATAAACTGATCAAATCGATATTCATTTTAATAATATAAACCAATTTTAAAAGGTTAATTAAAATAAAAGAAAATTATTTTAATTTTACAAGTTTAATGACAATTGTGAAAAATCTTATTAAGTAGTTCATCATTATTCAGAACTTTGATTTTACCAATTTATAGTTGAATTGAAATATTTTACTGTATAAATCAATTGTGAAAAATTTCTTAAAATTGGAAATTAATTTGATATTTCAAGAATAAAAGTAAATATTGATATTCATTCACAAAATTTTATGATTTAGATCTAGCCCTCTAATTCTCGTAAAAATTAAATCAATCATCTCATTTAAGCCTCTTCTTCTGTTATATATAATGTGGTATTTAGTGTTTTATAATCAACGAACATACAAATTAGAAAGTCAACAATTTCTTTATTAACGCTACAAATTTTAAATCAAATTTCGTAAAATTAAATCGAAGAATGTAAATTCTAAATACACATTTTAGATTAAATGGAAAGAAAGAATTAAAAAGGAAAAGAAAAGAAATATTTCTAAGAGATATAGCAACAATGAAAAACCATGACTACTGATAATAACATAAACACGCCCTTACACTTGTAGGAAAGCATTTTCAATGTAACACCAAAACAATCATTATAATAATAGAATTATCAATTATTTATCAAGTTATTCCGAATTTATCTTTTCCTATTATTTCTGCAACTTCTTGTGTAGGATACATGCACCATGCGCCTGTAATTTGTTCGAGTTTGTTATTAGCTGAACAATTATTTGAGCCAGGTAAACCCATAGTGTGGCAATCGGTTTCTCAGAAATTGAATATCTTGCAGAATTGTTTTAATTTCTCCTAATGAACCTTGAGATTTTATTGCATGAATGAATTGTTGGCTGTCTCTGTTCTTCCCATTCCTAGATTTTCTACTACTATAAATGTTTGTCTAATTGCATTTGCCTCAGTTGCTAAACTAGAGTGAACTTTAATTTTTTTGAAGAATCCGAACTCTAATTTTCCTTTTTTTTTGGTGACTGAACTCTAATTTTCCTTTAACATTCTTGAATATTACATCAATTGCCGCATCTCCAGTTTTTTTTTGTCAAAGGCGGCATCAACATTAGCTTTAAGTCAATTTATAGGAGGTGGTTTACTTGTTGAGTGCTATCTTTTTTGAGTTCTTTAGTTACTGTCTTTTTCTGTTTTGTTGCTTCTTTGTGAATTCTCTTTGTTAATTCAACTCTTATGATAGTGTTTTTGGTGTAAAATCTGAAATTTTTAAAGATTATATTATGAACCAGTTTTAATTTATTTTATTTGTTCAAAATTTTATTTTCAGAAATTATTTTATTAAAGGTAATCAAATCAAGTTTTGATAAATTGAATTTTAAATTAATTAGGACTTATAATTTTTTATAATAATGGGATATTTTCTTATTTAAAATTTAAAGTTTTAGTAATTGAAAAAAATGCCTTTAGCTTTAAGTTTCGTTCTTAAAGACTCTTATGATATGTAAGTAGGTAATACAGGGTATGCTCATAATATCTTTGCCATTAGCAATATCATGACTTAAATATGATATTCTGATAATAAAAGTGTTACATTATGGTATTAAAGCAATCATTTTTGTGGAACCTGAGAAATTAATTGACTATACTTCATTGCATACTCTAAATGCCTGTTATGCATTAGGTCTTGTCAAGGAAGTAGGAATTAGAGTTTTATGCGCATGACCGCCTTTCGATTAATGCTATTGTCTTACCTTTGCATAATTCGTGGTATTAAGTTTGGCTAACTTAATATTGTTGAATTGCGTATATGTGGATGCTATTAGATTGTCGAAAACAACTTAGAAATGTTAAAAAGCTAGTGATGATAGTTTGAGCACGTGAGAAATCAAAGGAAGTTGAAATTAGAAAACTATACTTGCATGAATGCTAAGTTATCTAGACGCAATTATGAATTGTTTGATAAATTGTTGTGTTGGTTGAAATGATTATTTGTATGATTGATTGTTTGATTTTGTATGAGTCTTTGATTCTCGGAAGAACTAGTTGCTTGATGTACATATGGATTTTGAGAATTCTAAGGGTTTGCTACCTAAAGTAGTGATGGTGAGATTAGAACCAATGTGACTCGTTTGAAAGAGCTCAAATTGAGTTAAGATGAAATTTGTTATATGATAAATCTTTCTAAGATTTTGTGTTGTTGGTACTTTGTTGTAAAACACGTCCTTAATCAATTAGGAGATAAGCGGTTTGACATATTATCGGGTACTCGGATAACCTTAGTGCCTAGCCATGATGAGGGCGTAGACCCCTTTGAAGAAAGTTCTTATTTAGATGAAAATGAGTTGGATAAGAACCTTTATGATTCATGATGATGCTGATATAAGATTTAAAGAAAATTGATAACGACAATCTGTAAATAGAGAATTGTGGAGTACTAAAAATTTTTCTTAAATTAATAAATTGATCAGTGATCATTAAGGTCAGGAAGAGTTCAGAGAGGATAATTATAAGAGTGTGATATTCAAGAATTATGAGATAAAGTTTCATTCAAGTTTCTTATTAGGTGTCGGATTGGTAGGACCAATATTTTACGAATTTTTATGGTTAGAGTAATAAGGATTATGAAATTAAGAGGCATAATTAAATTTGCATGACTTGCTGATGAACTTAATTGAGTTGGATTGTATTATATAAACCTGAATTCTGTGAAACATTTATTAAATTATTTTGGATTTTTTTCTAAATAAATAATAAAAAAATCAACACATGTTAAAGAAGTGTTAATAAGGGTACATGTAAACAGGCATCTCTTTCTTTTTTATATACATGCATTGTATGTGATTAAGTTTAGCACAGGATCACTACACTAAATTAGATGAATAACTATACTTATTTTATGACCCTTACTTAAACGGTCATTATTAAATAAAATGGTGATACTTCTTTATATAATTTTTTTAGCGTTACTAAAAATTTAAGTGTCCTAGTAATAAGAAACATAACAATTTATTCTTTTGCTTCTTTTTCTTCTTATTTTCTATTTTCCAAAACCCTAACTGATTTAATTGGTCATGTAGCAATTGGAGTTGAGATTAGACGAGAAGAGATGAGAAGGTAACAATGGTGTTCGTGCTCTTCGCGGTTCACGTTCTTCGTGGTTCAGCTTTCTTCGTCGTTCAGTCCTACTACTGCAGAGATGAGATGAAAGATGGCGTTCGCAGATTTGAATATGAATCTCTAGAAAGTTAGCATTTGTCATTCGCCACCTCTGAGCTAGTCTCCGATCAGCTCTCTTTTTCTCTTTTGTGCCTCTCTCCGCCATTGCTCTGTTTTTGCTTCAAATCTGCTCTCTGCTCCGATCCCCCAGTCTCCGTCACTGCCTCTGAACTCTCCCACCTTTGGTCAATTCTCTCCACTGATATGCTCTCGTCTAGTTTCTGTGCCTCTCTCAAGATCTTGTTTTCTGATTAATCGATTATTGATGACTTGATGTGTTAACATATATGGATTCAACTTTTTAAATTTCTTTGTTCATCGATCTATTTTACTAGATTAGCTTTGATATTGCCTCTTTATGAGATGTAAATTCAATGTGTGATTAAATTCAGTAGGGGCTCTTTAATCTCTGGGCTCTTTTCGGTAACCATTTCTTCTCTTTCAACCATAATATTCAACATGTTCGATGAAATGCTTCAACCGAAGTTGTTTGATTTTTTTTCTTTGCCTTCTCTTATTTCTATTGCTATTGTAGTACAAGTTTGACATTAAAAATGCTCTTATCATTAAGTTTTATTATAGTCTCCGCTTTGATGTTTTACTTTTGTTCATATTATATTGTGAATTAGCTCTTCAATTGAGTATTTAACAATGCTTTTAGTTGGCTCAGAGTTTATATTGTGGATTAGTCATAGGTAGAATTTGTGGTTTCAATCTAATCTTGTAACCAACTTCAGAGTTGCAGCTCTGGTTTGTGCAATGCAAAATTTATCATAATATATGATGTTGTTCTTTGAGTTAGCTTTTGTGTGTGTTTCTTGTTTCAAGAACAAAGGCACAGCTTTTTCCATGTGTCTAATATATCTTTGGTCATTTTATATGATTTGTGATTGCACTACTTTTGCTTTGCACTACGTTAGGCATCTGAATTCTGAAGAGGGATGGATAGATATTTGCATGGACCAAGGCCTTGAAGAATCTAAAGGAGAAGGGTGTGATTAATCCAACAGGAAGAGAAAGGAAACTTCCTTTGAAGGTAATAATCATGTATTTATTCAATTGCATATAAATAATGTGGCATATTTTTCTCCTTCTATATTATAGGAAATAAATTAATGTAGCATATGTGTCATGAGACAGAAATAAAATTGCTAATATATATATGAGATTTCCAATTCTCCATTGCTAATATATTTCACATCGCGAGACTACTGCTGCTGCTATTTTTAGTAGTGCTTTCTTTCTCTTTAATACCAGTTTTGGACCAGAATTAGTGTTTTTCAATGTTGGACCAGGATCAGGAAGGATAGAACTAAGACATCTACTATTGGGATCCTGGACCGTCAAATTTAATTAAAGCATTTCCCATATATATATATATATATACTTTGACTTTTTTATGATAAGGATTTATTTTTAAGAATCAAAACTTTTCTAACTATTAAAATTACTTTTCAAACCTTATTATTATTCCACAAGAGTCTAGCAAATTTTTCCACAAGAGTTTAGCAGTTGATAACTATCTTAGAGATTATAGAGATATTGTGAAGAAAAGATTAAGAAGCCGAACAAGGGATACTATTGACATAGATAAAAAGGTTCATAGAGAATTTGTTGATTGGTTCTCTAATCATGTAAGAGAAATTTCACTTATTTCATTTTCTATTTTTGCAATATGTCTATGACTAACACAAACATGTTAATGTGCTTTTAGATTTGTACTAATCTCAACAAACTTCCTGATGTAGATAAAGACATTCTTATCAGTCTTTCTCAAGGACCATATGACCAAGCAAGAAAGTTCTCTTCATATGATGTTAACGGATATAGATTTTGAACTTTGGCAAGGGATAATGGATTAAAAACTCAGAATAGCGGAGTCTTTGGTACATTTGGAACAAGAAGTTACTCAAGTAGTAAAGATACCCGAATGAACTTTGGTGCTGTACCTTATTATAGAAAGTTGGTAGACATCATTGAGCTTTTCTACAATGGCTTTACAGTTCTCTTGTTTAAATGTCAATGGGCAAACACAACTAGTCCTAGAGGAATCAAAAAGGACAATTTGGATTTTTTATCTGTGAACTTTACAAGGCTCATACATACTGGTGAACATGAAGATGACGAGCCATATATTAAAGCTTCTGAAGCCCAGATGGTATATTATGTGGATGATGAGAAGGAAAAAGGATGGTGCATACCAATTCACTTGAAGCCAAGAGATTTATATAACATGGGTGGAGATAATATGGGTGAAGATGACGAAATTGCAGTATCCAATGATAATTATCCACCACAAGACTTAGAGTCTCTTTTTCCAGATGAAAATACAAATATAAAATTAGCGAGAATAGTTGTAGATGATGATCTTCCAATAATCAATGAAAACTATGATGAGAATGAGGATATGCTTGTGTAAAAGACATTGAAGTTTTTCAGAAGTTACTAAATACATTTTCAGAGCATTCAAATATTTTTCTTGTTTGGCAATTATGAGGATCTAGAATTATTCTTGTATGTTAGATGACATTGCTTCATTTGAATGCCTAGATTCCTCCTTTGTTTGGATTAAATTGCCTTTATCTTGTAAGGAAGAGAAAGAGCTTTCAAAGTGCTCCTTGTTCTTCTCTGTTTAGTTTATAATATAGCGGGCAACTGGGCCTGCACTTTTACAGAATTTATTCTAGATTGCAGGTGATTCCGAGAAGTTGATAAAGGTGTTATTTGAGCTTACAAGACACCATGTCCCCCTCAACCATATTTCTTGATGAAATTGATGCAATCATTAGTCAACGCGTTGAAGCACGCAGTGAACATGAAGCAAGTAAACGACTAAAAACTGAACTACTCATACAGGTGATGCTTTCTTCTTAAACTAAATATATTTCATAATCACCAGCTTAATGATAGTAACATGATTTGTATTGAAAACACTTTATATGTTAGCTGTCCTTGGATAAAAATCAACTATGATAAGGTCGGTCTTTGAGCAAATCCTTACTCTAACTCTTTCTTTTCTTCTCCAGATGACGTAAATCAATCTATAATTATAAGGTCGGTCTTCTTTTATGAGCAAGTTATCATTATTGGTTTAATCTTAAGTTTTATCTTCTTGTTACTTGTGCAAGTAATGCTTAAAGAATACTGGTTTTAAGTCTTACACAAGATTAAAAGGGTTGCACAGTAACTCCATGCTTTTACTGCTCTAGAAAAGTATTTATTTAATTTCGACAAGATTTCAAATTTTGTTCAGATTAAAATGATACTTGATCAGCAAGAAACTGTTTAGTACTAAACTTGATTTAAATTTGGTGGCTGCAGGCTTGTAATAGCCATTCAGTAACATATGTCCCATTATATGACACACTTGGTATGTTTTTCACTCCTTTTCTCATTGATTTTTAGATGCTTTTTATTATTCCAAGCATTTCCCTAATGATTCTTGAGGTACCTAAGAACAGGTCCAAATGCAGTGGAGTTTATCATAAACCATGCTCAAGTTTCAATAGCATTTGTACAGGAAAACAATATTCCTTCTGTGAGTTCTACTTCCTGAGTTTGGATTTGAGTTAGTTCTTCAATTTGTTGGAGATGATTAACTGTTTTTGTATTTCACAGATTTTGTCTTGTCTTGGTCAGTGTTCTTCAAATCTTATAAGTTTGTCAAATGATTATACTTTCTTTCAGTTTTTGAACTTCTGTTATATTAAGGTTAATCTTTCCTTCTTCTCAATGCTAATCAACTTCTACAATCTAATAATGTAGCTATTGTGAGTTTTGGTAATGTTTCGACTGTGCAAAAGAAGGAAGCTGAGGAACATGGTACATCCTGCTTCTCTTGGGAAGAGTTTCTCCAGTTGGTAGGAAACAAAGCTTGATTTTTAATTTCATATTCATGTTTAAAAGCAAAAACTTTGAACCACTTTGATTTGTTTAATCCTGTATATTTTGCTCTGCATGCAGGGGACCTACCACCAAAAAAGAAGACTGACATTTGCACATTCATGTACACAAGTGGAACCACAGGCAAACTGAAAGGTGTCATAATTAAGAATGAGGCTTTCATAGCGAAGTTTTGTCTATTGATCAGATACTTCATTTAACAGACAAAGCAGTAAGATAGCAATCTTCTTGAATGTTCACAAGTTTCATACCACACTTTGTCCTGTTTCGAATTTTCTCTACTCATAATATATACTACTTGCTGCAGGCAAGCGAAGATGATGTGTACTTCTCTTTTCTTCCTCTTGCTCATGTCTATGACCAGAGAATGGAGACCTATTCCATTTAGAGGGGAGCCTCAATTGGATTCTGGCAAGGCGTAATATTCGGATTCAGTTTTCATCATTAGTATTTTGCTCTTTCTTGTATATGTCTCATTTTGATGCTTTGTTCCATGTTAATTGTTTCAGGATGTAAGGTACTTAATAGAGGATGTTCAGGTGTTGAAGCTAACTATATTTTGTGGCGTTCCTAGAGTTTTTGACCGTGTTTATGCTGGTAGAGAGACATTACTTTTGTCCTACTGCTACCTTAGCTCATAAATGTCTTAGTTATAACTAATGACTTGTTCCTGAAGGTATCAACAGCAAAATTTCATCCGGAGGAGCATTCGAAAGTGCATTGTTTTAGTATGCATATAATTAGTACGTTTTACCACTCTATTTTAGACCCTTAATTTCCAATATCATGCAAAGTAATTAGTCTAGATTCTGATGACAGCAAGTTAGGATACTTAGATAAGGGTCTTCCACAAGACAAAGCAGCACCATTTTTTGATAGGCTTGTATTTGATAAGGTAACTGCACTTTACTGTGATTTCTGTTGGTGAAATTTGACCTGAAAATTGGATTGATGTTTTCTTTTATGACAGATAAAACAAGGCTTAGGTGGAAGAGTTCGGCTTCTATTATCCGGCGCTACTTCTATTTATTTATGTCACATGCTGTTTAAAATCTCTATTAAATCATAAGAATGTTTCCTAGATTGAGATGCAATTCTATACTCATTTATTTTGCAGAAAGCGGCAACTAAGAGAATGGATATGCAAGCATCAAAAGAATTCCTTGCTGAACTCAAGGTTCTAACACACGTCCATCACTTGAACTTGGTATGAATGAATTTTTGCTTCATCTTATTCAAATTTGATCTGATTAGTCTTCTTTTTCTTTTATCTTCGACGAATTTGATCTGTTTATCTTCTTTTCCTATTAAAATAGAATGTGGGCTAGGCTATTATCTTTGACGAATCAACCCAGCTTTTTGGGCAACAAGTGTTACAAGATAACATCGAAGAAGAACCACTAAACCAGCTACTACATGGAGAATTTCCAGATGACACCTTGGTTAAGAAAGAAATTAACAGCATTTAACAATATGCTTCCTAAATGTTATTGTCATTCCTTCATACCCCTTCACTATGCTATATGCATTTAATTTTTAGTAGTATATATGAGATTTTTTCTTCTCTTTTTTTTGAGCCCCTCCACTCCATAAAATGGCTGGGGAAAAATTAGCCTCACATTGTTGTTATTTTTGTAAAACTTGTGGGATTGAATTTGAATTTGTTGAAATACAATGTCATTTTTGGAGAATTCAACTTTTGATAATAGAAATCTTTGATGTTGGAGAGATTATGACAGTTTAAAATAGTCACTAAATACAGGAAAAAATTGTCACAGGAATGAGTAATTTAGTAACGGCTTTAAATCGAAAAACTGTCACTAAAAATATTGTGACGGTTTAAATAGTCACTAAATATGTCTAAAAACTGTCATAAAAATTAGTAATTTAATGAAGGTTTTAAATCGTCGCTAAATATTCTGATGGTTTAAAATAGTCATGAACTATAAGAAAAAACTGTCACAGAATTTAGTAATTTAACGACAATTTTAAAACGTCGCGAAATATAGTACAAAAAACACCTTTACAAGTGTTACAAATTAGTGACGGTTTTATATTTTAAAAACCGTTACAAACAATTTAGCGACACTCCTTACCAACGGTGGTCCAAAACCGTCACTATGGCAGCTGGCGACGCTCAAATCTGTGACGCTTTTTTTAACCGTCGCAAAATCATTTAGTGACAATTAAAACCGTCACCAAGCATTAAAAAAACCGTCGCCAAAATGCTGTTTTGTTGTAGTGCGATGTGGAATCATTTATAGGAAAACATGTAACGAATTACTTCTAATCTTATAGGTGTAGTATCTGCCAATAGAACACAAAGTTATATCTCTATTTTTTTTTATTTCACCCATTTCATCTGGTAGGCTTAAACCCATTAAGAAACCATATCTGGTAGTTGTAGTTAATTATTTTTTAACCTTATGTTTTGGTAATAATACTCATAAGTTCCTCGCATGTAATTTTTTTAATCGTCAGCAATGCATTAAAACATAATGTATTAAAATACACTAGAATTACTTTTTATTTCATGTATTATTCTAATCACAGTTCACTCTTTTTTTCCTCTCAGACATAGCACTATAATATAGCCCGAGGACATTTCCTTACTTTGTTAGTTATGCCTGATAATCTATTATATCTATTATATTTATTATATATTACTAATTTTACAATTAAAATATATTATATATCACTCTATAATTAAAATCAAATCTTTTTTTTTAAATTAATAAGTTCTCTCATTCTCCCTCTCTATTTTTCTATCTCTTATTCTTTAATCCTATTCTAACTCTCTTTTATATTATTATCAATGACTAATTAATAATTATAAATTTAACAATTAAATTATATCACATGACATTTTCTAGTTATAATTAAAATTAAAATTAACATACAACTATATTATAATACTAATTTAACAACCAAAATATATTATATGACATTTTCTCATTAAAATTAAGATGAAATATTTTTTTTTTCAAAACTAATAAACTTTCTTTCTTCATCTTCTTATCTACCTCTCTCTATTTCTCTATTTCTCTCTATCCTTTTCACTCTAGAGAATGTCATGTGGTACAATTTGATTGTTAAATTTATAATTACTAATTAGTCATTGATAATAATGATATAAAAGAGAGCTAAAGTGTGGTGAAAGAATGAGTAGAGATAGAAAAAGGGAGAGATAGGATGAGAGAATTAATTAATTTTGGAGAAAAAAATTGATTTCAATTGCAATGAAAGAGTGATATGTGGCACATTTTGGTTGTAAAATTAGTAATATATAATAGAATTAAAATTAAAATTAAAATACAACTATATTATAATACTAATTTAACAACCAAAATATATTATGACATTCTCTCATTCAAATTAAGATTAAATATTTTCTTCCAAAAATTTATATTTCTGTAATATTATTTCAGACAAAAAAAAAGCTAGTGATTCTCTAATATCCTCA
This sequence comes from Arachis ipaensis, assembly GCF_000816755.2. NCBI lineage: Eukaryota > Viridiplantae > Streptophyta > Magnoliopsida > Fabales > Fabaceae > Arachis > Arachis ipaensis. Next base: position 79,623,631 of record NC_029786.2, on the reverse strand, counting down.
TCTCCAAATTGCACGAGCTGATCCTCCTCCTTCAATCCTTCACTTCTGTCGTGATTAGTAGTAGCGGCTGATGTTGCCATGTTATGGCGAAGGTCTCACATGGAACGTAACTAACAAGAAGTCACGAATTAGAATTATTGTGCATACTTTAACAGGACACAAGAAAATCCTAAAGGGGACAAATTTTTTCTTTTATCAAAATATATTGTCAAATTATCACTATTTTTAAATTATTTGTATATGTGTTATTTTTTCTGTTTGACTATTATATATTATCCCCCTTTTTCCAACTGGCTTTAAGAAAAGTAGTTCTTAAATTCATTAACTTTGCTCAAAACTAATTAAGAAAAAGAAAAGAATTGACAGACCTAGATAGCTAAAGCCAACAAGCTTAACCAAACACATAAATGTAGTGGTAGAATCAGAAATTTTATATGAGAAAAGTCAAACTAAATATAAAATAAATTAGAACATAATATAATAAAATAATATTAACAAATTATAATTTATAGTATATATGTCAAGTCAATAATTATATTATATAAGAATTTCATTC
>NC_029786.2:79617036-79623070 GCF_000816755.2 Arachis ipaensis | reverse complement strand
ACCCCATAGGCCATAGATCCGCCCGCCACTGCTTAAATCAATACATAAATGAAACATGATGGTGTATACATTACAATTAACATGGAATAAAGCCAGTAGATCCAAACTAATATTATTACTATTATTATTATCACCTCAACCACACAAAACTCTACTACATTAAAATTCTTCATGGGTTTTCTAAGTCATCAAACTCATACCGATTCCTTCTTGTTTATTACTACTTTGTTCATATTTGTTAGCATCCATTTGTGTTTGAGCTCCGCGAATGACACAATCACATCAAACACATCCATTGAAGACAATCACACAATAACCTCAAACAACACTAACTTCAAGCTCGGATTCTTCAGCCCTCCAAACTCAACCAATCGTTACGTTGCAATATGGTACCTCTCTGACTCCAACATCGTATGGATAGCAAACAGAGAGCAAGCCGTGAAAGATTCTTCAGGGGTTATCAAGATTCACAAGGATGGAAACCTCGTAGTAATGGATGGAAGAAACTATATAGTTTGGTCAACAAACCTCACATTCTCAACTAAATATGTCACCAATATCTCAAGTGCTCAGCTTCAAGATAAGGGTAACCTTGTTCTTAGGGATGACAACACTGGAGAAACGGTTTGGGACAGTTTCACCCACCCTGCGGATGCAGCCATGCCAATGATGAAAATCACGGCGAACAAGTTCACAGGCAAGAAAATGGAGTATGTTTCTTGGAAATCCCCTACAGATCCTTCTTCTGGAGACTACTCCGTTAGCATGGAGCGGTTGGCCGCTCCGGAACTTTTCTTATGGTACAAGAAAACTAGGCCGTATTACCGAACCGGTCCGTGGAACGGTCGGACTTTCCTCGGCTCTCCGACGATGCTAACAGAGTATCTCTATGGGTGGCGTCTGGACCACGATCCAGATGGAACCAATTATCTAACGTATAATTTCGCTGATCCAGATGCATTTGCTATTGTCTGGATTACTTATGATGGAAAACTTAGGATGGCAAAATTCTTGAACCAGAAGAATTTCGCGACGATTGATATTTCTCCAAAAGACTGTGATTTTTACGGCGCTTGTGGGCCATTCGGAAACTGTGATCCATCTAGCAAACCGATTTGTAGCTGTTTTGAAGGGTTTGAGCCAAGGAATGTGCAAGAATGGAGTAAGAAAAATTGGACTAGTGGTTGTGTGAGGAAGAAAGAGGCACAGCTTCAGTGTGATAGGTTGAAGAATTTGAACAATAATAGTAATAATGGAGTTGATGAAGTGCAACAAGATGGGTTTAAGGTGTTTAATAATATGAAAGTGCCGGATTTCGCTGAGAGATCTGATGATGACCTAGACAATTGCAGAACGAGTTGTTTGGCAAATTGTTCTTGTTTGGCTTATGCTTATGATTCTTATATTGGATGCATGTTTTGGATTACAGACTTGATTGATTTGGAACAATTCTCAATTGGTGGAGTTGATCTCTTCCTTCGTGTCCCTCATTCTCAACTTGGTATGTTTTTTCATTTTATCTCTTTGAATTTTTTAATCGTTGTGACAAATAATTATCTAAATTTTGATGCAATACAAATTAAAAGTGTGCTAATGTTTCGGTTCTTTGAAGTGGTTCAAATCAGCTCAAACTAGACTAGTTTAATTTTATATCAATCAAACATTTAAACTTTATAGTCCAGTGGCTAAAATAATAACAAAGATGTCGATTATATTATATTGAGAGATGTTATTTGAATACAGAATATTGAAGTTAGAACAGTCAGATTTAATTGATCAGTGATAATTGATAAAGTGATTATTAACACAGAATAGTCTGAATATTAGAATTTGAAGTTACAATAAAATTATAAATACTTAGCTGATAAAGTGAGTATTAGCACGCCATACAAATATTTCTTAAATGTTATAAATAGTAATAATTATGAATCCAAAAATTAAACTAGACATAATATTCTAACGAAAACCTGAACTCTTTTAATATCTTTTTTATAATCTTATCTCTGTACATATCATTGAGTTGCCTTAGCTTTACAGTAGGGATCGAAGTTGATATATATGAACTTGTCTTGACTCTCAGATCCTTCTGTATATATGCTGAATACCTTGCACTTGCAGCTACAGGTAACAAGGGAAGAAGAGTAAACAAGTCATTAATCATTGCCATTATTGCTGGGGCGATAGGAATAGTTGCCTTAGCAATTTGTGCATACATTACATGGCAAAAATGGACCGCCAAACAAGCTCGTAAGTAACCCTACCCACTTTTCATCTAAAACAGCTAAACATTTAATTTCTCATTTAATACATATGGTTCCAGGTTCCACATTTTTTAGATCATTCAAAGAGTCTTGACCCAATGTAGAGCGACAAAGACTTTTGATAACGGTAGTGTATATAAAGAGTGGCTAGGAATAGTCAGCCATTATCCAATATAGTGAGGCAGTGAGTATTGACTACTGACTGCAACTTCTTATGACGACTTACGACTTACGACTTACGAGTAGACTATGTATATACATATCTTTGTCCTCCTGACGGGTATATATACTTACTAACTTTTTAATGCGATTTAATGATAAGTAGAAATAATGTTATTTTATTTTATTTATAATCGAATATATCAATATTACAATTAAAAAAAATTATTCTTATCAGTTATCACCATTTAAAATTTATAATTTAAAATTTAACATAAAATATTTTTAATAATTAAATATTAATTAAAAATAATAAATTTTGTTGGTGACATATATAACCTTTCTCTTTTGTTTGGTTATATTTGTTACTAATAAAAGACTTGGCGCGGCAAAAATACTTTCGGTGATGTTTACTTTTGTCCATTATGACTTTCTGATGATATTGAGAAATAATTTTCTGTTATATAACTACTAGTCAAAAAATATTAAGAGTAAAGACCCAATTTGTTTTTTATCTATTTTTAAAATAATAAAATAATTAAAAAATACTTCGATATTATCATTATTATTTTAGGACAATACAAAATTTTTCTTAAAAAATTTGTCAAATAATAACAAAATTTAGTTTTTAAAATTAGATTGATTTATAATTTACGAAAATTTTAAACTCCACAAAATTCTTTTCAATAATAGAGCCAATTATCATTACTATTATTATCACTTTTCTCATCACTATTATCATAATTTCTATTTCTATATTTTTACTTTTCAATCATACTTTGTCATCGTTATATATTTTCTTTATCCCCAACACTAACACTAATATCAACATCATAAACATCAACATTCCCTTTTTTTATTTCTTGTGAGATGTTATTTTTCTTTTGGAAAAATCTATATACTGTAATTATTTTTTTTCTTGCGATATCACTTCTAGCAATAATCCTTCTTTACTTAATCATTAATAGTGAATGAATTTTTTAAAAATAAACTTAATAATAATTTGTAATAATTTAAAATCCCTATAAAATCAATTTTCATTACTACTTGACAAATTTTTTTTAACAAAGTATTTATATTGTCTAAAATTAATAATGTTAGGAGTCAAAATATTTATTTTTTTAAAACAAAAATCGCATTGTTTTTCAAAAAAAAAAAGGACAGGAACTAAGTTAGATCATTACTCCTATATTAATCCTAAATTTGATTTTTTACTTTAAACATCTTTTGTTTGACTATTTTTAGTAGAATAGAAAAGATATTGTGAATTAGTAAGTAACAACTTATTAATCCACTTAACTATGTGGGAGGGAAGTGATATAATTGGTACCTCCTTTTATGTGTATGTAAGTCAAAAGTTTAGGGTTTTTTTAAGTTATGGTAAGTATATATTAAAATCAGCTATTAAAATTAGTTATTAATATAAAATATATATTAAAATATATAAAATATATATTAAAAATTAGTTAAAGAGCATATATATGTATTCATACATAAATAAATATATAATGATTGATTTTAATAATTGACTTTGATTAACAAATAGCATTCTTTTGATCCACTGGTATATAAAACATGTAGTTGAAATTCTTTAAGAGAATGTGAGAATCCAACTTTAAACAAACATGAATAAAGTAAAATAAAATAAAAAATTAGAAACACCCTTCAACTTCATGTTTCCAATAAAATTTCATTGGAGAAAGAAGCATATTCATCAATTTTGTTTCTGTGTGCAGTGTAGATTTCATTAATTTTTTAGTCCAAGAATGTATGTTTTTCTTTCTTACAAAAGAAAGTTTCAGGAACTCTGTCTCAAAAAAAGACTACTGTTGGAGAACAAAATCAAATGAAACTCGACGAACTACCGTTGTTCGAATTTCAAAAGCTTGCAACTGCTACAAACAACTTTCATGCTGAAAACATGCTCGGGAAAGGAGGTTTTGGTCCGGTATATAAGGTAATAATTCACCCTAAGATATGTCAATAATTCTTCACATTATGCTACAAAAATCAGTATGTATGAACATTTTTAACTATCGTTTAGGGCCATTTGGAAGATGGACAAGAAATTGCAGTGAAAAGATTGTCCAAAGCGTCTGGACAAGGGCTGGAAGAATTTATGAATGAAGTAGTGGTTATATCGAAACTTCAACATCGCAATCTTGTTAGACTTCTTGGTTGTTGCGTCGAACCCGACGAACAAATGTTGGTCTATGAGTTCATGCCAAACAAAAGTTTGGATGCCTTTCTCTTTGGTTGGTTCATCCATCCTTCTTAGTTTTATACTCTTTGGTCTTGTGTCATCCATTTTCCCTTCGACTTAATTAAGCATAGCTTTTATCTGTCATTATTATGTAGATCCACAACGAAGAAAAGTCTTAGATTGGAAAAAACGTTTCAACATAATTGAAGGGATAGCTCGTGGTATACTTTATCTTCACAGAGATTCAAGACTTAGAATCATACACAGAGATCTCAAAGCAAGCAATATCTTGTTGGATGATGCAATGAATCCAAAAATATCAGATTTTGGTTTAGCTAGAATTTTTAGAGGAGATGAAGATCACGAAGCTAGTACAAAAAAAGTTATTGGAACGTAGTATGAAATCCTTTTTAATTCAACATAATTAACTTTATGTCTTGAGTCGTTCAATAATAACTAGTTAGTCAATTAGTTAGTTATTGTATTTTGTTTTTTGGATGTAGCGGTTACATGCCACCTGAATATGCAATGGAAGGATTATTTTCAGAAAAATCAGATGTCTACAGCTTTGGTGTTTTGTTACTAGAGATTGTCAGTGGACGAAAAAACACCAGCTTTTATAACCATCGGCAATCATTAAGCCTTGTGGGATATGTAAGTCATTGTTCCTCTACCACTTTTTAGTGACAAACAGTTTCAATTTCATTTATTATACTCATATTAACAAAGTTTTGTTGGTGTTTTTCAAGGCATGGAAGCTATGGAATGAAAATAACGTCATATCATTAATAGATCCAGAGATTATGGATCCAATCTTTGAGAAAAATATTTTGAGGTGCATACACATTGGACTTTTATGTGTGCAAGAATTGACAAAAGAAAGACCAACTATATCCACTGTGGTTTTGATGTTAATAAGTGAGATTACACATCTTCCTCCACCAGGACAAGTTGCATTTGTCCACAAACAAAATCTTTACAATTCAGAATCCTCTCAGAAAAGTCACCCATCCACCAGATCAAACAACAATTTAACTCTTACTGAAATAGAAGGAAGATAATAATATGTGAAAATTGAATTCTTGAGATTTCAAGCTGAATATTGTTCTTTTTATTTTCTTTTTTGTGTAACTATTAATGATGAGAATGTTGAAGTTTTACATTAGCACTTAGCAATACAAAAAATGTCGTCAGATATTGTCGGATTTACTAACAGAATAAATTCGACAGTATAAACTTCGCCGGTAATTATTTTCTAGCAGATTTTTTCGTCTATCACTAATTACGAACGAATTTAGCGGCAGATATAAATTTTTAATTGACAAAATTTTAGATTGTTACCGTCGAATTTTTTTCCGGTAAATTCGACAGTAATATATTATTTATTATTAATAATTAAATTAATAGTCAT
>NC_029786.2:79605782-79616879 GCF_000816755.2 Arachis ipaensis | reverse complement strand
ACGGATTTAACCAACAATAAATCCGATGATAAACTTAAATTTTAATTTTTTTAAAAACTTATTTAAAAATTTAACATATAATTTTAAATATTTAAATTTAATAATTTTTAAACTAACAAAATTCAAAGTTTTAATGACATCATACTTAAACTAATAAAATTCTATATATATATAACAAAATTCAAAGTTAAACCATGTCAATTATCGGGTACCAAAATTTTTTAGTGTTATATATCAAGTTTCAGAGACTAGTTTATATATAAACACTATTAACGTTAAACCACACCTCCCCTTTCTTAGGCTCTGAAAATTCTTCTTGAGCCACCAACGGAACCCCACTTTTTTCTTAAAAAATATCAAATACAAAAGTTGCAATGAGAATGGAATAATCCACAGGCATATAATATAATGTTAAAAGATTTATTTAGTGATTAGGATATAAAAAAGTATAGGTAGACAATGAGAATATTAAACAATGTGAATAATGGATATGTCGGATGTTCAATTCAATAGGTATGCAGATGATTATGCTGATTATTTTTAATTGGATGGTTATTTCTTTTGATTCAATTTACTCATGTATAGTTAATAATGGCTGGATGTTTAATTCACTAGATGTGCAGATGATTATCCTAATGTTAAGGTTTAGGAGGTAATTTGAACTGGAGTGTTATTTTACTTTATTAGATCGATTCTAAAGTCTATTAATCACATTATTTAAAAAAATCATTATCTACCTAATAAAACCGTTATGATATTACAACATAGAGTAAACTATAATATACAGTATGACCCATTAAATATAGTTACTTCTAAGCTTACTCCCTTTCCAATTTTTTGAGATCATTAAAGTCCCGTGTATGTTGTTTTAAAGTTGAAAGTTCTGCTTTATTAATCAAATGCACAATAAACACTAGACGGCAAAAACTGAAACTTCAAATGTATAATAACTGATAGATCAAACAATTAACTTTTTCAATGACAAAAATATATTTTACTCAACAATATGCCACCATCAACAAAGCACATGAATTATATTTATTTTCCTTAATCTTGTAGTTAACATACACAATTTGAATTATACCAACTACCAAAGTTACCATAGTGTTCATTTATTAGAACTATATCTTGGTTTAATAAAGATATCACTCAAAGTATATTAACTAATGGTCATTATCGAGTGAGAACGCAAATCATATGCAGACCAATCTGCAATGCCAACACACTCAATCCCTCAATTCCTTCTAAAATACACAAAATGCAAATTCCAATCCATCAAAACATTTCTATCCAAAAAAAGACAAGGTATTTTTCCTCAAGTTCAAAATGGAAATAAATTTCACAAAATGGAAAAAAATTAGAAAAAAATATACAAACAAGCACACAGAAACTGAAATAGTAAACTGAACCTTTACTTATTTTTATGAAGCTGACTTTTCTTGATCCCCACAAACAATCACAAAAAATGAACCTTTATTTATTTTTACTGTAAATTTCTGCAATACACACGCACAAATTAAATTAAATTAATAAAATAAACAAATAGAGATATAAACTCCGAAAATTAACAATTTCAAAAAAATTTCAAACAACTAAACAAACCCTAAACCCCAAATGTTGAGAAAAAAATCAAAAGAAACTAACCAGAGAAAGAGAAGACCGATTGGAGGAGGCCGTAACGGTGCAGGACGTGACAATGTTGAGGCGGCGACAATGGTTGAGTGGCAATGACTGATGCGTGAGCATCATTAGTGTCTTTTCTATGTGATTTATAGGATACTTTGTTGATTTATTAGAGGATTTTAGTGAATTATACCCTAGTGGATGCTACTTTGAGTTTTTGTGGCTGTTTGTTGTTTTCAGAAAGCATTCGAATGAAGATTTGGTGAAAAATTCATAAAGAAGCAAAGGAGGACTCATGCGTACACATCATGCATGCGTATGCATCACTAGTGCAATAAGGGACTTCATGCATACGCATCTATTACGCGTACGCACGACTGTGCAAGCTCAACAAGACCAATTCTTCTCTGGACACGTGGCACTAAACGCCACAATTCGGCGTTTAGCGTCGAGTACCTCGTAAATCTTGCAAGGCTTACTGGACAATTGGCGTTAAACGACATTTCATTGACGTTTAGCGCCGGAGCCATTGATTTGCATGTCACCATTCTGGACTGGTGTCGTGTCGCTAAACACCACTAACCCGGTATTTAGCATTGAGAGGAGAATCAAGGTGGTCCCCATGCGTGCATCAAGACTCCGTTTGGTTAGTGGGTGACCATACATAAGACATAGACATAAAGACATAAAATGACACAGACACAATGGAACATAAATTTTTAACTTTGTTTGGTATTCAAGTACATGACACTGCATTCAAATTACAATTCTAATAAAATGACACTATTAACCTTACCACCATTATCACCTTTCTATCTCTATCACCATCACTATTATTATGTTAAATTGTTAACTCAGATTATCACCATTAATAATTTTTAACGCAATTACAAATTTAATTCAACAAATCAACAAATTAACACAAAATCACTCTAACAACAAGGTTAATCAAAATTCAAATAAAAAAACAGATAGCTCTCCCTCGATTTTCTTCTTCTCATCTTGCATGTGAAAAGCACAATCTAGTTACAGTCACAAACAAAAAAGTTAAAATTGAAATTAAAAACAAAAAATTATTCTCATCACAAAAAAAAGCTCAAAGAACTGGAAAAGGAAAAGTAGCAGGAATAGAACCAGAGCAAAATAGATGACCACATGGTGGAAGAGGCAGAGGCATGGAAGAGAGACGGAGGCAGATCTGAAAAGAGAGGTACGATAGTGGCAACAACAACGAGAAAAAAGGAGAACGACAGTGACTGCAACAACACATGAAGGAGGAGACAACAATGGCAAAGACGGCATGACAAAGGAACGCGACAGTGGTTGCGACGTGTGAAGGAAGAGATGACAGTAGTGGCCATGGCAACGATGAAGTGCAAAGGAGAGAGACGGTGGTAGAATGAAGGAAGAGTAGGAGAAGAAGATGAGAGTGTATAATGGAAGGAGGTGAATCAGAGAAAGAGAAAGAGAAGGAGAAGATGAAAAGGAAATGGATAAAGAATAAAATTGAAATTAAAGAAAAAAAGAAGGGATAATATTAAGAAAGTTTGTGTCTTATAATTTGTGTCTCAGTGTCTTAGAGTAAAGGAGAGACACTAAAGACACGTATTTTATGTGCTTCTGTGTGCCACTGTGTCCATCGAAAATTTGTGTCTAATGAACCAAACGTTGGACATGTACCACCGTGTCCATCTCTTGATGGACATGTATGACAAAACAAACACTGCGCAAGTTCACGGAAGGCCTGTTATATATTTGTTTTAAAATCTAAATAAATCAATAGAAAGGATATTGTTATGCTTTTAATTTAAGTTTTAAATCAATTACAATTAGGACTATAAATAGGATAGAGATTTGCCCTTGCAGAGATCTTCTCTCCTATTCCTCATTCCACAATTTACAGTTTTTACTCCCAGATTTTTCTCTACACCATGAGCCATTAAACCTCCATTGTTAAGCTTAGGAGCTCTGTTTACTTTGATGAATTAATAATTATTTGTTCTTCTACTATTGATTAATGCATTGATTTATGTTTAAGAATTGGTTTCATTATTTATCCTACGGATTAGTGTGTATTGGAAAATAACCTTAATCTAAATTGAATCCTTTTGAATCTTGAAAAAGTTACATCACTAGAATTAAAGCTTGAAACCTTTTCTCACAACTCCTTAATTGTCTGGATTTAATGTGATACATGACACATAATCGAATTATTTTTGGATTCTTAAGGATTGTGTGATTTATAAATCAGATTTTGAACTTAACCTTCTAACACAATTGATTGATCAAGGAATTGATGGTTGGCTGGATTAGAGGAGATTGAATTGCCTAGGAATAGGAATTCAATCACTTAGGATTTGCCATAAACTCAATCTTTGCATGATCAACGTAGTTGACATTGAATGTTAATATGAAAATGTAAACAACTCCAAAGCCTTAACTCTCTTCTCATACTATTTTCTCAATCATTCACTGTTTGTTTTCTTAATTCACTGTCTTTTATGCTATTTGATATTCAAAACTCTCATTTCAACTTGTCTAACTATAACAATTAATCAATCATTGCTTGCTTAGTCCACTAATCCTCGTGGGATCGATACTCACTCACTTGAATTTATTACTTGGTACGACCCGGTACACTTGCCGGTAAGTTGTGGTTAGAAAATCCGTACCAGTGACCAACAATGAGAGTGAGTGAGGGTGGCGGTGGTGAATAGTGGCGATGGGGGGCTAATGGCGAGAGACAAAGAGAAAGTAGAGAGAAGTGCTCTGGCCTTATTAGTCTTTTCTGAATCTTCTTTCTGATTATTACTATTAGTCCCAAAGGTTCCAATTGCAAGAAGTGCTTGAGGCCAATCACCGAACTCTTGTTTGCAAGGTTCATAATGTCTCATATAATCTGTTGTTTAGGGAAAAAAAAAGGTCAGTGATCAAATTAAATTCTCTCATAATATATATTGATGAATGAATATGTAGCTGAAGTATGTTATTTTTAACTGTTACTTTTTTTCTTATATATTCTCCTATTTGAAAATTTGGACATTACAATAACTCCACCTTAAGTCCTATTACGTAGTCACGTAGATCCCCCTGTTCATCCAAAACAAAGTTTAGGACTTTAGGTGTGACACATTCTTTAACATAAAGTGATTCCACAAAACTTAATTTTGTGGAACATTAGTATTTTTTTTTCTCTATAACTATATATGCGATCTTAAATCCATAAAATAAAATTAAAAAAAAAGAAAAAATTTCATAGAAAATACTGTGTTATATTGTTATCTAAACCTAGAAACAAAAAACCTTAGTCAAAATCTTTACAAGTTATGATTAAAGAGACAAGGACTTATAACACAGTGTAATCTAGCTTTTAAGAAATTTCCTGTGTAACTGGATACTAATGTTGATGCAAAACAATACATGTAGAGAATCAATAGAAGAGTGTAGCATGAAGGAGACACTAGAAACTCCGGTGGAAAGTGAGGAACGTGACTTCATCTTGGAGCAAGTGGAGGAAGCCGTAATAGTTGAAGAGGAAAAAGTGGTTGAAGACTTAGGAGATGCTGAACCTCCATGGGAATCTAGAGTAGAAGAGTATTCCTCCAAGAAGCTTGAAATCGATGTTGAGGATGCTAGTGCACAACCTCCAATGCATATTCCTTATGAAGAATTGGATGGAATAGATCAAGAGGCAAGTTCCCTTGGTGATGATGATCATGAATCAAGTCTTTCTAGTGATGAATCTACATCCGCAAATGAACTCCTTGGGTATGAAGAACCTTCTCTGATTGAGTTTGAGAATGATGTGGAGGTAGAAGTCCTTCGAAAAGGATGGACGAGAGTTGAATATGCTTTGTCAAGATCGTTGGAGACTTCTCTACCTAGGCTGCCATCTACTACTTCATTTGAGTGGGTAAAACTTATCTCTATTCGCTTTACTATCCCACTTGCGTTTGGTATTCTTGAAACCGATGGCTAACTTAGGAGGCTTTGTGGAATGAAGCGAAAGAGAAGGATGTTTAGTGGTTGGAATTACAAATCGAGACTCATCAAGGTTGAGATTTCAAGAGCTAGATGCAAGGGTTGGACTAGTGATCACTTGCTGGGATCTAAGAGAAGAGTTTGGTATTGCATTGAGAATTCGGATTGCTTGCCACCCGGTTGGAACAATAATGATCAACTTGAGGACGGGTGTAGAAACAGGATTTGGGATCTCGGCATACATGATGATCAATTTTGGGAGCTCAAAACTTGTAAAGAACTTCATCGAGGCTTGGTGACTTCACTTGGGAATGTTGAAGCTTATTGGAAGTCCAAGCGTTGGTGGAAGTTTCAAGATGAGTTCAAGCACAAGCCACCATGACAAGGAGCTCACCAACTGTCCAACTTAAGGACTTTAACTAAAAGTGCTAGGTGGGAGATACTCCACCATGGTAAACTCTTCCAATTTTATCTTTTATTTATGTTGGTAATAAATTGAATTTTTATTTTTAGTTAGAATTATTTAGTTTAAGTTGTGGTTTTACTGGTTTAATAATATTTGGATTTATCTTGGCAGCTTGTTAGTTTATTAAAAAAACGGGGGGAAGCTCACGTGTGCGCGTGGCCGACGCGCACACGTCGAATGGAATTTTGCTCTTCACTCAAATGAACAGAAACTTACGTTGGAACTGTGCTGAAGGGGGTGCTTGGCGCACAAGCCACCCCACGCGTACGCGTGACCCATGCATACGCGTCACCTGCAATTTTGCCAATCCACGCGTAAGCGTCAGCGACGCGTACGCGTGGAATGAAAATTGGCGTAGTGTGGTAATTGGACAGAGAGTTGGGCTGGAGGTGTGCTGCAACCGTGTGTCTGGCACGGACAGTAGTCACGCGTATGCGTGACCGACGCTCACGCGTCATTTTTCATTTTGGGGCATCCACGCGCATGCCTGGACGACGCTTACGCGTCACTTCTTCTTACTGCAACCCACGCGTACGCGTGGGCGACGCTTACGCGTTGCGCCCTGTTTTTCATTTCTTTCTCCTTTCTTCTCTCCTTTCTCCTTCTTTCCTCTTCCTCTCTTACTTTCTTCTTCTTCATTTCTTTAACTTCTCATCCTTATTATTTTTCATTCTCTTTTACTTCTTATATTTGTATACTTTAATTCATTGCATTTTTACTTTGTGCATGTTTTTGTTGTCTTTTCTAAGTTTATTATTTTTCTATTGGTGTTAAATATTTTTATTCAACTGTTGCATCTTTTCTTGCATTATTTTGGTACTTCGTGACTTGTTTTAAATTGTTGGGTATTATTATTCATAGGTCAATGCTAATTTTTTATGATACTTGTATTCCATTTGCATCGATGTGCACTTATACTGTCTTTCATGACCCACTCTCTCTCCCATTGTTGCAATTTTTTTTACACTATTGATATGCCATGTGCTTCTACTGTTTTCTCACTTGCATGTTGTAGCTACCATGTAGTTGAGACCCTCATTATTCGGCAGTAACCCACCCATATTTTATTTGTTTTCTTATCTTTGTTTCTGGGTTACATTTCTTTCTTTTTATCTTCTTTCAGGATAGCCATCGGGAGGGAAAAGGAAAAGCTTCTCAATGGGGCAACAAATAAGTCCATCTGCACAAGCTTTGGAGAAAAGGCATCAGTTGTAGCCACCCGTCCACTTGCACATCTTTGCATGCACCGAGGACGGTGCAATCTTTAAGTGTGGGGAGGTCGATACCGACTTCCGTGGGTTAGTTACTTTCTTTTCAACACCAATGTTTAGTTTTCTTTGTTAATGAGTTGATTGCATGATAGATTGCATGTGTAGTTCATTGCTTGCATGTATGTACTACTTGGTTGAAGTGATGAATTATTTTCCAAGAAACTATTCTATAGCATTTCACTAATTTGAATTGACACTTTTATTGAACTTGTTTGAAGAAATTTTTTTTTGGAACATAGTTTTGAGCTAGAACACAAATCAGTGAGATTTTGAGGCTATTTCATTGGTTGCATTTTATCAACTAATATTCTGTTTTGGTGTGTGTTCTTCTTTCTAGAATTGTGATCTTTGTGTTGCTTAATTCTATATTTCCATTGTTTGATGTATGCATGCACCTATATGATTGAGGCCTTGTTTCACTGAGCTTACATACCCATATGGCCTTACCATTTCATTATCCTTTGCAAACCAATATTGAGCCTATTTCACCCCTTTTGTTCTTTATTTTAGCACATCATTAACTCTAAGCGAAAAACAATGTCCTTAATTTGAATTCTTGGTTAGCTTAGACTAGTGAGAGTGCTCATGAATTAAGTGTGGGGAAATTGGGTTTGAAAACGTTTGGTTTGGGAATTGGGTGTTGTGTATTTTTATTAAAATGTGAAAAAAATGTTGAGAATATATTCATGCATTCAATACCTTAATCATACGCATTGAGAAAAATACGAAAAAAATATAAAAAAAAAGAGAAAAAAAAAGAAAAAAATAATAATAATAAAAGGGGACAAAATGTCCCAAAATAAATGATGATAGCAATGCATATGTACTGTATTCAAAATTGGGATGCATGAACATGTGGAAAAGATAGTTAATGGGTAGTTGAATTTTATATTCTAATTACATGGGTTGTCTTAAGTTAGGTGAAAAGTTTAGATTAATCAAGGATTCTGATTATAGTCCACTTGACCAAATACAATCTTACCTTGACCCTAACCTCATTACAACCCTTAAAAGACCTCTTGATATGTGTATTTGTGCATTAAATTTCTGTTGATTGGTAGAAGAAGAGCAAGTCTTAGAAAGCAAGGTTAGTAGAGAATTGAGAGAATCGAACCTTAAACACTTGAGTGATTAGAGTGTATACACTTCCGGTGAGGGTTCAATGCTCGATTCTTTGTTTCCGGCTTTCATAAGCTTTCTTCTTGCAAGTTTACTTGTATTTTATTTCATGATTTGAATTAGTGAGATCTAATTCATATTTGTTCTTGAAAAATTTATTTACTTTTAACCAAGTAGGTAGAAGCATTTTGCATTTAGTTGCATTCATATAGATAGGTTGCATTTCATAAGTTTTACCATTCATCTCACTCTTTATAGCTTCTCTTGAGCTTAGCATGAGGACATGCTAATGTTTAAGTGTGGGGAGATTGATAAACCGCTATTTTACGGTTTATTTTGTATTGAATTGAGCAAATTTTATCCATTATTCTCACACTTATGCATATAAATTGCATGTTTTACATTTTCCTTTCTAATTTTGTGCTTTGATTGAAAACATGCTTCTTTAGCCTTAAATTACTGATTTTTAATTCTCTCTTATTATCATTTGATGCCGTGATATGTGTGTTAAGTGATTTCAGATTTTT
The DNA here is from genome assembly GCF_000816755.2 of Arachis ipaensis. Lineage (NCBI taxonomy): Eukaryota > Viridiplantae > Streptophyta > Magnoliopsida > Fabales > Fabaceae > Arachis > Arachis ipaensis. The sequence continues at coordinate 79,607,892 of NC_029786.2, read as the reverse complement.
CAGGGCAAGAATGGGTTAGAGGATAGAAAGGAAGCATGCAAAAGTGGAAGGAACACAAGAAATTGATGTTTTGAGAAGCTGGCAACGACGTGCACGCATGGACGACGCGTACGCATGACCAGCGCATCAGGCAAGCGACGCGTACGCGTGGATGATGCGTACGCGTGACCGGGAAAATGACCAACGACGCGTACGCGTGACAGAGCGTCACATGCTGCAATTTACAGAAAACGCTAGGGTGATTTCTGGGCTGTTTTTGGCCCAGTTCTAAGCCCGAAAATACATATTAGAGGCTGCAGAGTGAAGCTGGGAGAATCATTCATTCACACTCTATTGACACAACTTTAGGTTTTAGATGTAGTTTTCTAGAGAGAGGCTCTCTCCTCTATCTAGGTTTTAGAGTTTCTTTTAGTTCTTCTCAATTTCAAATTTCTATCTTAGTTTAATTAGTTTTCTTCTACTCTTACTTATTTTAGCACTTTAGTTATCTACTTATCTTATTGATTCATTTATTTTGCCCATTTAGTTTATGAACTCTTATATTACTTTCAATTCCCTTTTAATGCAATTTTATGTTTCATGTTTATGGCTTCTTTCTTTATTTGTTGTTATTGATTCCTTGCAATTGGTTGTTTAGATTTTATTATCTCTTGTTAATTTTCCATGCTTTTATTTTGTACCCACCAAGTGTTTGATAAAATGTTTGGTTGGATTTTAAATTAGTTTTTTATGTTCTTAGCTTAGATTGAGTAATTTGGAAACTCTTGAATTGTCAAAGTCTCTTGTTGGTTGGTGATTGAAAGTTGCTAGTTGGCTTGAACTTCACTAACTCTAGTCTTTGATTAGGACTTGTGAACTCAAGTTGAATTGTTTACTTGACCTACCTTCAATTGTTAGAGGTTAACTAAGTGAGAGTAAAATACAATTATCATCACAAGTGACTATGATAATGGGGATAGGAATTTCAATTATTAATCCTTGCTAGGACTTTTCTTAATTGTTATTTTATTTCCTTATCATTTACATTACTTGTTCCTTATTTCAAAATCCAAAAATATACTTTCTCATAACCAATAATAACTACACTTCCCTACAATTCCTTGAGAGACGACCCGAGGTTTAAATACTTCGGTTTATTTTTATTGGGTTTACTTTAGTGACAAACAAATTAAATTTTGATTGAGGTTTAATTGTCGGTTTAGACTATACTTGCAACGCGATAATTTTTGTGAAATCTTTACCGACATTTTTCTTCCGTCAAGACTCCACTCCAAAGAAGTCGAGATCGAAGGATATAGCTGGCAGATAACACTTATTCAAATAAGTAACTACCCATAAAATCTCTCAACCCACTTCCAGGAGCCATATCTCAACTTCCCTAAGATAAAGGGACGGTTACCCACTTTAAAAGGTAGAATTACTCTAACGGTGGTTATTGGTTCACCACTATAAAATACACTGATACCCCTCAGGTATCTCTAGGTTCCAATACTTTTAAAATCTGCTAAACCCTTTGCTGACTTAGGCATCGAAGTGTCTTTACAGGTACCACCCCCCATTCCTTCATACACACAAGTCGGGCGACGGCTCCCAGATGCAAAACCAAGTCGGAGACTACCTCCTCCTAACGTTTGGGCTAACCTTATAAGTCCAACCCATTAATCTCCGGTTACCCATCGTAAAACATAAATTTGGACAATTCAGGAATTGAATGACAAGAATGTTGTTGTAGAAAAGCCTAGTTGGTGTTAATGATTTCATCCGCCATAACTAAAGGTGTAAAGGGGAAACGAGTTGTGCACTAAGACTTGGTATTTTGTCTGATATAGTAACACAAATATGGTTTTGTAACTTAACTTATCAAGTAATTTATAGACTTGAACAATTGCACTAGATTCGTAATAATACTATAAAAAACCTTAATGACCAAACTTCTTTAGTCTTTCTTTGAATTTTATATTTAAAAGTTGTATTAGTTAACAAGTTAACCAAAATAATTTACCTAAGATAAAGAGTCAAAATGATATGAACATAATTGATATACAGGTCCACACGGTGAGATCTAAATTGAGAGAGTTGAATTTTGTAAACAATATTTAGTATATAGTAA
>NC_029786.2:79603773-79605762 GCF_000816755.2 Arachis ipaensis | reverse complement strand
AGAAGATTTATAATGTAATGTTTCTAAAAATTTAAAAACATTATATGAACCACAGTACCACACATTTTTTTTTTTTTAAAATTCCTTTTCCCCTTGTAGAGGTAGCTCGGTGAGCTACTCTCAGTGAACTACTTGATACTTCTCGGTAGAAATTAAATTGTTTTTTTTTGTTGGTTTATTCTTGCATATTTTGAAATTTCAAAATAAATTGAAAAATAGGACATACTCGGTAAATTATTATTGGTGACTAATAATAATATTTGCAGTATATTTAGCATTGTTCTTTTTATCTATGACGCATGAACACTGATACGGATATGAGACATGATACGGAATACGTCGACATACAAATTTTAAAATCTTATAAAATACGAGGATACACATATATAAAATATAAAATACTTTTTAGATAAATTGTAATGATATTTTGATATTTTATTGATCAGAAAAGCTCTACATACAAGCCCTAATGGCTTGTATGCTTTACAAGTTCATTAACAAATAAAATCCAAAACGCGCTGCTACACATACGTCGTATACACGCGCTATATTAGGGCTCCCGCTTTTATCTAACTACCAAATTTAAAAGATTTCTTTCCTTCTTCGTTTTCGTTATTTGCGGATTTGCTCGTTCTTCTTCTCGCGCGTCTTCTCTCCTTCTTCTCCGTCGTTCTTTTCCTCTCCTTTCTCACTGGTATGTTCTTCGTCATTTACGTTAGTTCTTCTCTATGCAACTCCAGCTTCGTTTTCTATTTGATTTGTTGTTTTCTGAAATCAAAGTTTGAACTCGTTTTGAAGATTATGGATGATTCAAGCTCAGATTGTCAGCTGAATCAGGGCGAAGTGGATTATGAATTTGAATCTAACGAAGTCCCTGAGGTTTGATTTACATACTCTGAATTTTGTTGCAGTCATTTGAATAGCATTGTGTAGCTGAAAAATTCCTGAACATTGAAGTAACACGTTAACATGAATCTGTCGATTGAATGTAATGTATTAATTTTGATTAATTATCTGGAATTTATAGCAGACGCTCGGGTGTAGATCAGAACTTTTTTGGGTGTATTTTTGCGAGAAGTGTGGGTGTATTTACAGTTTATGGGTTTTTCTGTTTTTAGCTGAGTTGTTGTCGTTCGGGTGTATTATATCAGACATGATTGGGTGTGTTTTTAGTTTTTGACATGGTGTATTCTGCAACTTGTGTATTTACAGTCTATGGTTTTTTTTTTGTTATTTTAGTTGAGTTGTTGCGGTTCGGGTGTATTATATCAGCAATGATTGGGTGTATTTTTAGTTTTTGACATGGTGTATTCTGCAGCCTCTCTCTGTTATTGATGACCAGTTTGTTCCGAAGGTTGGAATGACCTTTACCACCCTTGAAGATGCTGGAAAATTTTACAGGAACTATGCCAAGGCTGCAGGTTTTTCTACAAGAGTTCAGAGCACAAATAGGAAGGAAAACGAGATTAAGAATCAATTGATTACATGTAGCAGAGAGGGAAAATGGAAATCTAAAATATCTCCGACCGAGAAGACTAATCCGACAGCCGGTTTAAACTGTCCTGCAAGAATTTATATACACACATTGAATGATGTCGGTGCTTAGATCATTTCAAAGGTTGTACTGGATCATTCACACCCCTGCTGTCCAAGTAAAGCAGAGATGCTCAAACAGCACAGGGAACTAAGCATGTCCATTCGTCGTACAATAGAGAATAACGAGGAGGCCGGTATCAGACCAAGCAAAACCTACCAATCATTTGTTGCGGCTGCCAGGGGTCACCGCGAGTTAAATTTTATCGAAAAGGATGTGAGGAATTACATTACCAAGGAAGTGCGGAATGTTTCCGAACAAGAAGATGCAAAGGAATTCGGGAAATATTTGTTAAGAATGAAAGAGAAGAATCAGAATTTCTTTTTTGAGCTCGAACTCGAGGAGGATCAATCGATTAAGCTGGCTTTTTGGGCCGATGCAAGAAGTAGAGCTGC
>NC_029786.2:79599935-79603613 GCF_000816755.2 Arachis ipaensis | reverse complement strand
TCTATCTGGATCACCACTTCTGGGCAGGGATGAGAAGCACACAAAGGAGCGAGAGCATGCATTCATTTTTTAACAAGTTTATCACCCGGAACAGCTCGCTTATTCAGTTCGTCAAACAATACGATAATTGCCTCGGAAGCCGGGAGCAGGCAGAGAGAGAATCAGATGCTGCAGATTTTCATACGGTCATTCCGTGTGCAACCAAATCCTCCATTGAAGCTCAGTTTCAAGATGTGTACACTCATCAAAAGTTTAGGGAAGTCCAAGCGCAATTCAGAGGAAGGGCGAATTGCATCACCAGATTAACGAATTCCGCTCTAGGCTATTCAGTATACAAAGTCGGAGAACAAGTTTCCAGCTCAATATTCAACAAGTTTGTGGTTACTTACGACTCAGTTGCAGCCAAGGTAAAATGCCAATGCTTATTATTCGAGTCGAGAGGTATACTTTGTCGTCACGCACTAAGCGTGTTAAGCTTTGAACGAGTAAGCCAAGTGTCACCGAGATATATACTGGAACGATGGAGCAAGAAGGTAAAGAGGCGACACACACACATCAAGAGCAGCCACGATGAGCCACTATTGGAGCCAAGAAGCAAGAGGTTTGACCAATTGGTTTTTCGTTCACAAAATATTTGCGAATTTGCATCCGAATCAGAGGAGCTGACTGTAATTCTGCACCGTGCGTACGATAACATCATGGCTGAGATGGAATCATTAAAAGCCAAAAGGAAGGGGACATCTTCTTTATCTCACGAAGACGCCAACTTGGAATCCGTTAACGAGCTTCAAAGCCCGCCAAGGATTCGAACAAGAGGACGTCCAAAAAATAGGCTAGGTTCAAAGTTGGACAAACAGATCGCAAATGCCACAAAGAAGAAGAAAACGAAAGTTTTAAGCGAGGTAAAAGTAATGTTCTTTAAATTTGTGGTGATTGAGTTTATTTTTCTCGTTAATAGTTTAGCTAATATGTGAGTTTCTTATATTCAGATAAACTTGTTTGATGCCGCATCAGTGGTGCATTCAAATTCTAGCCAATATCAAGGACATGTTATGAATTATCAGTTCAGGGTACCAGGAGCAGGGGATAACTCTTTGGTTGTATAGTTACAGAATTTGGGTGTAAAAGCACTGTTCTTTTGGGTGTATTTTTCTGAATTTTCTTGTGATTCACATTTTACATATAGATACATATATATAATATTAGGGTTCAGGGTTTTAGGGTTTACAGGTTAGGGGTAAGGGTTTAGGTTTTAAGTGTTTAGGGTTCAGGGCGGGGGATAGATTTCAGGGTGTATATTCAACTTTTGTTGGGTGTAAAAAATCGCAGGTTATGGGTGTATATTTGATTTGATGTTTTTCTTCATATTATAGTACCTGTAATTCATACATTTTGAATACAGCACAGACAGTTTGGGTGTATATTGAATCATATCTATGGGTATTTTTCATTTCAGAGAAAATATAAGGTCTAGCAATATCAAACCACCGAATCCCAGATCCCTCACAATCGCCTTCTTCTCCTCACTCATGTTTCTGAATTTATCACTTAGGAGATGTGTGGCACACTTAAGGTCTTTTGTTTGCTGTAAGACAAAAATAAAATTCTACCAGAAGATCTAGAACAACAAGAACAGTAACACCTACAAGAACGAAGAAGAACAGTGTAACATAGAACCAAGAATAACAGTAAAACCTAGAACATTATAAACTGTAAAATGAGATGTAGAGCAAGAAGAACAGTGAAACATACAACAACGTAGATGAACAATAAAACCTAGTTCGTAATCCGGAAAATATACAAGAATCGTAATGTAACGTACCTTGAGTATTATAGCTTTGTTTTCTCTGGAGATTCTTGATCGAGAGTTTGATGGTGTGTTGATGGAGGTTTCGAAGGTTAGCGACGAGTTGTATATCTTGATTTTCGAATTTTGCTCGAAAATGGAAGGGTTGCGTTTTCTTTGAATTGCTTTGAGAAGTTGAAGAGTCTGCCATTAAGGGGTGGTTTACTCGAAGCGAAGCGTAACCGTTTGAGTGGGAGCGCGTGAATGTTACGCTCCATTCAATCTAATTAGTGCGCGTCTGGAATGTGTGTAGGCTTGGGGCTTGTAAGACTTGTAAGGCCTTATTGCTTGTATGTGTAGCAGGCCCGTTTTTTTTTGAGTAAAGTATTGTTTTTGTTCTTGATGTTTGCAAAAAGTATAAAAAATACTCCCAAGTTTTAATTTGTATCAATTTTATCCCTCAAGTTTTTGAATAGTAACAATTCTACCCTTGGCTCCTATCAACGTTAAAATTGAAAATGGACGTTAGTGACTTGGCAGTCTGACTTTTCTGACGTCTGTAATGGCTAACCAACGTCTTGTGCTTTTAAGACCAACATTTGTTATGTTTTTGTATTTTGAATTGGGTTTATCCCTCTTAATTTATTATTGAAAATATGCTAACTAGCAGGATTATATTATGTCACTTTTGAAAAAGTGTTAATTGTGACAAATAATGACCTCTAAGTTATAGGCTATATTGATGTAATGGACAAGTTCAATCTCTCTTATTTGAAGTGAAAATGTTTCCCTTATATTTAGTTAGAATTTTTTGCATTAAATGTTTATGTATTATGTAGTACAAGACACAGAACACAGGGATAAAATGACATGTTCAGCCTAATTTTTAAGTCAAGGGTACTTTTGAAACATTAATAAAACTTCAGGGACGTTAACATTACAAAATCTTCGACTTGAGTACATAGATGAAACATAATTCACTATTTTCACTGCAACTACTTACATTTCTTTGCTAAACTACACCTGCCATCTCTCTCAATGCTAATATCCCAGTTTTATCTGGATTCCAACCCTACCCCATGAACAACACACAAAAAAGACCATGCTCCATCCCAATATACCAATAGTTGTAGCAATCGATAATTTGCATTTTGCATAAAACAATTTGGCTTTCAAAGTGGAAATCTTCATTTTCAGTCTTGCAACCTCAGCATCTTGCATTGTTATTTCACCATTTGCCCAAGTAAAGAAGGTGCATCCCTTCCCAATCTGCAACATAAACGCCAAGAACTTGAAGAGTTGCATAAGCCTATATCAAAATACAAATTGAACAGCACATTTACATCATAGTATATACAACCCCAAAATCTGCGTCCTGGATTTTCTACTATCTTTGACTACCTCAGGACAAGAAGCTCCCCACAATTGCACATAAGTGTTTGTCGTCGCCTACTTTTTTGTGATGATGTTGAACTCTAAGGTAGCGTTTGGTGGAGAGACAGAGACGAAAAGACTGAGATTGAGAGACAGAGACTAAGAGACAGGGATTGAAATAAATCTCAATATTCTGTTTGGTGCAAAATGGAAGACAGAAATTGAAACAAGAATGAAACTCTAATTTAATTTGCACAAAGGGTAAAATTGGAATTAATTAATTGAAATGAAAGTATTTTAGGTATAAAATGTTATTAAAGTTTCAGTCTCCATCTCTAAAAATTTCAGTCCCTTGTGTCCCTACTTTTTGGAAGTACTGAAATACTGAAATTTTAGAGACAGAGACAGAAATTTTAGTACCAGTCTCTGAACTAACAAACACGATACTGAGTCTCAGTCTTTCAGTCTCTGTCTCAATATCTCAAAACAAACGCTACTTAACAAGCCATAGTTTGGGA
>NC_029786.2:79597396-79599078 GCF_000816755.2 Arachis ipaensis | reverse complement strand
ACACCTTACTTAATTATTGTTAGGACCTATCCACTATATATGGGCCTATTTTGTGTTTAAACTTATTGATTAATTACTTAGTAGAACTGTAAAAGTTTTTAGATTTATTTAAGGGTAAATGCTATGCTGTTTAAAAAGTGGTGCTTATTTATTAAAAAAGGTTAAAAATCAATATTTAATTTAAAAGATATAAAAATAAATAATTTTTAAAAAATTTAAAATTTACTACAAAAAAAAGTTAGACAAAATTTAGGCCCAAGTCATTCGCACCATAGAATTGGTCTTATTTATTTGCACAGTAGTGTGTACTCGGAAGTCGGAAGCATTAAGGAGACCAGTGGTTTGTTCTTATTCAATTTAGGGAGTAGACTATGGATTAGGGAAAATTAAGTAGACCGTAATTTGTCTAGTTTAGGAAATTACGTGAAGATGATTTGTTTCGAAGTTGACACGCTACAAGGAGGGTCTGCTACTTCTTTTCCGTCATTGAATCAGTCGGGACTTGGAGACCATTTTGTTTCTCTCTATATATATTTATCCATCAAAACATTCCCCGTCTCATTCCACGAATCATAATCTTGAAGCATACAATGACTTTGGTCTCATTGTAGGTCTATCATTTGGAATTGTTTTGAATACACCATAAACCCACAATCATCATTTTCTTAACCAATTCAGTTTCCTCTATTGCCACCTCTCTCTTGCGTTCTCTTCCCTCTCTCTGTGGTTCGTAACTCAGTTTCTGTTCCAGTGTTGCTAGCCCTTTTTTTCTTTTCCCATAGGTTCCGTGTTATAAATTATAAACCTCGTCATTTGTTGGTTTAAGAATTAAGAACATGATGAGACAATGACTTTGGTGTTTCTTTTGAGTTTTTAGTTTAAGTTCTATATCTTATGTTTTATAGTGTGTTATGACTTGATGTTATGCTAATTTGTTGAATTTATTGCTGCATATGCTGAACTAAATGTCTTATGTGTAGAAAATTGTTTAAATTGATTAGATTTTTCTGCATGTTTATTGTGCAGGTAATCTATCATAATTTTATGATGGACTTTTGGCTGAACGTCATGAGCTACCATCCGCAATCAAAATCTATGCACGAACAATGATTCAGTAATTGAGGAAGTTGTTTCTAGAATGGGAGTTTGTCTGAGCGCCCAAGTTAAAGTTAAGAGAGAGGGAGAGATCTTTCACTGTTCTAATTTAAAGAGCTTTAGTTTATCAGAACTTAAGAAAGCCACAAGAAATTTCCATCCGAACAGTTTGTTAGGAGGTGGTTTTGGTTCTGTTTTTAAGGGTTGGATTGATGAGAATTCTTTGATGCCTGCCAAACCTGGCACTGGCATTGGTATTGCGGTGAAGAGACTTAAACAAAGTGGCTTACCGGATCACACGGAGTGGTTGGTGAGTTTATGTCCCTTGGACTGCATTTGGTTTTGAAAATATGATAAGATAGAGACACAAAAATTAGTAATTTTATATTTTGTGTTTCTGTGTCCATGTTTCAGTGTTCTGTAAACAAACGCAGCCTTGCTTATGTTAGTTTATTTTTCATTTTCAGGCCGAAGTAAACTATCATGGACAATTTTCTCATCCTCATCTAGTGAGGTTGATTGGATATTGCCTTGAAAATAAACACCGCCTTCTCGTCTATGAGTTTATGCCTCGCGGTAGTTTGGAC
>NC_029786.2:79587369-79597391 GCF_000816755.2 Arachis ipaensis | reverse complement strand
TCTGCCCCATCATTGCACATACTCTTAAAAGTTCAACTTAGGACTAGTTTTAACATTTGGATATACTATTGTAGCAGGACACTCACTCTTACAACCTCTATCATGGAGTCTCCGTTTAAAGGTTGCTCTTCATGTAGCCAAAGGGCTTGCATTCCTTCACAGTGCAGAAACAAAATTGATGTGTGTTCATTTTAACACTACCAATGTCTTACTTGACTCAGTATGTGCTTGCAGTATATGACAGATTCATGACACAGTGTTTTGGTAATTTGTTAAAAGCAGGGGTAATTATTTGGACATCATAACTGAATATATTTCTTGATTTGGTTACAGAATTACAATGCAAAACTTTCGGTCTTTGGGTTGCCAAAGCATGGACAGATAAGCAACATAGGTCATGCCTTTGCCACGGAGTTCATCTCTGGTAGATATATAGCTCCCGAAATTTTTTTAACTGGTACGGTTGGTTTCAAGTTGCTGAACAACTTTTGATCCCAATTTATATTAACAGAAAATCTTGGAGACCAGCAGTTTTCAATAATTTTGGTTATCATTTGGTCAACACAACAATGAAATTGTCTTTAACAAATAAATTTTACTAATGTGGGTAAATTCTAATAAATGTGGGTGCAAGCTATGTTTAAACTCTAATATAGGTGTAAATTATGTGTTTTATGTGTGTAAACTCTTGTAAATGTGGGTGCAAACTATTAAAAGCCAAATATTGATCTAAAATAATAATATTTTTTAGTCATGTAATATTACTATGATATTAATTCATGATTAATATCTTTTTGGTTAGTTGGCTAAACACAATGTTAGTGCAGGCCATTCTACTGCTAAGGCTACTGTCTACAATTTCGGAGTAGTCCTACTTGAAATGTTTACCGGCGAGAGGCTGATCGATAGGAATCGACCAACTGGGCAACTCAATCTGATGGAGTGGGTTAGACCATACCTGGCTAACAAATGCAAGGTCTTAAAAGTTTTGGACACGCATCTTGAAGGGCAGTATTCAGTTGAGGAAGCCTATGAACTAGCCACACTCACCTTGCGATGCATATCATCATCACCCCGTTTCAGGCCAAAGATAGATGAAGTTGTTACATTACTGGAGCAGCTGCAGGCTCCTAATAATGCTGATTTAGGCAACCAAAATCCTTCTTCTAGCGAGTCTCGGCCCTCTGCCTCAATTCTATATACTTGAAACTTAACAAAGCCTAATAATATAAGGTAGATACTACAATGAAAACTTTATAATTATCTTCATGTGAAAATCTTTTTTTTTTTTTTGGATGTTGGAGTGTGTCTTTGTTTAAAACGTGGCTAAATAAATAAATCATACTTTTAAATAAAACATCTTTATGAAAAGATATTTTTGCCATCTTCTTTTGAGTAGTTGCTATAATATAATGCTCCGAGGCAGGGTAAAAACCATGATGCATGAACTCAGGCACTTCTATAACTAATAAATTTTGCACATATGATATAATTCAGCTGATGTTGCAAGTATGCTGAGTTGGTTCAGTGTTTGTAACAATTCAAAATGGCTAGGAGTGTAAGTACCTCTATCACGATTAGCATATTTTGGGGTGCTGTAGTTTTCTAGTCTAATTATGTAACACCTGATTTCAAACACATGAAATACACATGGCATTATTTAATTAAAAGAAAAAGAAAGTCTTGCATAAAAATATAAAACACACTAGAACGATCCTGTTGACAAAAAATTATTATCAAAGAATAGACTTCACGACTCTAACGATCCGTATTTTTTAAAATTTAAATATAAATAAGTTATCATTTATTTTAGGGTAAAAAACAGAAATAAGCCAAGGGAGAAAATAATTTACGTGAATAAGCCAAAACGAAAACTGCTTCATGAATCTACCAACGCACATTTATATGTAGTTCGAACCAACTTGGTTCGAACTCTATTTCTACATAATTCGAACCAGCTTGATTCGAATTATACACAAACACATGCACACACATAATTCGAACCAGCTTGGTTCGAATTACACACAAACACACGCACACACGTAATTCGAACCAGCTTGGTTCGAATTACACACAAACACACGCACACACGTAATTCGAACCAGCTTGGTTCGAATTACACACAGTAATTCATAGTATAATTCGAATTATGCTGTTAAAAAATTAATAATTTATTAAAAAAAATTTATTAATGAATTAGTGTGTGCGTGTGTTTGTGTATAATTCGAACCAAGCTGGTTCGAATTATGTAGAAATGGAGTTCGAACCAAGCTAGTTCAAACTACATATAAACGTGCATTGGTGGATTCATGAAGCAATTTTTGTTTTGGCTTATTCACGTAAATTATTTCTTCCTTGGCTTATTTTTGTTTTTTACCCTTTATTTTATTAAGTTTGATTTTTTTTATATTCATCTCTATATATTTTATTACTTGTGATTTAATATATTCAACTTTTATAATTATTCGTCTAAGATATTTATAACTTAACTCACTCACTCAGCAGGCCTAATGCTTGACACCCAACCCCCACCCTTGCCGCCTAATCATCATTAACACCATTAATCATTATCAAATTGTATGGCTGAATTCATTTTGAAGAAAAAAAAAAGGGGAAGCTGAGAGAGAGGAGAGAACCGTGATCCTTTCAAGAACTTTCAACCTCGATTTCTTGAGCTCCATAACTTTAATAACTCCTTTTCACGTTGACGTCACTTTTGTTCAGGAGAAATCGACAATAGAGTTTTTTTCCCAAGCTTGCATTATTCGGCCAAAGTGAGGAGAAGGTTGAGTAGCCGATTTTTAACGTTTATTTTCAATTATTCGGTCAGAAACTTTTCCTAGAGCTTCAGTTGTTGTAATTATTGTATAGAGGTAGAGTTTGATAAATTAATTAAGAATTAATTGTGTTCTTGAAATTTAATTGATACACTACAACATTTTTCATTTGAAACAACATTTAGAAAATGTTGCCTAAAGATTGAAAAAGAGTTGTCTTTAATCTATGGCAGCAGTTTTGGACCTAAACCAACGTTTTCCAGGCCCTTGCAGATACGGCCGTTGCATTAGGTCAAAGACAACGTTTGTTTGCTTCAAAAGCAACGCTCTTAGAAGCAACTCTTCAAAAGCGTTGCCTATTTTAAAACAAAAACAACGCTTAAAGTCTAATGCAACGCTTATTAGAGACTCTCTTTTCTACTAATTTTATAACTAGTGAAAAGCGTTGTCTATTCATTTATATAGCAACCCTTGGAAGAGTTGCATATTCAAGTGACTATGACATTTTATACGCGTTGTCATTTCTTTTCCTACTATGGCATCAATTTAGAGGCCTTGCCTCTTCTATTATTACCATACAAATCATTTTAAAACCATTGCTTTTTTATTGAGATAATACACTACCTAATAATTTAAACATTCCATTATAATTAGGGTACAATAAAATTAAACACATGATAATAGAGACAAAACCTCAACTTATTCTAGTTGAATAGATATTATCAAATTAAAAAATTTCAAATACATTATTATATTATAACAATTTCTAATTCACATATGTCAAGCTAATTAAAGTTCAAGGATTATTCTACTTGAATACATACATATAAATTTTAATTTGCTAGATAGTAAAGCTCAAGGATTATTCGAGGGGTTGTTGGTTGAAGGAATTGTTTCTAGCATTTACCAAAATGGTCTTGTATCAGCTACTTTGAGGTATGTTGCTCCACCCACCGTGCGTTGAGATTATGCGAACTTGAGCTGTGTAATTCAGGTTTCCTTTGTCCCATGGCAGCATCCTTTACTCGTTAGCTGCAATTAATTCAAATGTATTCACATCAATATTATTATAGTCAGTACACATTAAATGTTAATTGATTGTTATTTGAACGAGTAATGGTAATACTAATTAATACTTACTGTTGGAATGGCAGTGGCAATGCCAGTAATATTAGCTGCCTTAGCTCCAGTCATCACTCCTTCTATTTAGAGATCAAATCATTATGAACAAACCAAATTATTATAAAATAATTATTACAAGATTACATGCATGCATACAATGCAAGTTCAAGTTTAATTATTTCTAGCTAAAACAAAAAAGAGAAAATGGAAAATTATTGATACCAAAAGATCATAAGTGCATATCTAAATCATGAATTATAGACTATTCTCAACCAACATAATTTACAACAAAACTCAAATAAAGCACCTCAAAAAATAATCTCTATCCTCAAAGAACTAGCATAAAGGAGTCAATCAAATAACAACTCTAACAAAGTGAACCACCAACAATTAGCTGCCAAAAAATTGCACCACTAACAATAAATCCCCAAAAGAACTAAAGAAATTCATGGTACTTAAAAGATGTACTCTGTTTTATACATTCCCAAAACATCATCTCCCTTAATAGTCAAACATTATCTCTATTAAAGATCTACCTTATCTACCTTATATAATTGAGGTTTTCAGAACAAAAGAAGCTCACCGATCAAGAGGATTCACCATACCAGGAAAATAATCACCAAAAGCTAATCTGTTGATGTGGTGACTTAACTGTATCACATGTAGATTATTTAGTCTCTTGAAATATGAAGTCTCATGATTGACAAAAAAAATTATATTTCCAGATCATGCATAGTAAAAATTGCAATTAGTTCACCAAGAAGTATGCAAAGTAAACAGATCAGCTCTTACATTAAACGAGTCCTTTTGAAAAGATAGCAGATCATGTACATGTACACCAGATTGCTAAAAGCTTTTGCCCGGAGCAAATTGAAAATTACCTGCCACCTTATTTACTTCCAAGAAGCCATATATGTTGCATCCTTCACCGTCTACTTCCTTGATTCTTTGCAAGAATCCTTCCCTTTTGCATTATGTGATGTACAACATACAACAAATAAGCACCAAACTAAATTAATAATTTAATTTTAGAATTGTTATTTGAATTGAAAAAATCATAAAATGCAGATCATTATTGAAGATACAGCTTAGAGAAATACAATAAAATATTTATGCTAAATACTAGAAGGAGGAACAAAAAGGAAAACTATGTAGCATCCATGGAGCCAGTTAATTTGAATGAACACATGGCATTTATACACAAATTCAAGGTGAAAGTCACCAAGGAAAATAGTATCTGTCCTTAAATATACTAGTGTCGTGACCTTGTTCTGAGAGTACAAACATCAAGCAATAATGCAGAACTCCAACAAAATGCCACAGGATGTTAAATGCAAAACTAGTTGTTGGATATCATCTTTATCAAACAGCTTTATGCCTGTAGCCAAGGAATGATTACATAACCATTTTGGTTATCATATTCACCATTTCCACATATTTTACAAGGTACAACCCAAACCGAAGTATACTAATCAATAAAAGACATGATTACCGCACTATGAAAGGTTCAAAAACCAGCTAATGTTATAAATTTTCGGTTACCAGTTAATTCCAAACTAACATAGTAAGCATCTTATTAGAATGGAGAAAAGAGATCTGTTAGGACATGCAGTTTATTTTATGATGAAAACCAGGTATAGATGAATGCGAAAAGAGAGGAACACAATTTTTGCCGTCTCAGGACCACTTTTTCAGCCCCTTATCCAACGTCTCCCATTCCAGTCGCCAAGGTTTCTGCCGTCACCGCCGCAATGCCACAGGAAACTGCTCCCCTTTCAACCATGCCATTTGATTGTTCTCTGTGTCCTTAGCGATGACGCTGATTGTGAAGCAGGTGCTGCCTTCGAGCTATACAATGACGACGGTGACGAAAGCGATTTACAGCCTCTGCTGCCGGCTATTGCAGAGTTTCTGTTAGGTTCGTGATTTGACCAGTGATGAGCGGATATTTTATACGCTTTTTGGCATCATTTTCATATAGTTTTTAGGATGTTTTGTTTAAATTCTATTAAGTTTTCATAGGTTTTAGTGCAAATTTCACATTTTTGGATTCTACTTTAAGTTTGTGTATTTTTATGTAATTTCAGGTATTTTCTGGCTGAAATTGAGGAGTTGGAATAAAAGTCTGATTCAGAGACAGAGAAAGCACTGCAGATGCTGTCCGGATCTGACCTCCATGCACTCAAAAGAGCTTTTCTAGAGCTACAGAATTTCAAATGGAGCGTTCTCAATGGCTATGGAAATCTAACTTCCAGAGCTTTCCAGCAATGTATAATAGACCATACTTTTTTTCAGAATTGAAGGTCCAAAACTGGCGTCCAACGCCAGCCTCCTACTCCAGTCCAGGCGTCCAGTGCCCAAAGGAGGAGACCAGCATCCAAACGCCCAAAGAGGACCCCCTAGCCACCGTTCAACGCCCTAGAGGCCTCCTAGCACGTGGATCTCAATCAAGCTCAACCCAAAGACTCACCAAGTGAGCCCCGGAAGTGGATTTTAGCACTAAAATACTGTTTTACCCTTCTTATGTAATTCTTAGTCATTAATTTAGTATTTAAAGACCTTTTTCAAATATTCTAAGGGGGGGATCTGCCATATTTCAGTTTTCACATTGTATTTTCTATTAGTATGAGTTTCTAAACCTCCTAGGTTGAGGTGAGGAGCTTTGCTGAGTTTTATGGATTAATAAAAGTATTATTGTTTCTCTTCAATTCGTGTTTGATCCAATTCTAAGATATATCTTCGTTCTTCATCAATATGAATGCATTGAACTGGTATAAGGTTATCACATTCTACATGGGTTCAGAGTGAGTCTTTCATCGGACAATGATGAACCACCAGCTTGATTATACATCTCTTAGACGGCTAATCCACGACTTCGTTGGGGACTTCTCGAAACATCAGTTCAGCCGAAGTACGGGGAGATTAGGGTCTCTGTGGTAGAGGTTAGAACCCAAAGGCGCAGCATTCTCTGATTCGGAAGATCCGACCTTATCTGTGGCATTTTGAGTAGGATCATGAAGGGGAATGGACTATAGGACTTCACCCTCAATCAGAATGGATCCGCACTAACCCTGGGGTTCAGATATGGAGGAGTATTGGCGGCTGCTCAAACCAGCGTCAATCACATACAGCCTGCCATAGAAGAAATCATTCACAATTGAAGAAGACAGTAATACCAGAGTTAATCCAGAAGGACAAAGCATCTCTAAGCCTTAACTATCTTCTTATCACTGGTTACATTCGAATTCACAAAGTATTTTATCCCCTTTTTTTTTTCTTTATTTTATACCCTGACTCACTCAGGTATTACTTGGATGACCCAGTGCACTTGCTGGTTCAGTTGTACGGAGTGTGAGGATTCGTGCACCAACCAGCTTTTGGAGCAGTGATAGTAGAGCAGAACAAGTTTAAAATTAATGTGCACAACAACAAGTTTAAGCCAAAATTAGGATTCAAAATACAAAGGTGATAAAATAGAACAGAAAAAGAACGGTAGAATCATCAGGTGTAGTACCTACAGAAGAACGCCAAAAATAAGAATCTCACAAAAAATGCGAGCAATGATAATCGAACAGTGACCGGTGATGATAAATGCGAGCAGAAAGGATCGAAGCTCAACGAGCAGAGAATCGAAGCTCAACGAGCAGAGAATCGAAGCTCAACAAGAAGAGGAGCAGAGGATCGAAGCTGATTCGCGAGCAGAGAAGATCGAAGCTCAACGATCGAAGTTCATTCGCGAGCAGAGATTGAGATCAAATCTCAATAAAGGAACGCGCATCATCATCGAATGGATTGAAGAACCAGAGAGGAACGAAAGATTTGGAATGAATTGGAGTTAGGGATTTTGTTAAGGTTGGGGTTTTGTTAGGGTTAGGGATTGAAGAACGAGAAGACTCTTCTTTCTTCTTCTCCCTCTTTTTATTTCTCTGCAAAATAATTAGCCATGCCGTTTGGATTTTTTCTTTTAAGAAATATTAAAAATTTTAGGCAACACTTGATAAGTGAAGTTTAAAATAAATTTTAAGGCAACTCTTAAAAAGAATAATATATTATTTTTATAATGGTTGTTTTTGTATATTTGATAGAACAACATTTGATAAGTGTCTTTTAATTTATCAATAGCATCACTTATAGTATGTTGATTAAAATTTTTTGTTATAATCTTATTTTATTGCTACTAGTATAAAATGTTGCCTATATATATATTAGGCAATTTTTTTTAAGTATTGTCTTGAATATATGTTGCAATAGCCAAAAAATGTTGTAGTGATAATTGATTGTTTGGTGGTTGAAATTGAGTGTTTATATGTTGATTTAATAATGTTTCTTTGAAGAAATTAAGCTTGGAAGTCATTGTTGTTGTTGTTGAACCGTGAGCTTCTAAGGCTTGAATTCAAGCTTAATTGATGTATTTTGATGTGTTTATGATGGCTGAAATATTGTTCTTTGGTTTGAGAAAGATTGGATAAATTTGGTTACTGAAAATATTGAAAAATTAGTTAAAAATTAATGAATGTTTGATGAGTTTGCTTTGGTTTCTTGAAGAAGACTAAACCCTCATGTTTTTAATTATTTCATGGCTAAATTCTAATTAAGAAAGAGTTTTGGGACTGAAAATTAATTAAAAAAAATTTGAGAGTTAAAATGAAATTTCTAAAAGTTAAGTGATTAAAGCAGATGAAAAGTTTTAGGAGTCAAAATGACTTTTTTAGACTTTTGAGGAGTTAAATATTATTAAATAAATTTTGAAATATTATAATATATTATTATTATCATTTAAATAATTATCTTAATAATAAAAGAAGGAGGTTAAAATAATTAATGAAAATAGAGAATTGATAAATAAAAGCATGACTGAGGATAGATTATTGATGACTGAAAAAAAAAATATTATACAACTTAGAAATTGAGAATTGAATGACTAGACTAGGCACTGAATGATTGACTGAAAACTAAAAAATGATTTAAGAAAACTGTATGTGAGAACTGAATGTTTGATTAGGCTTTGGGTCAAACACAGGGACAGAGACACTCGTAAACTGTGTGCTGCTTTTTCATTAGCCCTAAAGATCTTGTAGGCCGAAGTTCATCTATAGAGAGTTGCTATTCCTATAAGTCAAAGTTTACTTGTAGAAGTGTTATTTTTGTAGACCAAAGTTCACCTACAGAGGGTTGCAATGTTGTGTTTAGTTCTGGAACAGCCATATCCAGCTAAAAATAATAGGTTACGTCAGGAGCGGATAGAAACCGATACATGAGCTCATGACTTACACTAGAACTAGACATGCATCATACTTGTTTCCACATATTTCTCTTTGATATATTTTCTGTGTATATGTGTGGGTGTTTTGTATGTACTTTATGATTGTTTGACTTTTGTGTTCTTTATTTATTAAGTTAAATGTATTATGTTGCTTGTTGTTGGCTAATAATAGTAAAATGAATTTAACTTCTAACTCCGACCCTACTAAGGACTCCCCAGTTCTTAACACTCCCCTCCCCCCCCCTCTCCCCCCTCTTTCTAACCTTTTCAGCTATAGGTGCGAAGGCTTATTGCGAAGCTGCAGAAGCATAGAAGAATTTATTTACAAGTTGTGTTATTATTAGAATTAGAATTTATTTCTTCCCCCTCACCTTATTAGTTGAAGTTTTATTTAGAGGGGTAAGTTTGTATTTATTATTCATTGATTAACTATAATGTATATTATGTAATTGTTTTTTATTGGAAGTCTATGTTAAATGATTTTTAATGAATAAAAACAAAAAATTTACTAGTTTTTACCTAAAATCGGAACGTGTTAACGTATAAAGGCTCAATATTAAATAAATAATAAAAGAAATAGGTTTGTAACATCTTAATTTTGGTACGATTATGATGTACTGAAAGTTGGACCGTTATATAAATAATATTTAAAATTAGTTAATGTTTTAATCAGCTATGTTATGTATACACTAAAATTAGTCATTAAAATCAGCCATCAGTATAAGATATATGTTGAAATATATACATATTAAAAATAAATTAAACTACACATATATTTATATATAAATACATTAGTAGCTGATTTTAGTATATAAATAGTATTTTTATTTTTTTTAATAGTTATGAAACTAATTAATCAA
>NC_029786.2:79581066-79587364 GCF_000816755.2 Arachis ipaensis | reverse complement strand
GTAAGTCAAATATTAATAATCTAATATCAATTTTAAACATAACTAATAATCTAAAAAAAGATAATAAACTAGTCTCTAGTACAAAATATGTTCTTAATTTAAATCAACAAGAGCGAGTGAAAGATAACTCAATTGGTAAATCAAGTCCAAAGAGTGAGCTCAAAGTCGTCATCAATATCTTCATAGGACAAATTTGGAGCTTGATCAACATTTCTCTCATTTTGATTTGCATCCATATCTTCCATAGCGTTGTTACTAGATCCATCATTATCTTTGTCATCTTCCAAATTTAATTGATCTACATTTGTGTATTTTTCACAAATCAATATAAAAAATAATTCGTAATAGCAACTGACAATTAAAATATTCAAGCAATTTAAAAATTTACCAAGATCATCTAAAGTTGGTTGAATGAACATATTTGCCAAATCATTTCGTAGAGCATCAACCACTTCAGGAGTTAAAAACGACGGAAAATCTTTCAATATCCAATCCGAATAGTCATCAAATGCATCAAGACAAATTGGATCATAGTTTTGCTTTCTCATTTGATTCCTATGTTATCAATTTATGTAATTACTAAACTAAAGCATAAAAATGAACAATACCTTTTAAAATTAGGTAAATAATTATAGAAGATACCTTTGTTTTGGCCTCAAGTTATAATGAACGAAAACAAAATCGTTAAGTTTTTTATGTTCTAACCAATTCCTCTTCTTTGTGTGGATGTATTAAAAAATATTCCAATTTCGCTCACAACACGAAAAACTACAAGTTTGACATAAAACATGAATGGCTAACTTTTGTAAATTTGGTATTCCGATTCCATAAGATTTTCACCATTGGTCTTAAAATCAAAAGATGCAATGCATCACAATTAACTTTTTTAAATAAATAAACTAATAAAAAAAGATAAAACCAAATAAAATATTTACCTGGCTGTGCTTCGTTCACATAGTGTAGATTGTCTTCCAAAATCATCTTCAGCATTTTTATATATTTTCATCTCTTGTCAACTTAGAATTCAATTCTGGATCACCATATGCATAATTCTCAATTACATCTAGTAGGCCAAAAGTGAGTTGCTTATGTTTTTCAAATTCATCAGAATTGAATCGAAAAGCAGGATTTAACCAATAGCCCGCAGCATAAAGATTTTTGTGAAGTTGTGAATCCCAACAAGTATCCAAAATCTTCAAGTAAGGCTCCACAATCTTCTTTCTTCGTTGAAACCTCTTCACCATCTCTTCTTTATCCTTATAAAAAGCTTGATAAATAAAATCCATTGCAGCTTTATCTTCACTATCCACAATACGGAGCACACGAACAAGTGGCTCAGTAAAATTGACAATGTCTGTACATTGATTCCAAAACTTAGAGTCTAAGACTTCATCTACAAATGTTTTAGCTTCTTTGGAGTAGGTTGAGATTGTCCATTCTTTAGAAGTTACCATAGCTCTAAATGCATCTTTTTGAGCTCCAAGGCGACGAGCATGTACGACTCATATTTGACATCTATGGGAGAATCACGGCGGAATAAGTGATGAAACTTTCCGCCAAAGTTGATGATGTTAGTGGTGGTAGTTCTGTACACTTGACATTTGTGCAGATGACCCACCTCTCGCACCACCACCGATTCATGTTGCCAGTTCAGTGGAAGACATAGAGGTGGGTAACGAAAACTCCGACGAAGAGTACGTTGCGAATAGCAACAATAGTGATTCCTCTGAAGATGATGAGGAGGAGAAGTTTGTACCAAAGACGCCGGCCGAGAACTTGGTGCGCTGTGTTTTGCCTCTCCCCCACCTGATTTCGGCGCTATCAAATGTACCAAGTCACTATCATACATTGGATTTAGACGTAATGCATGAAAAATCTCTGTTTTCCAACACCAGGAAAAAGGATTACAACCTAGATGGTGGGGTAAAGTTTCGGGTCGGCCACAGATTCAAATGCCGAGATGCAGTAATGCAGGGTGTGAAGAACTACAATATTCGCAAAAATATTGAGTACTGAGTGGGCATGTGCATTGTCGTCAAGCTACAAATGGATATCCATGGAGTCTCCGTGTTGTCCTCCGACAGAACCTTGGATACTAGTGAGTTCAAGTTTAATTGAGGCGTACTTACTCATTTATGATTGCTAAATATTGAGTAGTTTCTAACCATGGATATTTTATTTCATTAGGGAGGTCTGGAGAGTTGGTGGAGCGTATACTTGTTTAGCACCCACCATGTCCCAAGACCATCGACAGTTGGACAACAGCCTCATCTGCAAGATCATCTTGCCGTTGATACAGTCAAACCCATCCATCAGCATCCATATCCTGCAAGGTGCAATTCAGCAAAGCTATCACTTCAAACATTCCTATAAAAAGGTCTAGATGGCGAAACAAAAGACAATTACGCAGATATACAGAAATTGGAAGGAGTCAAACAACAAGGTGGCAAAACTACTGCAAGCACTGTAGACTTGTTGTCCTGAAACTATTTGTGAGCTCAAGGTCGTACCTTACTACGATGGGCACCTTCTGTAGATGGACCAAGTTGTTCGACTTGTCTGTCATCAGGTACCCCCCGATCAGTAATAAGATGCAACACCTCGCATACTGTCGGAGTGTCTCTAGGTCGTCCGTCTGTGGCATCTGACGTACACGGTCACACAGCCATGTAAGCTTCAACGAAAACGACTCCTTTCTCTGCGTCCCCTGTTGTGGTACCATTGAAGGCCGAGCACTGAGTAGCCGCTCCACCAACTCCCACATCTCCGTGTCGTACCACTTGTAGAAGTCACAGAAGCATCCCCAACTGGCTCCCTGTGTTCACGTAACCCAAAGTGGTACGCCACGTCCTGCAGGGTGATAGTGGTCTCACCCTGCGACAGATGGAACGTGTAGATCTCCGGACACCATCGCTCCACGAATGTCGTGATTAGGGAGTTGTCGAATACGAAATTTCTGAGAGGCACCATGTCGCCGAATGCAGCCTCCCTCAGACACGGGACGATGGCCTCGGGTGGTGGAAACATGTGACTCACTCGCCGGAGCAGGAGTAGGCGAGGCCTCTGACAACCAAAAATATTTCAAGATCATTAAAAATTAAAAATTTGTATAGGTCCATCAACATATCAAGCTGTCTTAACTATTCTATACATTTGCTTAACAGAATTTTACACGTAAGTACTAACTGAATTTATGTCGACACAACATTTTTCGTTAACATGTACTTACTTAACTAATACAAATTTTCTCAATACGTTACATGAAATTAAAACATTTAATAAAATAATTAATAATCTAACCATCAAACTTTGACTTAATAATCTAATTATCAAACTTGGATAGTTAATAACTAAATAATAAATTAACAAATGTGTGACCAAGAAACTAACGTCAACGGTCGGATAACATCTACCCCAATATTTAAACTCTAAATAATTATGTACTTAACAACTTAATTACCAAAAAATAATAACCACATTCCTAGAATTATTAATTACTATCAGTAACCTATTTTTAATGATACAAATTGTATTCTAATTCTTGACAAGTACCCTAACCATGGCTATATATATATGGAATTACATCAAACTTAAGTTAATAAAACTAACCGCAAAGTCAGCTATCCCGGCGTAGTGCCATATCGCATTCAGCCTGTTGATGTCCCGATCACGTGTATCTGCGCGCACCATCTTTGTCTTACTCAATAATATAGTCAGAAAGGGATAGAAGAGAGAAGAAAGTGGTCGAAAGATTCAAACTGGGACCCAGAACCTCATTGTAAATGATATCTATACATAGGCATCCCCCAGCCTGTGTAAACGAAATATACACGTGTTAAGGGTATACATGGTCCGGTCCGACCCGAAGACCCAACCCAAGACAAAAGAATTTTGGGCCATGATGGCCCGGACCCGAAGTGGTCCGGGGCTGACCCGGAAAAAAAAATGAAACCAGAGAGAGGGATGAAACCGAGACCGGACCATAGCTCAGGTCACCCAAACCCGACCCGATGAGAATCATAATTAACAATGAAGAATGAACTAAGGCACACATTCATAGTTTCATATAGCCATTAGCCTCACGCAGTCACGCCTCACAAGCCCTCAACCACGCACCCTGCCGCTGTGCCACAGTCCCCTCTTAGCCCTTTCCCCTCAGAACTTCACGGCGCCGTCACCTGCTTCTTGCCCCAGCCTCGAAGTCACAACGGTGGTGCACTGCTTCTCGCCTCCCCGTGATGACGTCCCTCAATGACTGCAAATGGCTACAATTTCTATGACCATCAAAACCTGAACAACGACGACAACGACAACGACTGCTTCTGACGCTGGTCTTCTTTTTCTTCTTCTTCTCTTCTTTGGCCCCTACTCAAGCTTACATATATAATTAATGTTTTGAATTTCTAATTAAGGGTTTGATTATTAAAATTTTTTATTAGAAATTTCAATTATTAAAATGTCTGATTAGAAATTTGATTATTGAAATTTCTTATTGAAATTTCTGATTAAAAATTTTGATTATTGTCCTAATTAAGTGTTTATTATGCTTCCTTTTTCAGTGAAGTGTTTATTGTTCTAATCAAAATTTTGATTATTCTTCTAACTCTTGATTATTGAAACTTTTGATTAGGTGCAACTATGTTCTTCCTGTTTAAGTGTTTTGTTCTAATTATTACTAAACTTTTGATGAGTTGCTAATTATTGTTAAATTTGTTTAGGATACGAAAAATGAGAGAAGAGGATAATTGTGTTTCTCCACCAATTACCGAAGAAAACAAAACAATAAAAATTGAGATTGAAAATCTTGCTGCTCCTGCTCTTAATGCCTCCACAACTCCTGATTAATTGTTCTAGATTTTTTTAGGTAAATTTTACTATGTGAATTGGGAAATAATGGTCGAAAATTTTCACATGATAAAAGCTCAGTTTTTACCCGATTTTCAGCCAACCTGAAGGTGTGTAAATTTCATCGAGTCTAGGACCAAGTTAAGGTCTAAGAAATAGGCTCGATATATATTTCGAACAGGGTCTAGATTAGGACAAACTCGATGTAACCCAACCCATGTACACCCTAACACGTGTCACGCGTACTAACAAGATAAGGCTAGAAAACGTATTTTCGTAATAATTTTTTTATAATTATTTATTTCAGTAAATAAAATATTTATTTAATTTATTTAAATAAAAAATCCTATATATATATACAAGATACAAAATAAAAAAAAAATTACAATATTTTTTATTATTATTATTATTATTATTATTATTATTTTGTCATTGCTTTATTAAAAGCCACATTCAAGAGTCTTAACTTTCTCTCACCGGCGTTTACTAATAGCATACTCAGATTCTAAAAACACCCATAATGATCTATAAAAAACAGAAATGAGGCAAAAATTGAAAGCAGAAGTTAAGACTATCCTGTCGTGCTATTTTTACAAATTTTTATATGGTTCCCAAAACAAATAAACCCGTGTATAGCTTCGTGTTGTACTGTCATATACTCATATTCCTCCCACTATGTTAGAAGAGGTTATACGTGTTTCTTCTTTTTGTGAAAGAGTAAAGTATCCGTATTGTTAAATTCATCCACATTCAAGTACAGTCACATAAGGCAGGGTAGAATCAGCTAGTGGATGGACCCCAAACAGTGTAGAGGGACTCGATCCATAAAGAACATTAAATGCAAGAATGTAGACTATCATTGATCTCCCAATGCATTAAGCCTATCTTTTTGTACAGATGTGATTGTAAACAATATTAGCACAAAATACCACACCCCATAAAGAGGACAAAATACATTAGGAACAGGTAAGTGTTATTTTCCGAATTTTATTGTACCTCTCATGTTTTGAACGAATAAGTGGAACCTAATGAAATGAGGATCCTCTAGTTGCCTGTTCCTGCAAAGAGCCAATAGGTATAGATACGATAGACAATACAAAATTACTCTTCACAAAATTCATACCTAAGGCAACAATTGAATCTTCTGGGACTAAACTGTTCCTTGCCACAAATGTCATCAAAAACCAAATTCATACCTGCAAGTAACTTGCACAATATTCCAGTGAAAAATTTCAGGCTCAACTTAAGGGTAAGAAAAGAAAACCAGAATCACAAGCCTAAACGGGACCAGAGATACAGAAAGAATTTAATATCATTTAGACAATGTACTGCCAAATGTAGAAGCCACCCATGGTTGCTGGCAACACTACTTTTGCTTTGTCAGTCATTGCAAACACAACCTCCTTATCGCCACCGATAGCACATCCCTTTCACTTTTGTTAATGTGGCCAGA
>NC_029786.2:79578536-79580696 GCF_000816755.2 Arachis ipaensis | reverse complement strand
TACGATGTGAAGAATGTATAGGCAGATAAGTCGTAAAACCTGCAGTTTATGGCATTGAAGAATTTGTAGTGGCAAAGGAGTTAACAACTACTGCTAGAGGTAGAGATAGTAACTGCACAAAATTTTTACAACTTATACCTGGAGTGTATACTCCCATTGTCTTGCTAAAATTCTTCAGAATGTCAACCCTTTGTCTATGATCACTTTATTCCTAAAGCTCTATGTCATGTTACTTTCAACCTTAGTTAGAAGCCTTAATTCCCTCACGGTGACCTCAGGCCCCACCAAGTGAATCCCAAGCATCATCCCTTTCCATTACATGACACCCTATCTGAGCAACACAACACAGAACAAACAAACAGCCGAAAACACAGAATCGCTCCCATAGCTGCGTTCAAAATAGCCTAAAATAACCTTAAGCATATAAGGCATGATTACTTCTGGCAAAAGGATGCAAAAATCCCTTCACCCCTTTTCAATCACTGATAGTGGCTTGGATATACTAGTTCACCATCATGTTTGTCACATTGCTGCATTTTCTCTCAAGCTTTGAAAACCCAAAATCTAATTCTTAGATTGATGTTCACGGCTTATCTAAGAAAATAATCAAAATATAGAAATAAAATCAAAACATGATGTAAGCACAATATTTTTATTAGGTATATCAGGTAGATAAATCTTGTCAAAGTATGGCTCCAGTTTTGTACAGTACTAAATGATGTGCAGTAGAGTAAGCCAAGTATTACAGAATAAATTATATACCATGATAATCATGAATGCATAGATTATTGTGAATCAACACATGAAATAGAAAGAAAATGAATGAGAGTTGTTCAAGCTCAATAGGATCAAAGAAAGAGACCAAAACTGAACTCCATAAAAAGGACTGAAATATTAATAAGTACTCTACCCATCAATATAATAGATATTCAAATATTCAAATATAGTAAACAATGTACCAGTTTTATCAATCTGGTAGTTATATTGAACAAAATGAGTAATCATGTTAGTGACTCAATGCGCTACAATACAATAACTTTATTCAATCTATGTGGTCCAATTCTTCAATAATAGAAAGAATATGCCTATTGTAAAATTTGTTTGTTCTACTCAACTAGCCCCAACAAATTGGATGGACAAAATGACTTCCTAAAATAGTTCCACCACAGTTATAGAAGATTAGACCTAGAATATTACCATCCATCACTGTGAAAACATTAAAATAAGCTAACACTATTCTATAACAATAAAAAGGTCCCCTGAAAAAATAGGAATTTGATAATCAAAGTAGCCATTTTCACAATGGCAGATCATACTGGTTTATCTATTTTATACAATAATAACTAAGTCAAGGAAACTACCCAAAAATGCAATCAACATGACAAGGTTTTCCTTGGTTGTGTTGCAAATTAAAAATGTAAATGTTATGGAGCATCAACCATTGATACATAATGCTAATACGTGTAAAAAACCAGAAACATCTGCCAAGATCCATATGTTTCAAATGCAAATATGCGTGCATAGTCACTATATATTGTTCATTGTGTAAAACTTTTGATAAGACGAGAAAACTGATATAACTATTTTGTGCAGAAGGAAATTAGAGATAAATATATACCCAAACTTAGCCACAAGCATTTTAAAGTTTGGGTTGTCATATGGACATATGGAGGCTTCTTGGACCCCTCAAGACTAAGAGACATTATCGCAAACCAAGCATTGGATTAAAAACAGTAAAACCTTATACTAAAATAACATTGGTTTCCATATCGATTACCTGCTCAAACACTAAGTGGTTTGGCTTGTTGCCAAGAGGCCCTAACAATCGATCAACATAAATGCAAGAGTTTATAGAAATAACTTTACCATACAATGCAGCATGTCCTAAAAAAGGCACCAAGAGGCACTGACCTTTTCAATTGCCTCTCATCAATGCCATAGCTGCTTCACCTTCTAGATTATGTGACTACAAATATAAGAATAGCATAAGATAGGAAACAGGATAGAAAACAGACCAAGAAAAAGTCATTACAAAATATTACAGAGACATTTTGTATTCCAAATTAGACAGAAGACGAAAGGTTCATGAGCCAACAACACCAGTTATTCCTTCTTTTTTCTTTACTCTCTTTTTTTTTTTTTTTTTTTGCTTTTTTTTTA
>NC_029786.2:79577065-79578518 GCF_000816755.2 Arachis ipaensis | reverse complement strand
ACCCTTGCCTTTTGGTTTTAAGGGCTTTGGCTTTTTCTGCTATTCCTTCTTTTTTCTTTACTCTCTTTTTTTTTTTTTTTTTGGCATTTGTTTGAAATGACATAAAGAAGATGGCTCTAAAACCAATAACCCACATCACAATAAGCAATACAAGTTTCAATTTTTCATATCTACCCTCAACTCCACAATCCTACTAAAGCTTTTTGCCTCCACCACCTGCATTGTTGCCTCCAGCAGCCTGACCTGCTTTCTTTGCCGCTTTCTCCTGTAGAGCTTTTGCATCTCTGCCCATGAAAATAAATAAACAATCACAATCGAGCATTAATCAGATATAGAAGATAGAGTTTATGTGTTGTTGGAAGAAGAACAACCTTTCCCTGCGTTGTTCTGGGGTCAATCCATCACTCTTAGACTGTTTAGCTTTTCCAGCATTTCTGGCCTGAGCCCTCTCACGGTCTCGATCTCTTTGGTTACCGCGTTCGCCAGAGTTAAGTCAAATTTTGGAAAAATTTGCATAAAAAAATTTAATGTATCATAGCATTCATTATGCAACAGGTTATCAATTTTTCTCAAGAAACAAAAGGAACTTGCTATACAAGAAAAGGTAATCAGAACGCATCAAAAGGATATGAGTCATTGTTGATCGATGATTCTTGTGAAAACCAAACGAGATCGTAGACTAAGAAGAGCCCCTTAGGAATCAAAACGCAAGCAAAATAATAAGCAAGATTTCAACACCGAAATGAGGAACATATAACGAAATTTATATATAAGAAATGGGGGAGGGGGGAATTGTTGAGAGAGAGAGAGAGAGAGAACGGAATGTGGCAAAGGAAAAGTACCTGGCGAACAGAGAATAATGAATGATAAAGCCCTGCGAATTGTGGAGAGAATGGAAGAGAAGGTGACTAAATATAATGCAAAAAAGTGAGGATTTGAAAACAGGAATGGAAGAGTCTAGAGACACAACTCAAATCATGAAATCAAGTGGGAATAAATAAATTAATGGGCTTGAAATGACGCGGCAACTGGATTTTTTATTCTAATAAATAAATTAATTATAATAATTACTGAAAATAAATAATTTAAAAAAGAGAAAGTATAAGGAACTAATGGAATATCTGTACAATGTATATAATGGGGGGTTTAAGAATGTTCAATTCAGTAGAATATCTCGGATGGTTATTCTGGATAGTATGAATGTATTGTGTTTGAGAAATTAGTAGTATTTTACCTAAATGTTTATTTTTTAACTCATATTAAGCCAAATAAACAGCTCATTGTACACATTGTACAGACTCCATTAACTCTCTAACAAAATTTTTTAAAAAATATTTATCATAAACGTGGAAAATAACCGTTTCATCATGCAACGTGTGACAATCATAAACGGTTATCTCCCACTCTTCAATTCTTTTTCTAATTTATTTATCTTCCATTCTTTCATGAAACC